>NC_041382.1:385416865-385499255 GCF_002162155.2 Triticum dicoccoides | reverse complement strand
ATCCTTATAAAGAGGGGGGGGGGGGCGAGGCGGTGTGGATTGGGCGAGGGGGCGGCAAAATGAGAGTCTGGATCGGACTCCCCAAGCGACGGCGGCGGCGGGACTCGTCCCGAGCGGGGGAAGGAGGCGGCGCGGCTGCTGGGCCGTGATACGTCTCCAACGTATCTATAATTTTTGATTGTTCCATGCTATTATATTATCTATTTTGGATGTTAATGGGCTTATTTATACACTTTTATATTATTTTTGGGACTAACCTAGTAACCCAAGGCCCAGTGCAAATTGCTGTTTTTTTGCCTATTTCAGTGTTCCCCAGAAAAGGAATATCAAACAGAATCCAAACGGAATGAAACCTTCGGGAGAGTTATTTTTGGAACAAACGTGATCCAGGGGACTTGGAGTAGACGTCAAGAAAGAAACAAGGTGGCCACAAGGTAGGAGGGTGCGCCTGCCCCCTCCCCCACCCTCGCGAGCCCCTCGCAGCTCCACCGACCTACTTCTTCCTCCTATATATATCCATATACCCCAAAAGCATCCAGGAGCACCACGAAACCCTATTTCCATAGCCGCAACCTTCTGTACCCAAGAGATCCCATCTTGGGGCCTTTTTCGGAGCTCCGCCGGAGGAGGAATCGATCACGGAGGGCTTCTACATCAACACCATAGCCTCTCCGATGATGTGTGAGTAGTTTACCACAGACCTTCGGGTCCATAGTTATTAGTTAGCTGGCTTCTTATCTCTCTTTGGATCTCAATACATTGTTCTCCTCGATCTTCTTGGAGATCTATTTGATGTAACTCTTTTTGCGGTGTGTTTATTGAGATTCGATGAATTGTTGGTTTATGATCAAGTTTATATATGAACAATATTTGATTCTTCTCTGAAATCTTTTATGTATGATTGGTTATCTTTGCAAGTCTCTTCGAATTATCAGTTTGGTTTGGCCTACTAGATTGATCTTTCTTGCAATGGGGGAAGTGCTTAGCTTTGGGTTCAATCTTGTGGTGTCCTTTCCCAGTGACAGCAGGGGTAGCAAGGCACGTATTGTATTGTTGCCATCGAGGATAAAAATATGGGGTTTATATCATATTGGTTGAGGTTATCCATCTACATCATGTCATCTTGCCTAAAGCGTTACTCTGTTCTTATGAACTTAATACTCTAGATGCATGCTGGATAGCGGTCGATGTGTGGAGTAATAGTAGTAGATGCAGAATCGTTTCGCTCTACTTGTCGCGGACGTGATGCCTATATATAGGATCATGCCTAGATATTCTCAGAATTATGCACTTTTCTATCAATTGCTCAACATTAATTTGTTTACCCACCGTAATACTTATGCTATCTTGAGAGAAGCCACTAGTGAACCTATGGCCCTCGGGTCTATCTTTTATCATATAAGTTTCCAATCTATTTATTTTGCAATCTTTACTTTCAATCTATATCATAAAAATACCAACAATATTTATCTTATTATTATTATCTCTATCAGATATTACTCTCGTAAGTGACCGTGAAGGGATTGACAACCCCTTTATCATGTTGGTTGCGAGGTTCTTATTTGTTTGTGTAGGTATGAGGGACTTGCGTGTAGTCTCCTACGGGATTGATACCTTGGTTCTCAAAAACTGAGGGAAATACTTACGCTACTTTACTGCATCACCCTTTCCTCTTCAAGGGAAAACCAACGCAGTGCTCAAGAGGAAGCAAGAAGGATTTCTTGCGCCGTTGCCGGAGAGATCTACGCACAAGTCAAGAGATACCAAGTACGCATCACAAACTCTTATCCCTCGCATTACATTATTTGCCATTTGCCTCTCGTTTTCCTCTCCCCCACTTCACCATTGTCGTTTTATTCGCCCTCTTTTCTTTTTCTTTCGCCTCTTTTTCTCTCGCCTCTTGTGTGCTTGTGTGTTGGATTGTTTGCTGCGATGGCTTTATCAAAAAGTGTCGATCCTCACCTTAGAAGATTGGAAGAAATTGAAAATAACGTTAGAAGTTTTATGTCCTTACCATTTGAGCATAATAATTTCTTCAGAAACGAGCTTAAAGAACAAAAAAGTTTTATGGGGGTATATGAATAAAGTGCTCGATGATATGTCTAAAGAATTTTATGGTCTGAAATCTCAGTTCGCTCATCTTGAAAACTTGATAGCCCAAATTTTGGATAAGCAGGCCACCTTAGTTAATAAGATGGCCGCCAAACCGGAAGAATTCGATGATAATAAGGGTGAAGATATAAAAATGATTGATGTGTCTCCTATTAACTCTTTGTTTTGCAATACGAATCTTGATAATGATGGGACTGGAGAGGAGTCAACTTTAGTTAAAAGGCGTCCCAATGATTCGAGTTTTTAGATCTTGATGGAAAAATTGGTAAAAGTGGGATTGGAGAGGTCAAAACTTTACATAGGAATGAACCCACTATTTTAGATTTCATGGAATTTAATTATGATAATTACTCTTTGATAGATTGTGTTTCCTTGTTGCAATCTGTGCTAAATTCTCCGCATGCTTATAGTCAAAATGAAGCTTTTACCAAACATATCATTGATGCTTTAATGCAATCTTATGAAGAAAAGCTTGAATTAGAAGTTTCTATTCCTAGAAAACTTCATGATGAGTGGGAACCTACTATTAAAATTAAAATTAAAGATCGTGAATGCTATGCTTTTATGTGATTTGGGTGCTAGTGTTTCCACGATTCCAAAAACTTTGTGTGATGTGTTAGGTTTCCGTGAATTTGATGATTGTTCTTTAAATTTGCATCTCGTGGATTCGACTATTAAGAAACCTATGGGAAGGATTAATGATGTTATTATTGTTGAAATAGGAATTATGTTCCCGTAGATTTCATTGTTCTTGATATTGATTGCAATCCTACATGTCCCATTATTCTTAGTAGACCTTTCCTTAGAACGATTGGTGCAATTATTGATATGAAAGAAGGGAATATTAGATTCCAATTTCCGTTAAGGAAAGGCATGGAACACTTCCCTAGAAAGAAAATTAAATTACCTTATGAATCTAGTATGAGAGCCACTTATGGATTGCATACCAAAGATGATAATACCTAGATCTATTCTTGTTTTTATGCCTAGGTACAGGCGTTAAACGATAGCGCTTGTTGGGAGGCAACCCAATTTTATTTTTGTTTCTTGCATTTTGGTTCTGTTTAGTAATAAATAATTCATCTAGACTCTGTTTAGATATGGTTTTATGCTTTTAATTAGTGTTTGTGCCAAGTAGAACCTTTGGTAAGACTTGGGGGAAGTTTTAGCGATCTCGCTGTAAAAAACAGAAACTTTAGCACTCACGAGATTTGCTTCCATTGTTTACTGGAGAATGCGATTGGGCTGATTCTTTTTTCAGATGATTAATAGACAAATTCCTCACGTCCACCAATTTATTTTAGAATTTTTGGGATTACATAAGTATTAGAAACCTACAGATTACTACAGACTGTTCTGTTTTTGACAGATTCTGTTTTTCGTGTGTTGTTTGCTTATTTTGATGCATCTATGGCTAGTATCAGAGGGTATGAACCATAGAGAAGTTGGAATACAGTAGGTTTAACACCAATATAAACAAATAATGATTTCATTACAGTACCTTAAGTGGTGGTTTGTTTTCTTATACTAACGGAGCTCATGAGATTTTCTATTGAGTTTTGTGTTGTGAAGTTTTCAAGTTTTGGGTAAAGATTTGATGTATTTTGGAATAAGGAGTGGCAAGATCCTAAGCTTGGGTATGCCCAAGGCACCCCAAGGTAAAATTCAAGGACAACCAAAAGTCTAAGCTTGGGGATGCCCCGGAAGGCATCCCCTCTTTCGTCTTCTTCCATCGGCAACTTTACTTGAGGCTATATTTTTATTCACCACATGATATGTGTTTTGCTTGGAGCGTCTTGTATGATTTGAGTCTTTGATTTTTAGTTTACCACAGTAATCCTTGCTGTACACACCTTTTGGGAGAGACACACATGAATTGGAATTTATTATAATACTCTATGTGCTTCACTTATATCTTTTGAGCTAGATAAATTTGCTCTAGTGCTTCACTTATATCTTTTAGAGCACGGTGGTGGTTTTATTTTATAGAAATCATTGATCACTCATGATTCACTTATATTATTTTGAGAATCTTTTAGAACAGCATGGTAATTTGCTTTGGTTATAAAATTAATCCTAATATGTAGGCATCCAAGATGGGTATAATAAAAACTATCATAAAAATTGCATTGAATACTACGAGAAGTTTGATACTTGATGATTGTTTTGAGATATGAAGATGGTGATATTAGAGTCATGCTAGTTGAGTAGTTGTGAATTTTAGAAATACTTGTTCTAAAGTTTGTGATTCCCATAGCATGCACGTATGGTGAACCGTTATGTGATGAAGTCAGAGCATGATTTATTTATTGATTGTCTTCCTTATGAGTGGCGGTCGGGGACGAGCGATGGTCTTTTCCTACCAATCTATCCCCCTAGGAGCATGCGCATAGTACTTTTTTCGATAACTAATAGATTTTTGCAATAAGTATAGAGTTCTTTATGACTAATGTTGAGTTCATGGATTATACACACTCTCACCCTTCCACCATTGCTAGCCTCTCTAGTACCGCACAACTTTTGCCGGTACCATAAACCCACCATATACCTTCCTCAAAACAGCCACCATACCTACCTATTATGGCATTTCCATAGCCATTCTGATATATATTTCCATGCAACTTACCACGGTTCGGTTTGTTATGACACGTTACATCATTGTCATATTGCTTTGCATGATCATGTAGTTGACATCGTATTTGTGGCAAAGCCACCGTTCATAATTCTTTCATACATGTCACTCATGAGTCATTGCACATCCCGTTACACTGCCGGAGGCATTCATATGGAGTCATATTTTGTTCTAAGTATCAAGTTGTAATTCTTGAGTTGTAAGTAAACAGAAGTGTGATGATTATCATTATTAGAGCATTGTCCCAAGTGAGGAAATGATGATGGAGACTATGATTCCCCCACAAGTCGAGATGAGACTCCGGACGAAAAATAATAAAAAATAGAAGAGAAAAAGAGGCCATAAGAAAAAGAGAAGGCCCAAAAAACAAAAAAATGAGAGAAAAAGAGAGAAGGGGCAATGCTACTATCCTTTTACCACACTTGTGCTTCAAAGTAGCACCATGATCTTCATGATAGAGAGTCTCCTATGTTGTCACTTTCATATACTAGTGGGAATTTTACATTATAGAACTTGGCTTGTATATTCCAATGATGGGCTTCCTCAAAATGCCCCAGGTCTTCGTGAGCAAGCGAGTTGGATGCACACCTACTTAGTTTCTTTTGTTGAGCTTTCATACACTTATAGCTCTAGTGCATCCGTTGCATGGCAATCCCTACTCACTCACATGTATATCTATTGATGGGCATCTCCATAGCCCGTTGATACACCTAGTTGATGTGAGACTATCTTTTTTGTCTTCTCCACAACCACCACTCTATTCCACATATAGTGCTATGTCCATGGCTCACACTCATATATTGCGTGAAGATTGAAAAAGTTTGAGAATGTCAAAAGTATGAAACAATTGCTTGGCTTGTCATCGGGGCTGTGCACGATTTAAATACTTTGTGTGTTGAAGATGGAGCATAGCCAGACTATATGATTTTGTAGGGATAACTTCTTTGGCCATGTTATTTTAAGAAGACATGATTGCTTTGTTAGTATGTTTGAAGTATTATTATTTTTATGTCAATATTAAACTATTGTCTTGAATCTTTCGGGTCTGAACATTCATGCCACAATAAAGAAAATTACATTGAGAATTATGCTAGGTAGCATTCCACATCAAAAATTCTGTTTTTGTCATTTACCTACTTGAGGACGAGCAGGAATTAAGCTTGGGGATGCTTGATACGTCTCCAGCGTATCTATAATTTTTTATTGTTCCATGCTATTATATTATCTGTTTTGGATGTTAATGGGCTTATTTATACACTTTTATATTATATTTGGGACTAACCTACTAACCCAAGGCCCAGAGCAAATTGTTGTTTTTTTCCTATTTCAGTGTTTCACAGAAAAGGAATATCAAACAGAATCCAAATGGAATGAAACCTTCGGGAGAGTTATTTTTGGAACAAACGTGATCCAGGGGACTTGGAGTAGACGTCAAGAAACAAACGAGGTGGCCACGAGGCAGGAGGGCACGCCCCCACCCTCGTGGGCCGCTCGCAGCTCCACCGACCTACTTCTTCCTCCTATATATATCCATATACCCCCAAAACATCCAGGAGTACCATGAAACCCTATTTCCACCGCCGCAACCTTCTGTACCCAAGGTATCACATCTTGGGGAGTTTTCCAGAGCTCCACCGGAGGGGGAATCGATCATGGAGGGCTTCTACATCAACACCATAGCCTCTCCAATGATGTGTGAGTAGTTTACCACAGACCTTCGGGTCCATAGTTATTAGCTAGATGGCCTCTTCTCTCTCTTTGGATCTCAATACAATGTTCTGCTCGATCTTCTTGGAGATCTATTTGATGTAACTCTTTTTGCGGTGTGTTTGTCGAGATCCAATGAATTGTGGGTTTATGATCAAGTTTATCTATGAACAATATTTGATTCTTCTATGAAATCTTTTATGTATGATTGGTTATCTTTGCAAGTCTCTTCGAATTATCAGTTTGGTTTGGCCTACTAGATTGATCTTTCTTTCAATGGGAGGAGTGCTTAGCTTTGGGTTCAATCTTGCGGTGTCCTTTCCCAGTGACAGCAGGGGCAGCAAGGCACGTATTGTATTGTTGCCATCGAGGATAAAAATATGGGGTTTATATCATATTGCTTGAGTTTATCCCTCTACATCATGTCATCTTGCCTAAAGCGTTACTTTGCTCTTATGAACTTAATACTCTAGATGCATGCTGGATAGCGGTCGATGTGTGGAGTAATAGTAGTATATGCAGAATCGTTTCGGTCTACTTGCCACGGACGTGATGCCTATATACATGATCATGCCTAGATATTCTCATAATTAAGCACTTTTCTATCAATTGCTCGACAGTAATTTGTTCACCCACCGTAATACTTATGCTATCTTGAGAGAAGCCACTAGTGAAACCTATGGCCCCCGGGTCTATCTTTTGTCATATAAGTTTCCAATCTATTTTATTTTGCCATCGTTACTTTCAATCTATATCATAAAAATACCAACAATATTTATCTTATTATTATTATCTCTATCAGATCTCACTCTCGTAAGTGACCGTGAAGGGATTGACAACCCCTTTATCGCGTTGGTTGCAAGGTTCTTGTTTGTTTGTGCAGGTACGAGGGACTTGCGTGTACTCTCCTACTGGATTCATACCTTAGTTCTCAAAAACTGAGGGAAATACTTACGCTACTTTGCTCTGTCACCCTTTCCTCTTCAAGGGAAAACCAACGCAGTGCTCAAGAGGTAGCAGGCCGGCCTGGCTCGGCTGGGCCTTCGGCCCAGTCGGGCGACGAAGGTTTTTTTTAATAAATTTCGCCGAAAGAAAAATTCTAATGAAATATATAAAAAAATTCTAAAAATACCAGAAACAATTTTCACCATCCAAACCTAATATTTTGGACAATATGAACATTTTTCTGGCCTAAAATGCAATTTTCAAAAATGCAAAATTTTCTAATTCAAATAAAATAGGAAATAAAATGCAAATAAAAATATTAATTTGATTTTAAAATTTCTTTTCCAATATTCCTCTCTTATTGAAGAAGTCTTTTTATCTTCTCTCTTTTATTTTTATTATTGTAAATAATTGGAGAGAGAAATATTTAAAATCAAATTGATCCTTTCTTCAAATTTGAAAATAAATTCAAATATGAAAATGAATGAAACCGCCAACTCTCTCCATGGGTCCTTGAGTTGCTTAAGATTTCTAGGATCACAACCGAAATGCAAATAATATATGATATGCATATGATGACCTATGTATAACATCCAAATTGAAAATTGGGATGTTACATGTTTGTAGATTCCAACTTAGTCCACGACACTCTTGCACTATATTTTTCATATCATTCGGTCGTGCAAGTGAAAGGCAATAAGGACGATTTGATGAACTGGTTGTGACAGAGAGAAATGGGTATGAACTCAACTTGTTCTGTTTTTGTAAATATGTTTAACCTAGTATCCATGATTCAACATATTATGGTCAAACATGTTTGCGATGATAATTAGAGATTGTAATTTCTCATGCCATGCTTAAGTAGCTAGGAGTGGATAATGATTTATCTTGGATGCTAACATTACGTTAAAATGATTGTGATGTGGTATGATGATATTGTATCCCCCTCTGAATGTTTCAAGTGGCTTGACTTGTCACATGTTCATGCATGTAGTTGAATCAAAACCAACATAGCATGTATGCTATTTATGTTCATGCTGTCCATATCCTACTCATGCTAGTATCCAATGTTCATCATTCATAATCGCATGTTCCTCAACTGGCTGATCCCAATTTTCCCTCGTCTTCTTAGCCCCAAGTTGATATCCCTGAAGGAAAATCCACTGCTGCTGAAGTCGAAGCTGATCCAGTCACTTCCGAAGCAGAAGTCACCTCAGATAGTTCTTCTGGAGATGCCGCTAAGTGAATCAAGTTCCGCACTTTTGCACTTGTGTTATTCCTCACCTTTTTGACACTAGTTGACAAAAGGGGAGAATTACATCGAGTCTCAATAGATTTTCTTTCTGTGTTTCTTTGGTTTGGTTCCGTGCAAGTTTGGAACTTATGATTTAAGCTTATCTGCTCTATGTTGTAAAAACTTATGTGTTGTAATGTTAATAACCCCTCTTGCTACACTATTTCTCTCGAAGCAATTGTTTTGCAGGTGGAATTATTGTCGAAATTTGGGAATGATTGCACTAGAATCTCGATGGATTATATGTCATCAGTGTGAATCATTGTCTTGAATGATTGAAATTTCCTCTGTACACTTCAATACTTGCAGGAGAATTAATCTCATATCTCTTTCCCTGCATACATTTAGGGGGAGTCTATTTCATCATCGAGCAAAGTAACACTTATTTACTCTTGCTGGAATTACTTATCACATATTTATCTTCACTTTGATGATTATCTATTTTGTCAACAATCATCCAACAAGGGGGAGACTGTTGGTGCAATAATTTGCCTCCTTGTGTATTGGAGCTTGTTGTGTTGGGGAACGCAGCATGCAATTTCAAAAAAATTCTTACGCTCATGCAAGATCTATCTAGGATATGCATAGCAATGAGAGAGGGAGAGTGTGTCCACGTACCCTCATAGACCGAAAGTGGAAGCGTTTGACTACACAGTTGATGTAGTCGAACTTCTTCTCGTTCCGACTGATCAAGCACCAGACGTACGACATCTCCGAGGTCTGCACACATTCAGCTCGATGACGTCCCTCGAACTCTTGATCCAGCAAAGTGTCTAGGGAGAGTTCCATCAGCACGATGACTTGGTGACAGTGATGGTGAAGTGATCCGCGCAGGGCTTCGCCTAAGCACTACGAAGATATGACCGGAGGCGTAAACTATGGAGGGGGCGTCGCACACGGCTAACAATTGTTGGTAAATGTTCTAGCGGTGCCCCCCTTCATATATATATATGTTGGAGGTGAGGAGAGGCAGCCAAGGGGACGCCCCAAGTAGGAGGAATCCTACTTGGGGTCCTCCCAATTCGGCCTCCCCCCTTTCCTATTCCTATTCGGAGTAGGAAGGGAAGAGGGGAAGAGGGAATCCTATTCGCTTTTTCCTTTCCTCCTTCCCCTTCTCTACTTCAATTTGGCCATCCCATATGGGAGGGGCGCACCAGCCCCTTAGGGGCTAGTCTTTCCCCCTCTTGGCCCATTAAGGGCCATGTAGTTGCCGGGGGGGATGCCCAGAACCCCTTCCGGTGACCCGATATGCACCCGGTACCCCCGAAACACTTCCGTTGTTCGAATATCATCGTCCAATATATGAATATTTACCTATCAACCATTTCGAGACTCCTCGTCATGTCCATGGTCTCATCTAGGACTCCGAACAACATTCGGTCACCAAATCACTTGACTCATATAATACAAAATCGTCATCGAATGTTAAGCGTGCGGACCATACGGGTTAGAGAACTATGTAGACATGACCGAGAGACCTCTCCAGTCAATAACCAACAGCAGAACCTAGATGCCCGTATTGGTTCCCACATATTCTATGAAGAACTTTATTGGTCGTACCGTAATGACAACATACGTTATTCCCTTTGTCATCGGTATGTTACTTCCCCGATATTCGATCGTTGGTATCTCCATACCTAGTTTGTAAGGGCATATATATCCCTTAGTTGTTTTGGTGATTGATGGCAATGCTTTTGCGGACTAATTGTGTGCATTGAGTATTTCAGACATTTCATCACTAGGCACAAGATGATTTGGTGCCCCTCGAAGACTATTGAAGACGGTGTTTCTCTATGTTTCTTTTTGGTGGATTTGAGTCGTAGGAAAGCCGTACTATTAAGAGGGGGTCCGCTTTGGAAAGGTTTGGGTGGAATCATCACGTACACATATTCTCCATTGCACTGCCTTTCCTTTGGCACTTTGGAGCGTCCTCCATCTTTTCTTGTGTATGCAAAAATGTCGTGTTTGCTGATCTGGGGCATGCGGTAGTACTGACATTCTGAGTACCACCCAAACATTCTGAGTACCACCCAGCTGATTCAAGCGATTGTACCACCCAGACATTCTGAGTACATGCTCACTAGCTGAGCCATTCTCCTCCATCTTGTAGGCAAAGTACTTGTCAGAGGTCTCAAACCTCTCGACATGGGCATGAGTCTGAAATACAGATTTCAACTCTAGGAACATCTCATATGCTCTGTGGCGTTCAAAACATTTTTGAAGTCTCGGTTCTAAGCCGTAAAGCATGGTGCACTAAACTATCAAGTAGTCATCATACTGAGCTTGTCAAACATTCATAACGTCTGCATTTGCTCCTGTAATAGGTCTGTCACCTAGCGGTGTATCAAGGACATAATTCTTCTGTGCAGCAACGAGGATAATCCTCAGATCACAGACCCAGTCTGCATCATTGCTACTATCATCTTTCAACTTAGTTTTCTCTAGGAACATATCAAAATGAAACAGGGAGTTATACGCGGGCTATTGATCTATAACATAGATATGCAAATACTATCAGGACTAAGTTCATGATAAATTAAGTTTAATTAATCATATTACTTAAGAACTCCCACTTAGATAGACATCCCTCGAGTCATCTAAATGATCACGTGATCCATATCAACTAAACCACGTCCGATCATCACGTGAGATGGAGTAGTTTTCAATGGTGAACATCTCTATGTTGATCATATCTACTATATGATTGACATTCGACCTTTCGGTTTCCAGTGTCCCGAGGCCATGTCTGTACATGATAGGCTCGTCAAGTTTAACCTGAGTATTCCGCATGTGCAAAACTGTCTTGCACCTGTTGTATGTGAACATAGAGCTTATCACACCTGATCATCACGTGGTGTGTCGGCACGAAGAACTGTCACAACAGTGCATACTCAGGAAGAACACTTATACCTTGAAATTTTAGTGAGGGATCATCTTATAATGCTACCGCCGAACTAAGAAAAATAAGATGAATAAAAGATAAACATCACATGCAATCAAAATATGTGACATGATATGGCCATCATGATCTTGTGCCTTTGATCTCCATCTCCAAAGCACCGTCATGATCTCCATCGTCACCGGCTTGACACCTTGATCTCCATCGTAGTGTCGTGGTCGTCTTGCCAGCTATTGCTTCTACAACTATCGCTAACGCATAGTGATAATGTCAAGCAATTACATGGCGTTTGCATTTCATACAATAAAGCGACAACCATAAGGCTCCTTCCAGTTGCCGATAACTTCTACAAAACATGATTATCTCATACATCAAAATATATCTCATCTTGTCTTGACCATATCACATCACAACATGCCCTACAAACACTACTGCAGGATGCTGCTAACGCGACACTACGATTAGAGACCCTTCGACGAAACTGTGTGTCATGCAATAATCGCAACGATGGTGTAAAAACCGTCAAAAAGGTGCAAAACGTTTGCGATGACGGATGCATCAAACACGGTTCAGATTTTAGGTGCATGTGCGATGCAGGCCATACGGTTCAGTTCAATTAACTATTTGCGATGAGGCAACACAAAAGAAACAGACAACCAGATGAAGGTGCGTGCGATTTGAAGCATACGGTTCACTCAGATGAACTTTTTGTGATTAGACAACACAAAAAAAATGGCCAGCCAGATCAAGGTGTGTGCGATATACGGCATGTGGTTCACTGGGCCTTGTCGTCAGTGTGTGACCTCTGTGGCAACCGTTTGCTCCCCACTAGCCTCTTCTTGTACGATGGCAACCATCCACCGCCTCTTCGCCTTTCCCTCTCGATTTGGAACTGTTGTCGCACGCTCTTCCTCCCTCCATTTGCCTTCACCTTTCCTTCTACCATTGTTCGATCGTCTTCTCCATGGAGGGAACAAGCCGGAAACGACCCCGTTATTCTTGCCCCGATCTGAAAGATGACGTGGTGGAGGAACTCATTGATCGGTGTGACATCATCACCTCGGCTAGCATGGTAGGTTCGTTCAAGACCATTCTCGACTCAACTAATAACATCATTACAAGCAACCCAAGGGTCCAGGAGCGGTTTGATCTCCCCTATCTTCTTCGCCGTGACCCTGATCACTGGCGCGGGGACGATGGGAGCCTCGCCTTGTGCAAGTTGATGCCACTTGATAATGATACGTGTGATGTTAAGATGCCATTGCTTGAGCGTAAGGCTTGGGCGGGCGCAAATGGAGATTGGGTTGTTTATATTGGGTACAACCGCGAGTGGGAACTTGTGAATGTGTACACTTGTCGCCGGGTTCCACTTCCAAAAATCTTATACTGCCCTGAAGTTGAGCACACCGGTATTCTACGTACATTCAAATACGATCATGGTGACTGTCGTCTACGGAAGATAGCAATTTGCTGAGTTCCCAACCGCTCTTGGGATTACACGAACTATGAAGTTGTTGCTATCTTCGACAAGCTTGTTGCCGTCCTTGCTTCCACGACTCGACGGATATTGCTCAAAATTCAATTTTTGTACATGGATGAGTAATGTGATGCAATTCAATACGAGGGTCTTGTGTTTGCTGCCACCACTCGCGGCACTGTTTTTGCATGGAATCCTTATGGTTTCAGTATGTTTGTCTTCCAGCATAATTATAATTGTTTCATCCACATGCATGCGGGTTAGCTAGCTAGTTTCCCTTTACTAATTAGCCTTCTTGTGTTTCCAAGGTCCTGTGAACATTGCACCACCTATACTTGAAAAAATTTATAACCAAGGGGGAGATGACAATGGTGATGATCACGGGCATGAGGACGAGCAGGACCCATATACTTAGTGGCGTCTGGCAACTTATTCCGATGGATCACCTCTTCTTGTCTGTATACAGGGCACTACTGATGTTACTAAGGAAGCAGGTGTTGTCCCGCATGGTTGCACTCTCTGGACCTATTCCAACATCCGTTGCAGGGTATTCGGGATGGATACTAGCTAGTGTGCTAGCGCCAACACCTTCTCCCTAGTTCAATATTGATAGTTTTGGAGAAAACTCGCTCTTCCTTGGACAAAACTATCCAATGATGGTGAAAGGCGATCCAGCTGCTGTTGACACAACATTACTACCATTTATGAGAAGCAAATGTATCTATACCTCGGACATTGCTATGCTTCCCTACCGTGGCTATCACAATATGGGTATTGAAATAGGCCGCTTCAGCCTAGATGATCAGTCCTGCGTTGGTCTCGAGATTGAAAGTAGATGGCCCTTCCCAGAGAATCACTTTTGGTTCAAAGCAAGCATTTCCAATGCCAATGAGTGGTTGAGCTGAAGTTCATTTCATCGCTTTCTTATTTGTTGTGTGAGAAAAACTTTACTTTACTAGAATGTTTTGTTGTAAATGATCTATAATCCAACATGTATCCTCATTGTTGTTGTGGGTTGATGACTTGTTGTATGTAATCAATGGTACATTTGCATATGCGTCCATCAACTCACGCCTGCTAGTGGTGTCCATATGAACGGTGCTAGTGATTTTAGTTGCAAAAATTAGATAGTGCTAGTGATTTTTAGCTACATATTTTGACAAATCGTGGTATTACAAGGTTGACAAATGGCAATGTTATTAGATAAACAAATGTCAATCTTTCCAGTTTGACAATTGGCAACATACCCAATATGACAGATGCAAATCTTACCCAATTGTTTCTACATGGTTGTATACGGGTCATCCAAAACAACCATTTGCGTTGAAGGGTTGCACAAATCCTACACTGCGAATTTTCACTTGACTTAAGGGGGCAGACCATAGCTCTCACTTTGCATACGAGTGTTCTATCTAAAACGTTTGCAATCAAGAGCTGCAGAAATCCTGCTCGGCACATTTTCCCTTGGCTTTCTGGGGAAGCTGTCACTTTGCATACGGGTGTTCTAACTAAAACTTTCGGGATGAGTGTTTTATATTTAAAAACCATTGACGTTTTTTTCAAAATAAAATCATTTGATAAGTCTGTACATTAAGAGAGAAAAACGCAAGTTTGTTCAAACCATATCTTTGATTCAATCACACTGCGAATTTACATTCATATGATTGAGAATTCGAGATACAATATTAAACCCCCAAAAAACAATTTTCGGCGGAGGCGGCGTGCCGCGTCGTCGTTGTCGTCCTCACGGACACCATTGTTGAAGTCTTCAAGGCAGCACAAAATGTTCTTCACTTGTAAATCAAACATCATGTCATTGCGCGATAGATGGGCGGGGCGCGGGAGGATGGCAACTGGCGCCGCTGAGAGGTAGCGGTCAACAGCAGCGTCCCATGCCGCTGAGGGGGGCGCGCCCATGGGCACGGGCGCGGAGGGTGCAGTCAAACGCATGGGGGCTGGCGCCACGGTGGGTGGAGGGCGCGCACGGGCATGGGCACGTGCATTGGCGCTGGCATGTACACGAGCTCGCATGGGTCCACGGAGACCTCGCTGACGCCCGTGGCTTCTAGCTCTGTGATTGTGCTCGACGACCAGCCCGTAAATGTTACGGGGATGGTCGCTGGCGCGGGCGCGGGGATGAGAGCTGGGACGAGAGCGGGGGCAGCAACCGCTGCGGCCAGCTCGTTCTGGGCCATGTCCATGAGGCCCCATTCCTCCTTATTTTCTATTTCCTCCGTCTCGGAGTCGACTTCACCAAACTTGAAGACTAGTGGCAGATGATCATTCTACGCCATGGCGTTGGTGGAGGTCTGCAGGAGGGAGGGGAATGGGAGGCGAACAGTAAGGCCGCCCATATTAAAAAGCGACACGGCGCCATTAATGGAGAGGAAGGCGGGCGACCATGGAAGTCAAAGGGCTCGCTTCCTAATGAGCCCGCGCAGCGGACAACTCGCACGCTTCCTGGTGAGCCTACGCATTGGAGGACAGCTTGCACGCCTCTCGGTCAGCCTGCGCACCGGACTCGCACGCCTCCCGTTCAGTCAAGGTCAAGAAGTTGTCCGCACAACACCTCCTATAGCCATTAAAACAAAGACACATCACGTCACGTGAATGGTTAACAGAATGCACATGATTTGAATTATACAAATATTTGAGATATTAAAGTGGCAGCTATTTTTTCAAAATGCCTTTGTTGGTTGTTATTCGAGTGCGCCTTCTCTCAAAATGGACACGAAAAATACCACAACATGTCGGGTGCCATTCCATAATAGCATGCCAAGTTTCATGAATTTCAGACGAGTTTTGGATTTACTAGAATTCAAAAACAAAGTATCTCAACGTTTTGCCGGCAATCAACGGTGACCTGGTGTTTGAAATTCATTCCCATTTCTTGCATGGGACCTAAGCATGCAACCAAGGACACAAATTTGATTTTTCAACCAATTTATATGCATTAGAGTATGTGCATGTAGTTCAGATTTAAATTATGCACATAAATGCATTGAAAACTCAATTAACGCATAAAAATGTCCAAATGAACCCCAAAAAATCCCAAAAATTGACACAACACTCCTGTTGTTCTATGATGACACAAGAATTTTTTTGAAAGCAATAAGAGGCAACGGATATCGTTTCGTCCCCAAAGGTGGGACGTTCCCTACCAAAACCATCAGGCTTGTTGTGAGAAGCTTTTCTTTGTGAGAAGCATATCCCCAAACCTGCCCCAAATGGGACAAAAAAATTTACCACGACATGTTGATGCCGCTCCATGATAGCATAACAAGTTTCAAGAATTTCAGACGAGTTTTGGATTTACTAGAATTTGAAAACCAGGTATCTCAATGTTTGCGGCCGAGTGATCGTGGCAGGTTGTTTAACATTCATTCCCATTTCTTGCATGGGGCCTAAGCATGCAACCAAGGACACATATTTGAATTTTCAACCAATCTATATGCATTAGAGCAGGTGCATGTAGTTCAAATTTGAATTATGCACATAAATGCAATGAAAACTCAATTAATGCATAAAAACGTCCAAATGAACCCCAAAAAATCCCCAAAATTGACACAACACTCTTGTTGTTCTATGTTGACACGAGAAAATTTTTGAAAGCAATAAGAGGCAATGTATATCGTTTCATCCCCAAAGGTGGGACGTTCCCTACCGAAACCATCAGGCTTGTTGTGAGAAGCTCTCCTTTGTGAGAAGCATATCCCCAAACCTGCCCCAAATGGGACAAAAAATTTACCACGACATGTTGATGCAACTCCATTATAGCATAGCAAGTTTCATGAATATCAGACAAGTTTTGGATTTCCTAGAATTTAAAAACCAGGTATCTCAATGTTCGCGGCCGAGTGACCGTGGCAGGTTGTTTGACATTCATTCTCATTTCTTTCATGGGACCTAAGTATGCAACCAAGGACACATATTTGAATTTTCAACCGTTTATATGCATTAGAGCATGTGCTTGTAGTTCAAATTTGAATTATGCACATAAATGCATTGAAAACTCAATTAATGCATAAAAAAGGTCCAAACAAACCCCGAAAAATCCCAAAAATTGACAAAACACTCGTGTTGTTCTATGTTGAGACAAGAAATTTTTTGAAAGCAAAAAGAGGCAATGGATGTCATTTCGTCCCCAAAGGTGGGACGTTCCCTACCGAAACCATCAGGCTTGTTGTGAGAAGCTTTGCTTTGTGAGAAGCATATCCCCAAACCTGCCCCTAATAGGACAAAAAAAATTACCACGGCATGTTGATGCCACTCCATGATAGCATAGCAAGTATCATGAATTTCAGACGAGTTTTGGATTTACTAGAATTTAAAAACTAGGTATCTCAATGTTTGTGGCCGAGTGACCGTGGCAGGTTGTTTGACATTCATTCCCATTTCTTGCATGGGGCCTAAGCATGCAACCAAGGACACATATTTGAATTTTCAACCAATTTATATGCATTAGAGCATGTGCATGTAGTTCAAATTTGAATTATGCACATAAATGCATTGAAAACTCAATTAATGCATTAAAAAGGTCCAAACAAACCCCGAAAAATCCCAAAAATTGAAAAAACACTCCTGTTGTTCTATGTTGACACAAGAAATTTTTTGAAAGCAAAAAGAGGCAATGGATATCGTTTCGTCCCCAAAGGTGGGGCATTCCCTACCGAAACCATCAAGCTTGTTGTGAGAAGCTTTGGTTTGTGAGAAGCATATCCCCAAACCTGCCCCTAATTGGACAAAAAAATTACCACGGCATGTTGATGCCACTCCATGATAGCATAGCAAGTATCATGAATTTTAGACGAGTTTTGGATTTACTAGAATTTAAAAACCAGGTATCTAAATGTTTGTGGCCGAGTGATCGTGGCAGGTTGTTTGACATTCATTCCCATTTCTTGCATGGGGCCTAAGCATGCAACCAAGGACACATATTTGAATTTTCAACCAATTTATATGCATTAGAGCATGTGCATGTAGTTCAAATTTGAATTATGCACATAAATGCATTGAAAACTCAATTAATGCATAAAAATATCCAAATGAACCCCGAAAAGTCCCCAAAATTGACACAACACTCCTGTTGTCTATGTTGACACGGGAAATTTTTTGAAAGCAATAAGAGGCAATGGATATCGTTTCATCCCCAAAGGTGGGACGTTCCCTACCGAAACCATCAGGCTTGTTGTGAGAAGCTTTGGTTTGTTAGAAGCACATCCCCAAACCTGCCCCCAAATGGGACAAAAAAATTAACACGACATGTTGATGCCGCTCCATGATAGCATATCAAGTTTCATGAATATCAGACGAGTTTTGGATTTGCTAGAATTTAAAAACCAGGTATCTCAATGTTTGCGGCTAAGTGACCATGGCATATTGTTTGACATTCATTCCCATTTCTTGCATGGGACCTAAGCATGCAACCAAGGACACATATTTGAATTTTCAACCAATTTATATGCATTAGAGCATGTGCATGTAGTTCAAATTTGAATTATGCACATAAATGCATTAAAAACTCAATTAATGCATAAAAAGGTCCAAATGAACCCCGAAAAATCCCAAAAATTGTCAAAACACTCCTGTTGTTCTATGTTGACACGAGAAAAGTTTTGAAAGCAATAAGAAGTAATGGATATCGTTTCATCCCCAAAGGTGGGACGTTCCCTACCGAAACCATCAGGCTTGTTATGAGAAGCTCTGGTTTGTGATAAGCATATCCCCAAACTTGCCCCAAATGGGACAAAAAAATTACCACAACATGCTGTGACCCCATTATGTAATTAAAATCAAGACTAAAAATCAAGTAGATCCCACACAATTTATTATCACCAACCGTGTGAGATGCAACACAAAATATCTTGGAGCACTGTCGGATTATAGGACGCATACGGCTTATGCGAGAAGGTGCGGCGGCTATAGTCCACAGCCCGCTCTAAATAAGGGACCGTGTCCGATGACACTTTGCGCCCCAGTTTTTTCGCTGAAGCGACTCCAAATTTTCGGCTTCCACGGAAATATATACCTCCCCGTCCCTCCCCCTTACCAAAAGCCACATTTCCCATGTTTTCGCCTTCCTTTCCAAGTTGAAACCTTCACTCCTTTCTTGCAGCGCCGCCTCCTCGCTAGTGACCCTCCTTCAGGCTGCTCGGCCTCACCTATCCAGGTAGGTAATCGACACCCGACCCCCGTCCTCCTCCTTCCACATCCCACATGCCCCGACCGCTGGCGCGAGCACGACACCTTCCACCAAAATCATCGACCCCTCCACCAAATAAGCGCCACCCTAAGCCATGGTGCATGTAGTATAGCCAGGATCTCAAGGAGCATATGGTAGTGAATAAGCAAATCGTAGCCGCACGCACGGATGAGGCCGCGATGGCTGCCATTCGTGCCGACCCCCAGATCTTGGAGGAGCACCTCGCCGTCGAGGCCACCATCGACGCCTTGTGCACCGACGCCGCGACGCGGTTGACTGCTTTAAATGACAGTTGGTGGCGTTTTCTCGAGGCCACCGTCGGTGCCTTCGACGAAGACTATGAGGTGTTTTCTTAGCGTGCACATGCTTACCTCATCTCGAGAGCCAGCAGGTTGGTGCTCGAAGCGGCTCAGGCAACTGACCACTACGATGAGGGCACCCACGATGCGGAGGCCTCGCCCTCTTCCATGTCCAAGGAGCCAATCGTCATTGATACCTCCGACAATGAGGAGTAGCTTGTCTTATTACCTCACTATAAGGACCCATGTTCAGTTTGCTAGCTATTGCCTTTTCTTAACAAATTCTAGTGAAATGTGCTATCTACTTTTACCATGCAATCTTCTACTCTAGTGTACATGTTCTATATGTCATGCAATGTGGTGTTTAGTTAACTGTTTGGTTCAATTCTGCAAATGTGATGTTCAATTCTTCAGGGTGCAATTTTCCAAGTTGTCAAGCATGCTTGGTTTGGTTAACTGTCTGATCTTCTATTAGGAGTATGTTATATTGTGCAATGTGGTGCTCAGTTAACGTTTGGTTCATTTGTTGTGGTGTTTAGTTAACTGTTTGGTTTAATTCTGTAATGCGATGTTTAATTGTTGTGGGTGCATTCTGTTATTGTATACCAAGTGGGAAATAAATCTAGTTTGTTTGTACTAAATACATGAGAAACAAATACAATTGCTATATTTCCAAGTTGTTAAGCATGCTTGGTTTGTCTAACGCTCTGATCTTCTATTAGGAGTATGTTATATTGTGCAATGTGGTGCTCAGTTAACATTTGGTTCATTTGTTGTGGTGTTTAGTTAATTGTTTGGTTCAATTCTGCAATGCGATATTCAATTATTGTGGTTGCATTCTATTATTGTATACCATGTGAGAAATAAATCAAATTTGGCTGTACTAAATACATGAGAAACAAATACAATTGCTATATTTCCAAGTTGTTAAGCATGCTTGGTTTGGTTAAATTTCTGATCTTCTATTAGGAGTATGTTATATTATGGAATATGGTGCTCAGTTAACGTTTGGTTCATTTGTTGTGGTGTTTAGTTAACTGCTTGGTTCAATTATGCAATGCGATGTTCAATTGTTGTGGGTGCATTCTGTTATTGTATACCATTTGAGAAATAAATAGAATTTGGCTGTACTAAATTCATGAGAAACAAATACAATTGCTATATTGCCAAGTTGTTAAGCATGCTTGGTTTGGTTAATTCTCTGATCTTCTATTAGGAGTATGTTATATTGTGCAATATGGTGCTCAGTTAACATTTGGTTCATTTGTTGTGGTGTTTAGTTAACTGCACGTGCATGGTCCGTTGTCTAATAGCACATTATTGTGCAATTGCAGGAACCATTCTAATATTTAGGTTTTTAACAATTTGGTCTTGCACATGTAGGTCCTGCTGTCAGATGTTTTGACCCAGCGTTCGACCCTTTTTGCATATGGGGAAATGAGTTGTCCATGAATATCAATAAAATCAAGAAATTCAGAAAGATTGTTAGGATAAAGAAATTAGAGACAAAAAACAACAAGATCTTTGTCTGCACAATGAAGAAGACATTAGTTCACTACAAGATGGTACTAACTATTATACCTTGCCTTTTTTATTCCTTTGCCCCATTTCCAATATAGAGAAGATATTCATGAACATCCTTGTTTTCAGTCCTTTCCAAAGCATTTCACTGATGATTACCTCTCAAACCACCTCTATGGCCAGGGGGCGAGGAAGGCTTTCATACAACACCCACAGTTCAATATTGAAGTATTTCTGAAGAGGATGAAGGACAGACTGTCCATCATCCACATGCACTGGCCTAAAGTTGCAAAGACCTTCAACATGGATGAAGGATCAATATTCGCCTTCGCTTCAGCAGTTTTCCAAATGATATGCATCTATCTATATACCGTCTATGATGCTAATTTCGAAAGGCTCTACATGTTGCATGTGAAACTTGGTGCTGGTGCAGTTGTGTAATGGGGTAGCTTAGTGCTAAAGCTATATCATGTTGTACTCTGTTGTATTTCAATTATGAAATCCTGCATCCTTAATATGGAAATAAAATATATTATGTGATTAATATGAATGTCAATTAGATTAATAAATGGATTATTAATAATAGGGCAATTGGCCTGCTAATGGCAGATTAGCCTACTTATTGGGTTTTGCTATTGCAAACGGTTATTGAGAAAATACCATGGGCGATGACCTCAGGCAATGCACACAGTTTCTAGGAATAAACCGTGTTGGATCAATGAACAATTACACACGACCTTCTCCTGAAAATTGTTTGCGTTAGGCCACCTTGCGCAAATGTACCACATAAAAACTGTGTGTGATGGCAACATTTGCCACATAGTTTCTTCCACGCACCGTGTGTGATGCATTCCATAATGCAAACAATAAATTTTTTAATATCGTGTGCAATGGCAACGCTATCACAAACGATTTAACAGGGAAAATTTTGTGTGATCTACCTGTGAACGGAAATGTTTTCCTTGGAGCGACTGTGTGGGATGTACATACGAACAAAAACGTTTAGCGGGGACTAACTGTGTTGGATGTACTTGCGACCAGAAACAATTTCGCCTGTATAATTGTTTTTTAGCTCTACTATACATATTACCGTATTTGAGTGCTCGCTGGTCGCACATGACCTCATTTTGCCGAGCGTGTGTGCCAGGAGGGCATATCCCCGATGGTTTCTAGGTCGTGTGGGAAGGACCCCCTATCTCCATCACTCACTAGGTGATGGTTCCAAATGCCATCGCGGAAAGGGGTTAAAAATTGTTTGTATAGCACCGATGTGTACCAGTGAAAAACAAGTTACACGTCCTCTACTTTGTTGTTGCAAGTTTTACGTGGCTGCTACGGGCTTCTAGTAAGAACCGTTCTTACCTACGCATCAAGACCACAATGATTTTTCATCAAGTGTGTTGTTTTAACCTTCAACAAGGACCGGCCATAGTCAAATTTGATTCAACTAAAGTTAGAGAAACAGACACCCGCCAGCCACCTTTATGCAAAACAAGTTGCATATCTATCGGCGGAACCAGTCTCATGAACGTGGTCATGTAATGTTGGTCCGGGCCACTTCATCCAACAATACCACTGAATCAAAATAAGACGTTGGTGGTAAGCAGTATGACTATGATCGGCCACAACTCTTTGTGTTCTACTCGTGCATATCATGTATGCATAGACCTGGCTCGGATGCCACTGTTGGGGAATGTAGCATACAATTTCAAAAAAAATCTTACGATCGCGCAATATCTATGTAGGAGATGCATAGCAACGAGAGGGGGAGAGTGTGTCCACGTACCCTCGTAGACCAAAAGTGGAAGCGTTTGACAACACGGTTGATGTTGTCGAACTTCTTCTTGTTCCGACCGATCAAGCACCGAATGTACGGCACCTCCGAGTTCTGCACACGTTCAGCTCAATGACGTCCCTCGAACTCTTGATCCAGCAAAGTCGAGGGAGAGTTTCGTCAGCACGACGGCTTGGTGATGGTGATGGTGAAGTGATCCGCGCAAGGCTTCGCCTAAGCACTACGAAGATATGACCGGATGTGTAAACTGTGGAGGGTGGCACCGCACATGGCTAACAATTGTTGGTGTATGTTCTA
Source organism: Triticum dicoccoides (assembly GCF_002162155.2). Lineage (NCBI taxonomy): Eukaryota > Viridiplantae > Streptophyta > Magnoliopsida > Poales > Poaceae > Triticum > Triticum dicoccoides. The sequence goes on along the minus strand of NC_041382.1, from coordinate 385,476,075 downwards.
GCGGCCCCCCTTCATATGTATAGGTTGGAGGGAAGGAGAGGCAGCCAAGAGGGCGCCCCATGTAGGAGGAATCCTACTTGGGCTCCTCCCAATTCGGCCTCCCACCTTTCCTATTCCTATTCAGAGTAGGAAGGGAAGAGGGGGAAGGGGGAATCCTATTCCCTTTTTTATTTCCTCCTTCCGCTTTTCTACTTCAATTTGGCCAGCCCATATGGGAGAGTGTCGGTGTCAAAACCGGCCGATCTCGGGTAGGGGGTCCCAAACTGTGCGTGTGAGGATCAAAGGTAACAGGAGGCGGGGGACATGATGTTTACCAAGGTTCGGGCCCTCTTGATGGAGGTAAAACCCTATGTCCTGCTTGATTGACTTTGATGAGTATAGGGGTTACAAGAATTGAGCTACCTCGAGAGTGTAATGACTAAACCCTAGATGTCTAGCCTGTATGATTGTGATTGCCTCTACGGACTAAACCCTCCGGTTTATATAGACACCGGAGGGGCCTAGGGTTGTACAGAGTCGGTTTACAGAGAAAGGAATCTTCATATCCGAACGCCAAGCTTGCCTTCCACGCCAAGGAGAGTCCCATCCGGACACGGGGTAAAGTCTCCTATATTATATCTTCACAGCCCACCAGTCTGGCCCATGTCACATAGCCCAGATGCCCGGGGACCCCCTAATCCAGGACTCCCTCAATAGCCCCTGAACCAGGCTTCAATGATGTTTTTTCCGGCGCGCAGATTGTCTTCGGCATTGCAAGGCGGGTTCCTCCTACGAATACTCCAAAGTAGTTGATAAAAAGTACTATATCCGGCTCTGTACAATAGTTACAACCCTGAACCACAAGGGTAAATACTTAAACAAAAACAGGTCATGTCTTATTATCATCTCGAACCATTTTTTCAGCCTCCCGCTTCACGTTTTGAGATGCGGTCTTCATTGACACGTCTTGTCAAAGCAGAGATCATGTCCGCTTATTGCGGGATCCTCATCAATACGGTTTTGGGTAATCCAACTGTGCCGTTTAGCATGACCCCTTGGGAATAGGCGAGTTTTAAGGCTCATGGGGGGACACTTAGTATTCACTGCCTTTATAAGGAGATAAGGACCCATCTTTTTACCCCACGACTTCTTCCTCCTCAGCCCTTCTGTCCTCGAGCTCTAGCGCCCAAAATTCAACCCCTTCCATCCCCAGCTAACACTCTAGGCATGTCTGGATCTGGAGCGCATGGCAAGTGGATGGCCTCCTCCGTCACGGAGGAGAACATCACGGAACTCCGGGAAGCGGGTACTTGGCCAAAGAAATCACCCATCGGCTCCCTGCCAAGAAGCAAATCATCCCCACCCCAGAGCCCAATGAAAGGGTAGTATTCATCCCCCACTTTCTTCACAGGCTAGGGTTTCCACTCCACCCTTTCGTCCGCGGGCTCATGTTCTACTACGGGCTAGATTTCCATGATCTATCCCCAAATTCATTCCTCAACATCTCGGCTTTCATCATCGTGTGCGAGGCATTCCTTCGCATCCCCCACTTCGGCCTGTGCCTCAAGGTCTTCAATGTGAAGCCCAAAGTGGTCGAGGGTCAACACGCGGAGTGTGGCGGTGCCATGGTGAGCAAGCTCCCTAGTGTTACCTGGACCAAGGGGACCTTCGTAGAGACTGTGAAGGGATGGCAACAGGAGTGGTTCTACATCACCAAACCCCATGACACCACATGGGCCGCCACTCCCGAATTCAAATATGGTCCTCCAATGTGGCTTACAACATGGATCAAGAAGGGCCTGGACTGGGCGTCGTCTGATGAGGTGATGACGCTGCAGAAGCGGGTCCAAAGCATGATAGAGAAGAACACCAACCTTGCCAATGTGATCCAGGTGATGCTTTTTCGTCCGATCCTCCCATGCCAGCACCGGACTCTCCATATATGGGAGTTTGATCCGGCCAGTCCCCGAACCCTGCAGCGGTTCTTCGGCACAACGCATGAAGATATATGGAAGCTGCTTTTCAAGGCCCAGAAGTCATGGCCGAACACGACCGAAGACCTCGGCCTCAACCATGCTCACCAAGCCACTCCAATAAGTTTTTCAGATTTTCAAATATATCCTCAACTTGTAAATCAAAGAGCATACTAAGCCTTCCCCTTATTCTTCAGGGCTAGACCAAGAAGGCGGAGCGGATCCAGTGGCTGGCTCCACTGCCCAAGGACCCAGCTATTCCTCTTCTGACGAAGATGCTGGTTCCGGCACCGTACCAAGCGTCGGAGAAGAAGGCCAAGAAGAAGGGCAAGGAGGCTAGAACTGGCCTTTGCCATGAAGGTACTTCGGACATAACGTCCGAAGATACTGAAGCCCCCTCATCCCACGAGGGAGATGAAGACGAAGAGGAAGAGGAGGAGAACAATTCTCCTCCTAAGGGAGAAAAGAAGAAAAGGGGGCATCCACAGACTTAGAGGCAGAGGCGTCCAAGAAGGGGAAACTCTCCCTTCCAGACGATTCAGAATCGGATGTCGAAGCCGTCCCTGAGTGGAACCCTAGGCCGAAGCCCCTGGCCGAATCGTAAGTATTCAAAGATAATGTATATATCCGGCTCTTTATGAATTGTAGGATGACATATCATCTATGTTTTCAGTCCCGTAACCTCCCCCAACAATCATTATCTTCGGGGAATTCATTGGCGCCAGAGATGATGGAGAGCGAGTCGCCTCCACAAGCCTCCCCGCCACATGCCACATATGACACTAAGGTGTTATCCCAAAGGACCTCACCGGGCCAGGGAGAGGTGCGGGAGGCTGCTAAAATAGCACCAGAGGGCAATGCCTCGGCGGCCGAAAACATGGGAGGCGTAATCCCCATGGAAACTGGCGGCGGGGGCCTTGACCAGTCCGACCCCCAGCCGGATACCGTTCTGAAGTGCCACGCGGCTCCGGACCCGAGCGAACATCCCCCTTCAAGGGAAGGGGGAGTGTCGACTCCACCGGCGACCTCTATCAATTCGGAGGCACTGGATATCTTGAGGGAAGCACTTCAACGTGCTTCCATCATGGAAGAGCACCATACCCTGATGAGTGCGGTGGTTGAGAAGGTTCAGTCCGCAAAAAGTGGTCTGAACGAGGCTTTCACTAGCATGTTAACAGGTTTTGAGGTAAGTGATATAACATGCTTTAGCCGCTTTTCGTATTGGAAGGATATGCTTGTATATTGATAATAGCTCCTGAGACTCTATTTGGGTCTTGGAAAAAAGAGCCGGATAGAGGATAAAATAGTCACCGAAGATAACGCGTTCATCTATTTTGATAAACAAGCTTCACTATTGGCGGCTTCAGCTAAGGATACAGAAGTATCTGAACTCCAGCGGAAACTGAAGCTGGCTGACGATGAGATCGACGGTATCAACAAGCGGTTCGATTAGGCCCAGGGTATGCTTTTTGTTTTTTAAAGAGACCCCTTGACAAGCCTAAGTTATAATGTGAACTCAGAGTTTAAGCTCATGCGCCGTTAAGTAAATGGTTGTAGGCAACACGACCGAGGTCGAGGCCCTCAAGAATGTCCTTGCCGAAGCCAAGGAGAAGGCGAGGGCAAGCAAAATAGCCACGGAGAAAGCGGCTGCGGATGTAGAGGCTGAAAATGTTGCCCGCCTTCAGTATGAGGCGAGGGTGACCGAAGTAGAGTAGGCACTCAGGGAAGCCGCACTAAGTGTGAGTCCTTGGAGGAGAGCAAAAAGGCCCAGGCGGCTGAGCTCACCAAGGCTCTTCAAGCTACGAAGGAGGCTCGGTCCGAGTCCCGGGAGGCTCACGAGGAGATCAAGCAAGCCGGGCAGATATCGGCTAGTAAGCCTTTTCTTTTACAGAGTATATTCGGTGGTCGGAGATATGCTTTGCTAAATCAACTGTGGAGTGCTCCATATGCTTTTGCAGATCTCCCGAGGAGTGTTGCCGACGCCGCATAGTATTTCTGGGCCCAAGAAGGGAACGCGACGGAGAAGCTCTTGTGGTCGCAATACTTGGCACCGGAGCGGCCAGCGCTGCTGAATAATCAGATGATGCAGCTGGTAGAGCTGCATAGGATGTCCGGTTTGGCCATGAAGGACATCATAGTCCAGCTGTGGCTAGACGGACCCATTTCGAACAGCTACTTTGGCCTGGTCAAGCGACTCGGCGACGCCTTGCCCCGAATAGAGGCAGTGAAGTGCTCAGCATGCATTAAGGGCACACGGATGGCCTTTGCCCGTGTCAAGATGCACTGGGCGAAGATGAAGGCCGCTAGCATAGCTGTTGAAGGTCTGCTCGAGGACAAGGTCCAGCGCACGCCAGACCGGTACTTTGACAACGTCCTTGAGGGTGTCCGTTTGATAAAGGGCCAATGCTCGAAGGATATTATGTTCGAGTAAATTTATCCGAGCCACCTAGGCATTTGATGATAAACCGAGGCTTTTGTAATATATTTGTGCCTGTTATCTTGAATTACTTCTCCTCCTATGCGCCTATTTGTATCTTTGAGAGTTTGACAGGCGTCGGCTTCAGTCCCCATGTAACTAGTACGGGGGTGTTCGGGATAGCACATAACCACTCTTAACCCAACGTCTTGGTCCGTAAAGGAGGTGTTAGTGCGGCGGGCGAGGCAATTGGACTATGCGGCTTTATCACTCTCACTTAGCCATAGGAGTTTTACAATGGGGTTATAAGATAGCCCCTGGTGCGTATGCAGCTATCGAACTTAGATGGTTTTAGACGCATGTCTACACAAAGTCGGACCTTCGTGTAATACGAAAGAAATTGCTAGAGATTTAATAAGTCACCGAATCGCGGACCAGCTCTTGCCGCATCATGACAGTCAGTTTTCGGCTTTCTCTACCGAGGTGCTTGACCAGGCCAGTCGGAAACACAATCGCAGTAGTTCTCCCTTTACTACCTTAGCCAAAAAACAGAACATAAGGTGGCAAGCACAGGAGCCGGGCAACCCAACTATTGACCAAATACATGATTCGGAGCTGATGCATATAATGCAGTATTCAGGACGCCGAAGTATACTATGAGAGTGTTCGGACTTTCTATTGTTGAAGATATGTATATGGCTTAAATAGAGCCCCTGGCGATTTAAGTCGTACCAAGTTGTATATGCCAATTTCAACGTAAAGTGGGAAAAAGAGAAAAAAGGGGGCCAATGCCAAACAAGGCTTGGTGAATCTGTTTCCATTATAATCTGATTGGTACGTCAAAATGTATTTGTACAGAAGATGCAATAAGCATCGCGGCTATTTTACATGCCGGGAACAAGGGAAACCTGTATGCAGGTCCGGAATTTGAAAAGATGATCTAGAAGATCCTTTGGACATTCTGCCGCACATCTACGCCACTTTTCACCTTGGTTTAGGATACTTTGTGAGGATCGACAATCAATTATGTATAAGGGGCCTAAGAGGAGGCCCTTATTAGCTCCGGGAATTGATGTGGGTTGTAAAGAACCTGAAAAAATAAAACAAGAAGAAAAAGATGGAGCAATATATAGGTCCGAATAGGGTCAAGCCGTATCATGGACCCTATGTTTAGCATGGATCCGTCCTTGCCCATGGTATTTTTAACGCGTAATTATGTATGCGCGGTACGTATGCCGCTGTCAGACTGGGGGTTTTGCGGAGGCCGAATTGATAATCCAGCTCTATATGAGCCGGAGTGTCATTCTGCGGGGTAGACCAGACTCGTTTAACCGTGTCTAGGGGCTTGACTGCCAGTGTGGTATTCGTCCTAGCGAGGCCACCCTGCACCTCGGCCGCGAGGGCCGCGATATGCTCCTCTGTACAGAGGGAGCGCTCCGTGTTTCCATTGACTGCTATAATGCCACATGGTCCAGGCATTTTGAGCTTAAGATAAGCGTAGTGCGGGACTGCGTTGAAACGGGCGAAAGCAGTTCCTCCGAGTAGTGTGTGGTAGCCACTTCGGAACGGGACAATGTCAAAGATCAGGTCTTCGCTCCGCAAGTTATTTGGTGAGCCGAATACGACTTCCAGTGTTATGGATCCTGTGCAACATGCCTCTACGCCGGGTATTACCCCTTTAAAGGTGGTTTTAGTGTGCTTGATTCTTGATGGATCAATGCCCATTTTATGGACGGTGTCCTGATAGAGGAGATTGAGACTGCTGTCGCCGTCCATAAGGAATCGCGTGAGGTGGAATCCATCAATAATTGGATCGAGGACTATTGCAGCCGAACCCCCATGACGGATACTCATCAGATGGTCTCTGCGATCGAAGGTGATCAGGCAGGCTGACCATGGATTGAATTTCAGGGCGACTGGCTCCAAGGCATAGACGTCCCTTAACGCGCGCTTGCGCTTCCGCTTGGGGATATGAGTGACATAGATCATGTTCAGTGTTTTGACCTCGGGGGAAATTTCTTCTGTCCCCCTATGTTCTGTGGGAGAGGCTCTTCATCGTCGTCCTCGCTCGACGGCCCTTTCCCCTTGTGTTCAGCATTGAGCTTGCCAGCCTGTTTAAAGACCCAACAATTTCTGTTGGTGTGATTGGCAGGCTTATCGGGGGTGCCATGAATCTGGCAAGGCCGATCAAGTATTCTGTCCAAACTAGATGGACCATCTCTGTTTCCTTTGAATGGCTTCTTCCGCTGACTGGGTTTAGAGCCACTGAATCTGGCATTAACCGCCGTGTCTTCGGCATCTTGGTTGTTGTTTCGATGTTTGTGCTTGTTGCGTCGTGGCTTGCCATTGCCATCCTTGGCTTCGGAGGTGCCAGGGTCACTGGTGTTGTTGCTTCTACGAGCTAGCCAGCTATCTTCTCCTATGCAAAAACGGGTCATAAGTGCGGTAAGTGCTGCCATGGACTTCAGCTTTTCTTGGCCAAGGTATCGGGCGAGCCACTCATCTCGGACGCTGTGTTTAAAGGCCGTGAGGGATTTGGCGTCCGGACAATCGACAATTTGGTTCTTTTTAATTAAGAACCTGGTCCAGAGTTTTCGGGCTGATTCTCCGGGTTGCTGGACTATGTGACTAAGGTCATCGGCGTCTGGGGGCCGAACATAGGTACCTTGGAAGTTGTCTCTGAAGGCATCCTCCAAGTCTTCTCAGCTGCTGATAGAGTTCTCTAGGAGGCTATTTAGCCTGTGCCGAGATGGTCCCTTTAATTTGAGCGAGAGGTATTTGATGGAGTGGAGATCATCATCGCGTGCCATGTAGATATGGAGAAGAAAGTCTTCGATCCATAATGTGGGATCTGTCGTAGCATCGTATGATTCAATATTGACGGGTTTAAATCCTTCTGTGAACTGATGTTCCACTACTTCATCGGTGAAGCATTGGGGGTGTGCGGCGCCTCTGGACCGGGCGACATCGCAGCATAGTTCGGACGAAGGTCGTATGCGGTTTTCGTCCCGTGTGAGGTTGTACCTGTCACGCCCGGTCTGATGGCCATCCTCGCGCGTTGGAGCATGCCCCCTCGATCCGTAGATTGATCTTGTTAGACCGGCTCTATTGTCCAGGTCCTTGCGTAAGTCGTAGGTATAGCCCGGGGCCGCTGCCTCCCTGCCCCGATGGTGGGGTGGCGTGGGCTGGTGTTGGGCGTGAGTAGCCGGTCTTTCCCATCCACGTGGTGGTCGGTCGGGCTCGTCAGCAGTTTTGTGCTTTGGCGGTATTGGCTCAAGGGCCTCGTCATCGAATTGTGGTAGCAGCTTGCGCTTCGGGTAGCTCTTAGGTGGGCGTTCAAGGTCGTATTCCTCGGCTGCCAGGACATTAGTCCATCAGTCATTTAGTAAATCCTGATCCTCTTGAAGCTGCTGCTGCTTCTTTTTCAGGCTTCTTGTAGTTGCTATTAGCCTGCTCTTAAAGCCCTCTTGCTCGAGGGGCTCCTCTGGCATGATAAAGTCATCGTCGCCGAGGCTCACATCCTCTTCGGAGATCAATAGATAGTTACTATCCTCCGAGTCTTCGTTCCTGATTGGATCATCGGGGTTAACTTGCCCATACTCTCAATCATCATGTTCGGATGTTGGCTCGACAGGGGCATCGGGGTCTTCGGCGTTCTCCGGAGTGTTATTGTCTTTGGTGCCGGTATTACTGTCTTTTTCGCGACGCAATTTTGAGCGGCGCTGCTAACGTCGATGCTTTGGAGGTGCTTCGGCAGGCTTGTCCTCAACCGGATCCTTCTTGCCGCCATCGTCATCCTCTTTGGGTGTATCCACCATGTATACGTCGTATGTGCAGGTGGTCGTCCAACATCCAGCAAACGGAAGGTCTTGGCCTTGATCGTCTCCGACATCGTCGTCCATACCGTCGATGTCTTCGGAGGCATAGTCGAGCATGTCGGTTAGATCTTTGACAGTGGCTATGAAGTGGGTGGTGGGTGGGACGTAAAATTTCCCGCTCTCAGCCCCTAGTCCGGCTTGGCGTGATTTGGAAGCGATTCCTCTGTAATAGCGAGGGATCGCATTAAGTCTAGAGCCTTGTTTAAGATCGAGGGTTCGGATTTGGAGCCCAGGGGCGAGTCCGACTTTTCTGAGTTTGCCGCAGATACAATCGCCTTCGGATTTGTGGCAGTGCGATTTGCAGTGGAGAGTCTGGTGGGCTCCAAACTCCCATCTTCGGACCTGGTAGCCTTCCCGGGATCTGAGGCTAGAGCGGTGGTTTGGGCCGTGAACCCTTCGAAGATCAAATCTCCTCGAATATCATCGACATAATTCAGATTCCCAAAACTAACCTGATGAGGCGTAACTGTCGATCTGCTCGAGGTGGCCAATCGAGTCGGCACGCAGAACGAAGACGCTGAATACAAAGATTTGACCGGGGAGGAAAACTTCCGTGGAAACGACATCGTTGAAGATGATCGAAGTAGCCATCGAGCCTTCTTCTAACAACATAGTGCAACTCTCAATGAAAGCACCAATGTCGGTGTCAAAACTGGACGACTCGGGTCGGGGGTCCCGAACTGTGCGTCTGAGGATCGAAGGTAACATGAGGCGGGGGACACGATGTTTACCCAGGGTTGGGCCCTCCTGATGGAGGTAAAAGCCTACGTCCTGCTTGATTGACTTTGATGAGTACAGGGGTTACAAGAGTTGATCTACCTCAAGATCGTAATGACTAAACCTTAGATGTCTAGCCTGTATGATTGTGATTGCCTCTACGGACTAAACCCTCCGGTTTATACAGAGAAAGGAATCTTCGTATCCGAACACCAAGCTTGCCTTCCACACCAAGGACAGTCCCATCCAGACATGGGGGAAAGTCTCCTATCTTGTATCTTCACGGCCTACCAGTCCGACCCATGTCACATAGCCCGGACGACCAGGGACCCCTAATCTAGGACTCCCTCAGAGGGGCGCACCAGACCCTTAGGGGCTGGTATGTCTCCTTCTTGGCCCATTAGTCCCATGTAGTTGCCGGGGGGATGCCCGGAACCCCTTCCGGTGACCCGATATGCACCCGGTACCCCCGGAACACTTCCGGTGTCCAAATATCATTGTCCAATATATGAATACTTTCCTCTCGACCATTTCGAGACTCATCATCATGTCCGTGATCTCATTCGGGACTCCGAACAACATTCAGTCACCAAATCACATAACTCATATAATACAAAATCATCATCGAACGCTAAGCGTGCGGACCCTACGGGTTCGAGAACTATATTGACATGACCGAGACACCTCTCCGGTCAATAAACAACAGCAGAACCTGGATGCTCATATTGGTTCCCGCATATTCTACGAAGATCTTTATCGGTCATACCGTAATGACAACATAAGTTATTCCCTTTGTCATCAGTATGTTACTTGCCCAAGATTCGATCGTCGGTATCTTCATACCTAGTTTAATCTCGTTGCCGGCAAGTCTCTTTACTTGTTCCGTAATACATCATCCTGCAACTAACTCATTAGTCACATTGCTTGCAAGGCTTATTATGATGTGTATTACCGAGAGGGCCCAGAGATAACTCTTTGATACTCGGAGTGACAAATCCTAATATCGATCTATGCCAACCCAACAAACACCTTCGGAGATACCTGCAGAGCATCTTTATAATCACCCAGTTACGTTGTGGCATTTGATAGCACACAAGGTATTCCTTCGGTATCCGAGAGTTGCATAATGTCATAGTCGAAGGAATATGTATTTGACATGAAGAAAGCAATAGCAATAAAACTGAACGATCAACATGCTAAGCTAACGGATGTGTCTTGTCCATCACATCATTCTCCTAATGAAGTAATCCCATTTATCAAATGACAACACATGTCTATGGTTAGGAAACTTAACCATCTTTGATTAACGAGCTAGTATAGTAGATGCTTACTAGGGACGCGGTGTATTGTCTATGTATTCACACATGTATTAAGTTTCCGGTTAATATAATTCTAGCATGAATAATAAAAATTTATCATGATATAAGGAAATATAAAATAACAACTTTTTTATTACCTCTAGGGTATATTTCCTTCACCTAGAACACATAACAACAATCGTTAGCCATGTGTGGCGCCCCCCTCCATTTTTTACACCCTCGGTCATAGTTTTGCGGTGCTTAGGCGAATCCCTGCGAGAATCACTTCACCATCACCGTCACCATGCCGTCGTGCTGATGGAACTCATCTACTTCCTCGACACCTTGCTGGATCAATAAGGCAAGGGATGTCATCGCGTTGAACGGGTGCAGAACTCGGAGGTGACGTACGTTTGCTGCTTGATCGATTGAAGCTAGAAGAAGTTCGACTACATCAACCGCGTTGTCAAACGCTTCCTCTTTCGGTCTATGAGGGTACATGGACACACTTTTCCGCTCTCGTGGCTATGCATCTCCTAGATAGATCTTGCGTGAGCGTAGGAAATTTTTTGAAATTGCATGCTACGTTTCCCAACATTGGTATCAGAGCCAGGTTTATGCATAGATGATATGCATGAGTAGAACGCAAAGAGTTGTGGGCGGTGATCATCATACTGCTTACCCACAAATGTCTTATTTTGATTCGGCGGTCTTGTTGGATGATGCAACCCGAACCAACCTTACATGACCACGTTCATGAGAGCGGTTCCACCGACATACATGGAACTAGTTTTGCATAAAGGTGGCTAGCGAGTGTCTGTTTCTCCTACTTTATTGAATCGAATTTGACTACGGCTGGTCCTTGTTGAAGGTTAAAACAACAAACTTGATAAATCACCGTTGTGGTTTTGATGCGTAGGTAAGAACGGTTCTTGCTAGAAGCCCGTAGCTGCCACGTAAATCTTGCAACAACAAAGTAGAGGACGTCTAACTTGTTTTTGCAGGGCATGTTGTGATGTGATATGGTCAAGAGATGATGTGATAAAAGTTATTGTATGAGATAATCATGTTTTGTAAGAAATCTAACAACCGGCAGGAGCCTTATGGTTGTCTCTTTACTATATGAAATGCAAACGCCATGTAATTGCTTTACTTTATCACTATGCATTAGCGATAGTTGTAGAAGCAATAGTTGGCGAGACAACCACGACGCTACGATGGAGATCGAGGTGTCGAGCCGGTGACGATGTGTTAGCGATAGTTGTAGAAGCAATAGTTGGCGAGACGACCACGACGCTATGATGGAGATTGAGGTGTCGAGCCAGTGATGATGCTTTGGAGATGGAGATCAAAAGCACAAGATGATGATGGCCATATCATGCCACATATTTTGATTGCATGTGATGTTTATCTTTTATGCATCTTATTTTGCTTAGTACGGCAGTAGCATTATAAGATGATCCCTTAACTAAAATTTCAAGGTATAAGTGTTCTCCCCGAGTATGCACCATTGCGACAGTTCATCGTGTTGAGACACCACGTGATGATCAGGTGTGATAGACTCTACATTCACATACAACGGGTGCAAGACAGTTTTGCACATGCGGAATACTCAGGTTAAACTTGACGAGCTTGGAATGTACAGATGATAACCCACAAATATAGGGGATCGCAACATTTTTCGAGGGTAGATATTCAACCCAAATTTATTGATTCGACACAAAGCGAGCCAAAGAATATTCTCAAGTATTAACAGTTGAGTTGTTAATTCAACCGCACCTGAAAGAGTTAATATTTGCAGCAAAGTATTTTGTAGCAAAGTAATATGGAAGTATCGGTAACGATGCCAAAGGTAATATTAATAGTTTTTGTAGTGATTGTAACAGTGGCAATGGAAAGTAACTAAGCAAAGATCAATATGTGAAAAGCTCATAGGCATTGGATCAGTGATGGATAATTATGTCGGATGCGATCCCTCATGCAATAGTTATAACATAGGGTGACACAGAACTAGCTCTAGTTCATCAATGTAATGTAGGCATGTATTCTGAACGTAGTCATACATGCTTATTGAAAAGAACTTGCATGACATCTTTTGTCCTACCCTCTCGTGGCAGCGGGGTCCTATTGGAAACAAAAGGATATTAAGGCCACCTTTTAATAGAGTACCGGACCAAGCATTAACACTTAGTGAATACATGAACTCCTCAAACTACGGTCATCACCGGTAAGTGTCCCGATTATTGTCACTTCGGGGTTAACGGATCATAACACATAATAGGTGACTATAGACTTGCAAGATAGGATCAAGAACTCACATATATTCATGAAAACATAATAGGTTCAGATGTGAAATCATGGCACTCGGTCCCTATTGACAAGCATTAAGCATAGCAAAGTCATAGCAACATCAATCTCAGAACATAATGGATACAAGGGATCAAACCCTAACAAAACTAACTCGATTACATGATAAATCTCATCCAACCCATCACCGTCTAGCAAGCCTACGATGGAATTACTCACGCACGATGGTGAGCATCATGAAATTGGTGATGGAGGAAGGTTGATGATGACGATGGCGGCGGATTCCCCTCTCCGGAGCCCCGAACGGAGTCCAGATCAGCCCTCCCGAGTAAGATTAGGGCTTGGCGGCAGCTTCGTATCATAAAATGCGATGAATCCTTCTCTCTGATTTTTTCTCCCCGAACGTGAATATATAGAGTCAGAGTTGAAGTCGGTGGAGCCTCAGGGGGCCCACGAGATAGGGGCGCCCAAGGGGGTGGGCGCCCCCCTCCCTCGTGGACAGGGTGTGGCCCCCCTGGCATTGATTCTTTTGCCTGTATTTTTTATATATTCCAAAAAAATATTCTCCATGAAGATTCAGGTCATTCCGAGAACTTTTATTTCTGCACAAAAATAACACCATGGCAATTCTGCTGAAAACAACATCAGTCTGGGTTAATTCCATTCAAATCATGCAAGTTAGAGTCCAAAACAAGGTCAAAAGTGTTTTTAAAAGTAGATACAATGGAGATGTATCAACTCCCCCAAGCTTAAACCTTTGCTTGTCCTTAAGCAATTCAGTTGACAAACTGAAAGTCATAAAGAAAAACTTTTACAAACTCGGTTTGATCTTGTTGTTGTAAATATGTAAAGCCAACATTCAAGTTTTCGGCAAAGATTATGAACTAACCATATTCACAATAACATTTAGGTCTCATGTTTACTCATATCAATGGCATAATCAACTAGCGAGCAATAATAATAAATCTCGGATGACAACACTTTCTCAAAACAATCATAATATGATATAACAAGATGGTATCTCACTAGCCCTTTCTGAGAATGCAAAACATAAATGCAGAGCACCTCTGAAGATCAAGGACTGACTAAACATTGTAATTCATGGTAAAGGAGATCCAGTCATACTCAATGTAAACTAATAGTAATGCATGCAAATGACAGTGGTGCTCTCCAACTGGTGCTTTTTAATAAGAGGATGGTGAATCAACATAAAAGTAAATAGATAGGCCCTTCTCAGAGTGAAGCAGGGATTTGTAGAGGTGCCAGAGCTCGATTTTGAAATAGAGATAAATAATATTTTGAGTGGTATACTTTCATTGTCAACATAACAACCGACAGATCTCGATATCTTCCATGCTACACACATTATAGGCGGTTCCCAAACAGAATAGTAAAGTTTATACTCCCCCTACCACCAACAAACACCAATCCATGGCTTGTCCGAAACAACGCGTGCCTCCAACTAACAAAAATCATGGGGAGTTTTGTTTGCAATTAGTTTGATTTGGTTAGAGCATGGGACTGGGCACCCGGTTACCGACCATTTTCTCGTGAGTGAGGAGCGGTGTCCACTCCTCTTGAGAATAACCCGCTTAGCATGGAAGATATAGACATCCCTAGTTGATACATGAGCTATTCGAGCATACAAACCAGAATTTCATTTGAAGTTTTAGATTTTGGCACATACAAATTTACTTGGAACGGCAGGTAGATACCGCATATAGGAAGGTATGGTGGACTCATATGGAATAACTTTGGGGTTTATGGAAGTGGATGCACAAGCAGTATTCCCGCTTCGTACAAGTGAAGGATAGAAAGAGACTGAGAAGCGACCAGCTAGAGAGCGACAACAGTCATGAACATGCATTAAAATTAATCAACACTGAATGCAAGCATGAGTAGGATATAATTCACCATGAACATAAATATCGTGGAGGCTATGTTGATTTTGTTTCAACTACATGCGTGAACATGTGCCAAGTCAAGCCACTCAAATCGTTCAAAGGAGGATACCACCCTATCATACCACATCACAACCATTTTAATAGCATGTTGGCACACAAGGTAATCCATTATAAACTCATACCTAATTAAGCATGGCATGAGCAACTATAATCTCTAATTGTCATTGCAAACATGTTTCAGTCATAATAGGCTGAATCAGGAACGATGAACTGATCATATTTACAAAAAGAAGATAGGTCGAGTTCATACCAGTTTTTCTCATCTCAATCAGTTCATCATATATCGTCATTATTGCCTTTCACTTGCATGACCGAATGGTGTGGATAATAATAGTGCACGTGCATTGCACTAAGCTGGAATCTGCAAGCATTTAATACCCATGAGAAGACAAGGTAATACGGGCTCTTTGTTAGATCAACAATAATGCATATGAGAGCCACTCAACATTTTCATCATGGTCTTCTCCTCTCAACCCCCAAAGAAAATAAAGGAAATAAAACTATTTACACGGGAAAGCTCCGAACAAGCAAAAGAAGAACGAGAAATCTTTTTGGGTTTTCTTTTTAATTTACTACTACAAGCATGGAAAGTAAACTAGCTAAAAGCTAGAACTAATTTTTTTGGTTTGTCTTAAGGTTTTTCAAACACACAAGAAGAATGCTGGAAAAGAAAATTAAACTAGCATGGATCTTAAAGTGAAAAAGTATGAGCACCGATAACTGGCATGAGTGTGTGAACATGAATGTAATGTCGGTGAGGAATACATACTCCCCCAAGCTTAGGCTTTTGGCCTAAGTTGGTCTATGGCCATGGCTGGCCTGGCGGATATCTGAAGTTGTAACTAGGGTCGTACTGAGATGCAACGGCTATTGCCTCACGAGCTCCAGCTTGGAGGCGAGCTGCCTCCATCCTCCTCTCATACTCGTTTGCCTCCTCCTTGGTTATAACGTATCTCCCTTTTGCCTGAAAGTCAAAGAAAGCAGGAGCAGGGAGAGCAACATGGACAGTGCGACGTCTGTCAAAGATTAGTCGGTATTGGAGGAACTGTTCATTCCTCTCAACAAACTGATGACGAATCATAGCATTATAATCTAGATAAGCAGGAGTCAATTCAATATCATTCTCATGTATGGGTATCTCAAGAAAATTAGCTACACGAGTTGCATAAATTCCACCAAACAAGTCTCCACTTAAACTATTAAGATGCAACCTACGTGCAACAATAGCCCCCAAGTTATATTGTTTATCACCCAATACCGCACTCTTGAGGACACTAAGATCTAGAACGCACATGTGACAAGCCTCATCTTTACCAATAATGCATCTACCCACAAAGAGAGCAAAATAATGTATGGAAGGAAAATGAATGCTCCCTATGGTAGCTTGTGTGATTTTCCTTGATTCCCCCACAGTAATACTAGCAAGAAAGTCTTTATATTCATATTTGCGAGGTTCACTAAGATTTCCCCAGTGTGGGAGTTTACAAGCAGTACTAAAATCTTCTAGGTCCATGGTACATGATTTATCATAAAGATCAAATAGGATAGTGTGAGAATTGCGTGAGGATGTAAATTTAAACCTTCTCACAAATGAATCAGTTAGATATCGGTATTGCGGGCACTTATATGACACGAAGCCCTCAAGATCAGCGTTACACACATACACGTAAAATTCTTCCTTGATGCCTACACGGATCATAAAGTCTTCTGACGGCCATTCAGAAGGCCGCACTTGAGCTTCTCTTGGTAGTTAATAGTCCGGCTAACGTACAGCGAGCCTAGGTGCCTGCTTTCTTGAGGAACCACCTTGGTACATTTTCCTAAACATATTCTTCCTTTGAAAAATTTCTAAAATTTTTAGTGACTCAAAATAAAAGTGAACCAAACTCAACAAAATATATAGCAACTACTCCTACAAGTGCTTAGGGGCCATATCATGCATTAAAACTACTTTTGACCACATAAATTTGACATGCAAGCTCAAGAACAGGGTCACCTAAGCAGCAAAAATTTGCAATAAATAAAGCACTAGAACAAAAGCGAATTGGACCATTGGAGGAGTCACATACTGAAGAACAATCCCCCAAAGTAGTTTTGTGAATGGAGCTTTGAGCAAGGAGATCGAAAATGGCAGCAAGATGAGCTAGAACTCGGGTTTGAGCTGGTGGAGGATTTTTTCTAGAGGAAGAAGAAGTGTGTGGGTGCGAGAATAAGTGGAGGGGCCCACGTGGGGTCCACGAGGCAGGGGGTGCACCCTAGGGGGTGGGCGCGCCCTCCACCCTCATGGGCATATGGTAGGTCCCCCTGGTGTGTTCTCAGTGCCAATAATTCTTAAATATTCTAGAAATAATCATATAAAATTTTCAGGACATTTGGATAACTTTTATTTTCGGGGTATTTTTTATTGCAAGGAAAGTTCAGAAAACAGACGGAAAGTACTATTTTTGCTTTATTTAAACTAAATAACGGAAAGTAAAAATAGGGTACAGAGAGTTGTGCTTTCTAAATTCATCCATCTCATGCTCATCAAAAGGAATCCACTAACAAGGTTGATCAAGTCTTGTTAACAGACTCTTTCCGAATCGCATGCAACCGGAGAATTTCCGAATAACACTACGTTACCTCAACGGGGATATGCACATCCCCAACAATAAGAATATCATATTTCTTCTTGACAGTAGGAAGAGGGAATTCAAAACCTCCAATAGTAAACGTTGAAATTTTTCCAATAGAATTGATACTGTGGAATTGAGGTTGTTTCCTCGGAAAGTGTACCGTATGCTCATTACCATTAACATTAAAAAGTGACATTGCCTTTGTTGCAATCAATAACAGCCCCTGCGGTATTCAAAAAGGGTCTACCAAGGGTAATAGACATACTATCGTCCTCGGGAATATCAAGAATAACAAAGTCCGTTAAAATAGTGACGTTTGCAACCACAACAGGCACATCCTCACAGATACCGATAGGAATAGCAGTTGATTTATCGGCCATTTGCAAAGACATTTCAGTAGGTGTCAACTTATTCAAATCAAGTCTACGATATAAAGAGAGAGGCATAACACTAACACCGGCTCCAAGATCACATTAAGCAGTTTTAACATAGTTTCTTTTAATGGAGCATGGTATAGTTGGTACTCCTGGATCTCCAAGTTTCTTTGGTATTCCACCCTTAAAGGTATAATTAGCAAGCATGGTGGAAATTTCAGCTTCCGGTATCTTTCTTTTATTTGTAGCAATATCTTTCATATACTTAGCATGAGGATTCATTTTAAGCATATCAGTCAAAGGCATACGCAAAAATATAGGTCTAATCATTTCAGCAAAGCACTCAAAATCCTCATCATCCTTTTTTGGATGGTTTAGGAGGAAAAGGCATGGGTTTCGGAACCCATGGTTCTCTTTCTTTACTGTGCTTCCTAGCAACGAAGTCTCTCTTATGATAACGTTGATTCTTTGATTGTGGGTTATCAAGATCAACAGCAGGTTCAATCTCTACATCGTTGTCATTGCTAGGTTGAGCATCAACATGAACATCATTATTAACATTATCACTAGGTTCATGTTCATTACCAGATTGTGTTTCAGCATCAGAAATAGAAATATCATTGGGATTCTCAGGTGTGTCAACAACAGGTTCACTAGAAGCATGCCAAGTCCTATCATTTTGCTTTTTCTTCTTCTTAGAAGAACTATGTGCATCGACATCAGTTCTCTCAGAATCTTGCTCAATTCTCTTAGGGTGGCCCTCAGGATACAAAGGCTCCTGAGTCATTTTACCCCCTCTAGTCACAACTCTAACAACATTTTCATTTTTCTTATTATTTAATTCATTGAGCAAATCATTCTGAGCTTTAAGTACTTGTTCTACTTGAGTGGTAACTGAGGGAGTCCTGGATTAGGGGGTCCTCGGATAGCCGGACTATATACTTTGGCCGGACTGTTGGACTATGAAGATACAAGATTGAAGACTTCGTCCCGTGTCCGGATGGGACTCTCCTTTGCGTGGAAGGCAAGCTTGGTGATTCGGATATGTAGATCTCCTCCCTTGTAACCGACTCTGTGTAAACCTAGCCCCCTCCAGTGTCTATATAAACCGGAGGGTTTAGTCCATAGGACAACAACAATCATACCATAGGCTAGCTTCTAGGGTTTAGCCTCTCCGATCTCGTGGTAGATCTACTCTTGTAATACTCATATCATCAAGATCAATCAAGCAGGAAGTAGGGTATTACCTCCATCGTGAGGGCCCAAACCTGGGTAAACATTGTGTCCCCTGCCTCCTGTTACCATCCGCCTTAGACGCACAGTTCGGGACCCCCTACCTGAGATCCGCCGGTTTTGACACCGACATTGGTGCTTTCATTGAGAGTTCCAATGTGTTGTCATCATAAGGCTTGATGGCTCCTTCAATCATCGGCAACGATGCAATCGAGGGTGAGGTTTTCCTCCCTACACAGATATTCGTATTCGGCGGCTTCGTACTGCGGGCCAACTCGCTCGGCCATCTGGAGCAGATCGAGAGCTACGCCCCTGGCCATCAGGTCAGGTTTGGAAGCTTGAACTATACCGCCGACATCCGCGGAGACTTGATCTTCAATGGATTCGAACCCATGTCAGGTACGCCGCATAGTCAAGATGAGCATGATTTAGCTCTGCCGTCGGACAGTGTTCGGGAGATCACACCTGCAACTACTGCGGTCCTCAATCAGGAATAGATCGCACCATCCGAGGATGCGTCGATGGACCCCGCCACGGAGGCCGCACACTCAGCGGCGATAGAGCCGAATACTAACTTCACCTCCTTTGAGACTTGTGTTGCCTGACACTTGGATTCGTCCCCGGCCACAGACTCCAAACTGCTCGCGTCCGTGCCCATCCAATCTGATTGGGCACCGATCATGGAGTTCACCTCTGCGGATATCTTTCAGCACTCGCCCCTAGGCTACATGCTAAACTCATTACGGTCTCTCTGCTTGTCACGAGACCCTTGGCCGAACTATGTCCGACTCGAGTGGGAAGCGGACGGCGAAGAAATTCGTTCCCCACCCACCAACCACTTAGTAGCCACTGTCGACGACCTAACCGACATGCTTGACTTCGACTCCAAAGACATCGACGGTATGGACGACGATGCGGGAGAAGAACAGGAACCACCGCCCATAGGGTGCTGGACTGCCACCTCATCATATGATATATACATGGTGGACACCCCCAAAGAAAGCGATGGCAATAAGCCAACGGAGGATAATCCCCTCGAGAAGCAATCCAAGAACGGGCATCATCGGCGCCGCTCTAAGCCCCGCCATAGCAAAAACAGCGATGCCGGCACATGAGACAATAACGCTGCAAATAGTGCCGAAGACGAAGACAATCCCCTCGAGCCAGGCTTTGAGCAGGAGGATGGGCAAGCCAGCCCTAAGGAACAGGTAGCAGACGGAGAATCAGAGGATGACAATTACATGCCTCTCTCCGAAGATGAGGTGAGCCACGGCAACGAAGAATTTATCGTGCCTGAGGATCCCGTCGAACAGGAGTGCTTCAAGCGCCGGCTTATTGCCACAGCAAAAAGCCTGAAGAAAAAGTAACAACAGCTTCAAGTTGAGCAAGATCTGCTATCGGATAGATGGACTGAGGTCCTGGCAGCCGAGGAACACAAATTCGAGCACCCAGTCAAAAGTTTCCCAAAGCGCAGGTTGCTACCCCAACTTGAAGAGGAAGCATTAAAGCCTGCGCTTCCAGCGTATGATGCGGCAGACCGGCCACCTTGTGGCTGGGACAAAGCGGCATACAAGCCTGAAGTCCAGCCCGCACCCTGTCACCAGTCAAACAAAAATAGCAAGGCCCGAGGTAACACGCAGGACCTGCGAGAGGTATTGGAAAACAAAGCAGGACACAAAAGATTGATCTTCAGATCACGAGGGCGCGCCCCAACACATGACGACGACCGTCATGTCGGATATACCAAAACCAAATCCGGTCGGGCCGAACACAGCAGACAAGACTCGTATGAACTGCGTCGTGACATAGCACGGCATAGAGGCGCCGCACACCCCCTATGCTTGACTGATGAAGTAATGGATCATGAATTACCAGAAGGGTTTAAACCCGTGAATATTGAATCATACGATGGTACTACTGACCCCGCGGTATGGATAGATGATTTCTTCCTCCACATTCACATGGCCCGCGGGGATGATCTACACGCCATCAAGTACCTCCCATTAAAACTCAAAGGACCAGCTCGGCATCGGCTAAATAGCTTGCCAGCAAACTCCATCGGAAGTTGGGAGAACCTGGCAAACGCATTCCTAGACAACTTCCAGGGCACTTATGTGCGACCACCGGATGCTCATGATTAAGTCACATAACCCAACAGCCCGGAGAGTCAGCCAGGAAATTTTGGACTCGGTTCCTAACCAAAAAGAACCAAATTGTGGACTGTCCGGATGCCGAAGCCCTAGCAGCCTTTAAGCATAACATCCGTGACGAGTGGCTCGCCAGACATCTCGGCCAAGAGAAGCCAAAGTCCATGGCAGCCCTCACAACACTCATGACACGCTTCTGCGCGGGCGAGGATAGCTGGTTGGCCCGTAGCAACAACACATCAAGCAACCCTGGCACATCGGAGGCCAAAGAAAGCAACAGCAAGCCACGTCGCAACAGATACAAGCGCCGCAGCAACGGCGATAACGCCTAAGACACGACAGTCAATGTCGAATTCGGTGGCTCTAAATCCCGTCAATGAAAAAAGCCGTTCAAAAGAAACAATCCGGGCCCGTTTAGTTTGGACCGCATACTCGACCGCTCGTGTCAAATTCACGGCACCCCCGATAAGCCAGCCAACCACACCAACAGAGAATTCTGGGTGTTCAAATAGGCCGGCAAGTTGAATGCCGAAATCAAGGAAAAGGGGCTGCATAGCGACGAGGAGGAGGAGCCCTGGCCGCCGAACATAGGAGGACAGAAGAAATTTCCTCCCCAAGTGAAAACGGTGAACATGATATACGCAACCCATATCCCCAAGCGGGAACGGAAGCGTGCACTCAGGGACGTCTACGCGATGGAGCCAGTCGCCCCAAAGTTCAACCCATGGTCTTCTTGTCCGATCACTTTTGATCACAGGGACCACCTCACTAGTATCCTTCATGGTGGTTCTGCCGCATTGGTCCTTGATCCTATCATTGACGGATTCCACCTCACTCGAGTCCTTATGGACGGTGGCAGCAGCCTGAACCTGCTTTATCAGGATACGGTGCGCAAAATGGGTATAGACCCCTTGAGGATCAAACCCACAAAAACCACCTTCAAAGCTGTCATACCAGGTGTAGAGGCCTGTTGCACAGGCTCAATCACACTGAAAGGGGTCTTCGGCTCTCCAGATGACTTCCAAAGCGAAGAGTTAATCTTTGATATCGTCCCCTTCCGCAGTGGCTATCACGCACTACTCGGACGAACCACATTCGCTCGATTCAATGCGGTACTACATTATGCATACCTCAAGCTCAAAATGCCAGGACCTCGCGGGGTTATAACAGTTAATGGAAACACATAACACTCGCTCCGCACGGAGGAGCACACTACGGCCCTTGCAGTAGAAGTGCAAAGCAGCCTTCTGAGGCAAACCGCCAATTCAGCGACAAGGTCCACAGACACATTCAAGCGAGTCCGGAATAACCTGCAACAGGATCACCAGGCGCGTTCAGAGCTCTCCTAGCAATTCGTCCTCCGTCCTAGTCCCAGTCAAGCGACGAAATTTACGCCGCGCGTACATAACTACGCACTAAATATACCATGGGTATAGGCAGAGGCACGGCTATGGCACGTCCCACTTAGCGGTTCAACCGCCTCAAGACCAATATATCTTTATCACTTTCTTCCTTTTAGGACCCTATTCTCTGGAGGCCCTCTCCGATAGCTAGATCGTTGGACCCATCACGGGAGGGAAGAACCAAGGGAGCAAGAAGCTTTGGCGTACAAGGGAATCCCCAGGAGGTCTCTCATAACGATCGTTATACCTGTTTTACATACCCGCACGTAGCTCGCCCTCGGATCAGACATGTCAGATAGTCCCATTTTTTCTTATTGTACTACTTATACACATACGCTTTGACGTATCCTCTAAATAACAATGCACAGCGTCAGCTTATTATTGCATTTCTTCATCTCCCTTTTTTCGTTGTTTGTTTATTCATGACAAGTTGTTGTCATACATTCTGGTACGTTTAGTACGCCAGGGGCTTCAGTGTACCCCATAACACGGCAAGAAAAGTCCGAACACTTTCGACAATGCGGCACCCCGAACTTATAGCATTATATGCATCAGCTCCGAATCATGTCTTGGGTCAATAGTTGGGTTTGCCCAGCACCCATGTTTTGGTGGCTTACGTTCCGCTATATCGGCTAAGGTAGCACTGGGAGAACTACTACGACTGTGTCCCGGTTCTTTCGGACGAGCACCTCAGTAGAGAAAGCCGAAAACTGATTGTCATGATGCGGCAAGAGCTGGTCGCTATTCGAGAGGTCCCAAATCCCTAAAGATTTTTACTGCTTCAGGCGAGGAGTCGACCTTGTCCGATTAAGGCGTTCATAGCGCCCCAAGTTCGGCCTTCTGAATACTAGGGGCTTCGCCAACATTTAAAATTGTAGACTTCTATGGCTAAGTGAGAGTGATAAAGCTTTTATAGTCCGATTGCCTGGTTCGTTGTGCTGAACACCTCCTTCGAAGGACCCAAAACTGGGATAAAGAGTGATCAGATTTATCCCGAACACCTCAGTACTAGCTACATAGGGGTAGAAGCCGACGACTAGCCAACTCTCAGATTCTATAAACGGCCGCACAGAAGGTAATATTTTAAATCAACAAGCGTTATATAGCACGCATGAACTCGTTTTCATATTACAGGATCACATGAGTAGATTCATTCAAATATTACATCCTTGGAACATTACTCCGCCACAAGGCGGGCACCCTTCAGGACGCTGTCATAATACTTTTCAGGCTGGCGATGCTCCTTGCCCTCTGGTAGCCCCTCCTTCACCAGCTTCTCGGCGTCCATCTCTCGCCCATTGCACTTTCGCTCGGGCAAAAGCCCTGCACGCACCCTCAATGCAGACGGACCGCTTTATGACTTCAAGCCGTGGGCATGCATTCACAAGCTGCCTCACCAGGCCGAAGTAGCTGCCAGGCAGGGGCTCGCTAGGCCACATCTGGACTATGAGGCCCTTCATGGCCTGTTCGGCCACCTTGTGAAGCTCGACCAGTTGCTTCAACTGGTCACTCAAAGGCACCGGATGTTCGGTCCCAGTATACTGAGACCAGAACAACTTCTCCGTCGAGCTCCCTTCCTTGACCCGGTAAAATTCTGCGGCATCGGACACACTGCGGGGAAGATCTGCGAACGCTCCTGGAGAGCTCTGAACTCGGGTAAGTAAAAGGAAAGTTTCCTTCACATGCTTGCTTTGCATAATGAATTCCTTACCCGCCGCTATCTTCTGGACCGCCTGAAGCTCTTGGAGGGCCCTGTGGGCTTCGGCCTTGGCATTTTTTGCATTCTCAAGGGCCTTCACACGCTCAGACCCTTGCGTCTTAGAGTCACGCTCCAAGGACTCGTATTTTTTGACAAAATCCTGGAGCTCTTGTTGCACCTCGCCGACTCGAGCCTCTTGCTTCTCGCGCTCGGTGCACTCCTTGGCCGCTTTGTCTTTGGCCTCGGACAGCGCCTCCTTCAGGGCCGACACTTCGGTCGTGGCCCCTACCAAAATTCATGAGGATCCTGTGACTTAACAAACACATTCTTTCTATTCCTTATCAATATACAGATGGGTATTACTTACCTTTGTTCTCCTCGAGCTGCCTCTTGGTAAGGCCGAGCTCTTTTTCGGACCGCTCAAGGTCCCGCTTCAGTGCGGGGACCTCCGTAGTGCGAGCGGCAGCGGCCAGCAGCGAAGCCTGCTTATACACATAAGACACATTCTGATTAGACTCATGTGATTATTATTTGATCCTATGTTCGACCTTTCTTTGCGAATGCCAAACAAAGCATCAGGGGCTACTGTCTATGCTATAACATTTTCTTATAAATTGACTACTTACCTCAAAGCCTGTTAGGAGGTTGGCATAGGTTTCAGTTAGTCCACTTTTAGCAGACTGAACCTTCTCTACCACCGCACTCATGACTGTGCGGTGCTCTTCGTTAATGGAAGCGCCGCGAAGCGCTTCCAGCAAGTTGTCCGGTGCCTCTGGATGGACAAAGTCCATCAGCACAGACGGCTCGCCCCCTTAGTGAGGGGTCGCCTGACAGAGTCCGAAACCACTAGAGGTCCGGTGCAGTATTCGGCCGGAGGCCAGACTTGCTGCCCCCGTCATTAGGGCCCATGGGAGCCATGCCTCCGATGCGCCCATCGTCTGGGAGGTCGCCTTGGGGCGCCCCCAGAACTACCTTCCCTTGGTTTGGTGCCCTTCGAGAAAACACCTCGGCGTCGTCCGTAGGGCGGGGGGAGGAGGCGGTCGGGAGCGAATCACTGTTCACCTCCGACAGGCCCAGAGACCCATCCGAAGAGGACACGTCGAGATGGTCCTTGGGTGGGCTGCATGATCATGTTTGGCATGATAAGAAACAATAAAACGAAATATACCAGAACTGTTAGGGTATTCGGATACTTACGACTTCGCCAGGGGCTTGTCCCTGGGCAACCATCCTCGTCGTTGAACGCAGTCGTGGTGGAGCGGTCCGGAAGGAGAGTTCTCCCCTTCTTGGCCCCTTCGGCCTCCGCGGATGGGGCGGCCTTCCTTTTCTTATCTCCCCCGGCTGGATGGGGAGAATTTTCCTCTTCCTCCTCCTCGTCTTCGGGGGAGGAGGGCGTCTCGGTGTTATCGGATGACAATTCCGATACAACCTTGCGTCGGAGACCTTTCCTGGTCCCCGCGGCCTTCTTCTTGGCCTTCTTCTCCGGCGCCTCATAGGGCATCGGAACCAGCATCTCCGTCAGGAGAGTACTTGCTGGATCTTCGGGAAGTGGGGCCAGACATTCGATCTGCTCCGCTGTCGCGACCCATTCCTGTCAAATAATGCGGAGGCTCAGATCCCTCACATAATTATACTAGGGAAAGAAACACCTTATGAGATATAAGGAGCTTGCCGGATTAGCAGGGCGCTTTGCACTGAGTCCGCGGTCCTCGATAAGGGGAGGAGGTACCTCGGCAGACTTGAACAACACCCTCCAGATGTCCTGGTGCGTCGTGTTGATGAGTTCTCGCAGCGCCTGGTGCCTTGCCGAGTCAAACTCCCACATATTGAATGCCCGTCTTTGACACGGTAGGATCCGGCGGAAGAGCATGACCTGGACCACGTTGACAAGCTTGATTTTCTTGCTTATCATGTTTTTAACATAGTTCTGGAGTCCGGTCAGCTCCACCGATTAACCCCAAGATAAGCCCTTCTCCTTCCAGGAGGTTAGCCGCATGGGGATGCCGAATCAGAATTCGGGGGCCGCCGCCCAGTTGGTGTCGCGTGGCTTGGTGATGTAGAACCACCCCAATTGCCACCCCTTCACGGTCTCCACAAAGGAGCCTTCGAGCCAGCTGACATTGGGCATTTTTCCCACCATGGCGCCTCCGCACTCCGCTTGGTGGCCGACCACCACCTTCGGTTTAACATTGAAGGTCTTCAGCCACAGGCCGAAGTGGGGCATGATGCGGAGGAAAGCCTCGCACACGACGATAAACGCCGAGATGTTAAGGATGAAATTGGGGGCTAGATCATGGAAGTCCAGCCCGTAGTAGAACATGAGCCGCGAACAAATGGGTGGAGGGGAAATCCCAGCCCGAGGATGAAATGGGTAAGGAATACAACTCTTTCGTGGGGCTCGGGGGTAGGAACGATCTGCCCCGCGCCTAGGAGCCGGTGCGTGATATCTGCGGCCAGGTATCCGGCTTCCCAGAGCTTCATGATGTTCTCCTCTATAACGGAGGAGTCCATCCACTTGCCTCTCGCTCCGGACATGTTCGGAGTGTTTTTGCGGAGAAGATGCGAACTTGGGTGCTGGAGCTCGAGTGCGCGAGAATGGATGGGCAGGGAAGAAGAAGGCATGAGTAAAAAAGAGGAGTCCTTATCCCTTTATAAGGACGGTAGAAACTGCGTGCCTCCCCACTTGCCTGGTAAAACTCGCTTATTCCCCAAGCATCATGATTGATGGCGCGGTTGGGTTACACACAGCCGTATCGATGAGGATCCCGGGATAAGGGGACACGAGCTCTGCTTCGACAAGACGTGCCAAGAAAACCGCCTCGCCATATGTGCAGTGGCTGGTTGAGAAAAAATGGTTCGAATAATAACCGGGGCCATGGCGTGATGTCATGTTATGAAAAGTTGTCAGTAGTTTAGATTTGTGGAAATATTATACTCTCTACGGTGGTATGTGGAATTTGTTTTGCAGAGCCGGACACTATCCTTGTGTTCAAAATCTTCTATGGAGTATTCGAAGGAGGAACCCGCCTTACAATGCCGAAGACAATCTACGCGCCAGACTCATCGTCATTCAAGCCTGGTTCAGGGGCTACTGAGGGAGTCCTGGATTAGGGGGTCCTCGGATAGCCGGACTATATACTTTGGCCGGACTATTGGACTATGAAGATACAAGATTGAAGACTTCGTCCCGTGTCGGGATGGGACTCTCCTTTGCGTGGAAGGCAAGCTTGGCGATTCGGATATGTAGATCTCCTCCCTTGTAACCGATTCTGTGTAACCCTAGCCCCCTCCGGTGTCTATATAAACTGGAGGGTTTAGTCCGTAGGACAACAACAATCATACCATATGCTAGCTTCTAGGGTTTAGCCTCTCTGATCTCGTGGTAGATCAACTCTTGTAATACTCATATCATCAAGATCAATCAAGCAGGAAGTAGGGTATTACCTCCATCATGAGGGCCCGAACCTGGGTAAACATTGTGTCCCCCGCCTCCTGTTACCATCCGCCTTAGACGCACAGTTCGGGACCCCCTACCCGAGATCCGCCGGTTTTGACACCGACAGTAACCATAGAAGCATGTTTACTAATAAGCTTAAGTTCACCTTTAACTCTAGACATATAATCACTCAAGTGTTCAATTATATAAGCATTATGTTTCAATTGTCTACCAACATAAGCATTGAAGTTTTCTTGCTTAACCATAAAATTATCAAACTCATCCAAGCATTGGCTAGCAAACTTAGTAGATGGGATTTCACCCTTATCAAATGTATAGAGAGAATTTACCTTTACTACCCATGTCGGGTTATCAAGACCATGTATTTTCTTCAATAGGTGGTAAATTCTTAACATCTTCAGCTTTAATACCTTTTTCTTTCATAGATTTCTTCGCCTCTTGCATATCTTCAAGACTGAGAAATAGAATACGCCTTTTCTTCGGAGTTGGCTTAGGAGTTGGTTTAGGAAGTGTCCAATCATTTTCATTACTCAACATATTATTCAATAG
Organism: Triticum dicoccoides; assembly: GCF_002162155.2. Lineage (NCBI taxonomy): Eukaryota > Viridiplantae > Streptophyta > Magnoliopsida > Poales > Poaceae > Triticum > Triticum dicoccoides. Next base: position 385,448,066 of record NC_041382.1, on the reverse strand, counting down.
CAATTCAGCTTGATCTACGGTTCTTTCCCTGAAAACACAACCAGCACAACTATCTAGGTGCTCTCTGGAAGCATCAGTTAGTCCATTATAAAAGATATCAAGTATTTAATTTTTCTTGAGAGGATGATCAAGGAAAGCATTAAGTAATCGGAGAAGCCTCTCCCAAGCTTGTGGGAGACTCTCTTCTTCAATTTGCTCAAAATTATATATTCACCTTAAGGCAGCTTGTTTCTTATGAGCGGGGAAATATTTAGCAGAGAAGTAATAAATCATATCCTGGGGACTATGCACATAGCCAGGATCAAGAGAATTAAACCATATTTTAGCATCACCCTTTAATGAGAACAGAAATAACTTAAGGGTAAAGTAATAGCGAGTTTTCTCATCATTAGTGTACAGGGTGGCTATATCATTTAATTTAGAAAGATGTGCCACAGCAGTTTCAGATTCATAGCCATAAAAAGGATCAGATTCAACCAAATTAATTAACTCAGGATTGACAGAGAAATCATAATCCTTATCGAAAATACATATAGGCGAAGTAGCAAAAGCAGGGTCACATTTCATTCTAGCATTCAAGGATTTTTCTTCCAGGTTAGCTAACAGTTTCTTAAGATCATATCTGTCATTGCAAGCTAAAAAGTCTCTAGCAATTTCTTCATCCATAACATAACCATCAGGCACAACAGGCAATTCATATCTAGGGGGAGAATCTTCATCATCACTTTCATCAATATTATCAGTTTCAATAATTTCATTCTCTCTAACCATAGCAAGTTGTTCATCAAGAAAATCACCTAGTGGCACAGTATTATCAAGCATACATGTAGTTTCATCATAAGCATCATGCAAAGCAGAAGTGGCATCATCAATAACATGCGACATATCAGAATGAATAGCAGGAGTAGGTGTTGCAAGTTTACTCAAAACAGAAGGTGAATCAAGTGCAGAGCTAGATGGCAATTCCTTACCTCCCCTCGTAGTTGAGGGAAAAATCTTGGTTCTTTCATCTTTCAAGTTCCTCATGGTGATCAACAGATATAAATCCCAAGTGACTCAAAAATAGAGCTATACTCCCCAGCAATGGCGCTAGAAAATAGTCCTGATAACCCACAAGTATAGGGGATCGCAACAGTTTTCGAGGGTAGAGTATTCAACCCAAATTTATTAATCTGACACAAGGGGAGCCAAAGAATATTATCAAGTATTAACAGTTGAGTTGTCAATTCAACCGCACCTGAAAGACTTAATATCTGCAGCAAAGTATTTAGTAGCAAAGTAATATGGAAGTAACGGTAACAATGGCAAAGGTAATAGTAATAGTTTTTGTAGTGATTGTAACAGTGGCAACGCAAAAGTAACTAAGCAAAGATCTATTTGTGAAAATCTCGTAGGCATTGGATCACTGATGGATAATTATGTCGGATGCGATCCCTCATGCAACAGTTATAACATAGGGTGACACAGAACTAGCTACAGTTCATCAATGTAATGTAGGCATGTATTCCGAACATAGTCATACATGCTTATGGAAAAGAACTTGCATGACATCTTTTGTCCTACCCTCCCGTGGCAGTGGGTTCTTATTGGAAACTAAGGGATATTAAGGCATCCTTTTAATAGAGTATCGAACCAAAGCATTAACACTTAATGAATACATGAACTCCTGAAACTACGGTCATCACCGGTAAGTATCCCGATTATTGTCACTTCGGGGTTAACGGGTCATAACATATAAATAGGTGACTATAGACTTTCAAGATAGGATCAAGAACTCACATATATTCATGAAAACATAATAGGTTCAGATCTCAAATCATGGCACTCGGGCCCTAGTGACAAGCATTAAGCATAGCAAAGTCATCGCAACATCAATGTCAGAACATAATGGATACAAGGGATCAAACCCTACCAAAACTAACTTGATTACATGATAAATCTCATCCAACCCATCACCGTCCAACAAGCCTACAATGGAATTACTCACGCACAGTGGTGAGCATCATGAAATTGGTGATGGAGGAAGGTTGATGATGACGATGGCGACGGATTCCCTTCTCTGGAGCCTTGAACGGACTCCAGATTAGCCCTCCCGATAGATATTAGGGCTTGCCGGCAGCTCTGTATCGTAAAACACAATGAATCCTTCTCTCTGATTTTTTTTTCTCCCCGAACGTGAATATATAGAGTCGAAGTAGAGGTCGGTGGAGCCTCAGGGGGCCCATGAGATAGGGGGCGCGCCCCCACCCTTGTGGACAGGGTGTGGGCCCCCTGACATTGATTCTTTCACCAGTATTTTTCATATATTCCAAAAATATTCTCCGTGAAGTTTCAGGTCATTCCGAGAACTTTTATTTCTGCACAAAAATAACACCATGGCAATTCTGCTGAAAACAACGTCAGTCCGGGTTAGTTCCATTCAAATCATGCAAGTTAGAGTCCAAAACAAGGTCAATAGTGTTTGGAAAGTAGATACGATGGAGACGTATCAACAAACATGGCCTCGGAACACTGGAGACCAAAAGGTCGAACGTGAATCATATAGTAGATATCATAAACATAGAGATGTTCACCATTGATGACTACTCCATATCACGTGATGATAGGACATGGTTCAGTTGATTTGGATCACATATCATTTAGATGACTTAAGGCATGTCTATCTAAGTGGGAGTTCTTTAGTAATTTGATTAGTTGAACTTAATTTGTCATGAACTTAGTCATGATAGTATGTGCAAATCTATGTTGTAGATCAATAGCTCGTGATATAGCTCCCTTATTTTTTATGTTCATAGAGAAAAATAAGTTGAAAGAGGATAGTAGAAATGATGCGGACTAGGTCCGTAATCGGAGGATTATCACTACAAAAAAAGACACATTCATGACATTTTGGGTTGAACGAATTTTTTTCCTGTCATGCTCATGACACTTCTATGATGATAAGTGTGACAAAAGCCGGTATCATCATAGATGTGGTGGGCTCCTACTTCTATGACAAAAAATCATGACCAAAAATGGGTTTTTCGTCCTAGGCGGGCCGAAGACGCAGCTGCATGACATTCTTTGGGTCGTCCATGACGGAAAAAACCGTGGTAGAAGCGAGGGCGTGGAAAATATTGGGGAGTTCCCGGTTACGGTGGGTGGTCGGGGCCGAGCGATGCATGGAGGTTTGCGTGTTTCTCTCATACACGTACGCAGGTGTGTGCGAGACGTTGCGCTCTAACTGAACCCAAGCGAGGCATTGGGCTCTAACTGAACCCGAGCTATTTCACTGCAGGCTACGCATTACTGAACCCGAGCGATCGATCCATGGTTATAAACTGAATCCGATCGAGTGATTCCTTCGCTACTGCTGCTAACTGAAGTCGATCGATGCTTCCTCTGAATGAACGCGAGTGTTGTTGGGGGGTTGGATGAACAGTTCCCGGTGGGGAGTTTGATGAATAGGACCCCATGGTAGTAGAGGCTGTTGCCGCTGGATGAACAGGACCCCGTGGAGGGCTGGTTGAACAGTAGCCGATGGAGGGCTAGATGAACAGTAGCCCATGGAGGGGTGGTTGAACAGGACCCCGTGGAGACGGCTGGTTGAAGAGTAGCCGGTGGAGGAGCGGTGGAGGCTAGATGAACATGAGCACGTGGATGAACAGTCGCAGGTGGAGGCTGGAGGAGGTCGACGGTGGATGAATACTAGCCTGTGGAGGCAGTCGATGATGGACATGAACAGTATCCCGTGGAGTCCCGTTTTGCGGTACGCCACACCCCTCCCGATGAACAGGACCCCCGTTTTGACCGTAGCGCTCCAACACAAGTCCGTTTCCTCCGTTTTGCGGTATGCCACACCCCTCCCAATCAACAGGACCCTGTTCTGACTGTAGGAGGTCCAAGAGAAGACCATTTCCTCCATTTTGCGGTATGCCAGACCCCTCCTGATGAACAGGATCCCGTTTCGACCGTGGCCGGTCGAACACAAGGCCGTTTCCTCCATTCTGCGGCATGCCAGGCCTCATTTCGATCAGTTGTTCTGTCCGAGCTGGTTGGCTCCCGATGTACACGATGACGATGCAGTTTCTCCGTTCCGACCCAGCCATGTACACGAGCCCTGGCCATACGTATGCGCGAGTAGGCGTTCGAGACGCCGCCTGTATGTACGTATGTGGCCGTATTTACTTTCTTGCACCCTGGCCGATGTATGTACGTGTACACGATATTAACAGGACTGCATGACATGCTATGTGCGCGCCTCTACTACGACACGTGCACACGTCTACTATGACACATGCCCTTCCTTACACGGCCACGGTTCATCGCTGCAGCCTGCAGTCAGACCTATCGACCAGTATGTACGTACACGTTCGCCACTAGAATGACAACGCTACGTACTTTTCGACCAGGTGGGTCCCAACTATCAGGCACTTCCTTGCATGCGAAGATGTAGCTGGTGGGTCCCAGCAGTCAGGGAGCGAATCATTTTTTTGCTCGTAATATGGACGCACTTCCTTGCATGTGAAGTTGTAGCTGGCGGGTCCCAATAGTCAGGGGGAAACATTTTTTGTGAATACGAAGGCTCATCCAGTGGGTCCCTGCTATCAGGTGGAGGAATCATTTTTTTCCGCGTAATAAGGAGACACTTACTTGCTGCGGCTGTGGACCCAGTTGTTAGCCTCTCCACGTATAGTACTCTTCCGATGGAAGTCGTTCCTTGACCGCGTTGACCACGCCGCGCCGAGAGCACCAGGACGGTGGATGACGGCGAGGCCTAGGAAGGGGATGACGTGGAGCCAGGGAAGATGCGACAGTGGATGCCCACGCGGAGAGGAGTGCAAGGGTTCACTGGTTCGGCTGCGGTGCGAGGCTGTCGTCGCCGCAGAATAACAAGGGGTGTGGGTGAGTAGAGGGATAGCCTGGCCAGCGGTGAGAGTAGTAGGGGGCGGTGAGACCTCCGCGGCATCACAGCCGGCCACGGGAGGCAAGAGCACACAGCATGACTGACACTGGTTTGGGCAGCTGGAGCAAGAAGACTAGAGGTTGAAGAAGCACTACGGCCGTTGGATGGACATCGTACGGGCACTGGAGCTGGAATCGTTCATATTGACTAAGTTGACAAAGCCCTCCGTCCGCATCAACTTAGTAGGCCCACAAGTTAGCCTCCCACTATGGTGTGTCCCAGCTATCAGGGGGTATTCATTTTTTTGTGCGTAATAAGGAGGCACTTCCTTGCGTGCGAAGATATAGGTGGTGGGTCCGACCTGTCAGCGAGGGGAACATTTTTTCATGAAATATAGAGGCCCTTTCAGTGGGTCCCAGCTGTCAGGTGGAGGAATCATTATTTTGCGCGTAATAAGGAGGCATTTCCTTGTGTGCGGCTGTGGACCCAACTGTCAGCCTCTCTATGTACAGTCCACTTCCGATGGATGTCGTTCGCTGACCACATTGACCACTCCGCGCCGAGCGCATCCAAGGTGGTGGACGACGGCGAGGCCCCGGACAGCAACAAGCTGAAGATGGGCGGGAGTGGAGTCACAGATGAAGAGGTGTACGAGGGTTAACTCGTTCGGTGCAGTGTGGTTCGGCAGTCGATGGAGAAGAACATGAGGTGTGGAGGGGTGGAGGGATGGCCTGGCCGGCGGTGGTGTAGCGCTTCACAATGAAGCGTGCTAAGCAGAGCTACTAGCAGCAGGAGGCGGGAGCAGGTGGTCCCGGCGGCACTAGAGGAAGAGGACGAGAGATTGAAGATGGATGTCGGTCGTTGGATGTAAATCTAATGGCTAACGATGTCATAATCATTTGTTGACTAAGTTGACAATGACTTGTGTTGGCTTCGACCTATTGGCCCACATTTCAGCCTCCAAAAATGGGGCACGTATTCAACCCATTTTTTTAGAGTTTACAGTCAATTTGATATTTTTTTTAGAATTACAGTCCATTTGCTGGGCTAGGTGAACAAAAAATGTAGCCTCAATGCGGCCCATTTATTGTTTTCCTAAAAAATTACAGGCCATTTGCACTTTCTCGAAATTCACGATTTTGCTGGGCTGATTCTAATTAGAATGTTGGGTTGGGCCATCAATGTTATCAAAAAATAAACAGGGGCTGAGAATTTTGTTATAAATATATTTGAATAATAAGTGATTTATTATTACATTGGTCCTTAAATCTTACCAAGCTTTTGTACACAATCACCAGGATTTTCGTTGCCAAAAATATCCAAGATTTTATTGTTAAGAAATTATTTTTATAAGTTAATAAGATGTGGGTTATTTTTTCTTACATATGTAAGTATCTGTTAAATATATGATGACAATAACAATAATATATAATAACATATAAAATAATTTAAATATATAATATAGTTAGAAGGGAAACATAAGTTGGACCAGACGTTCCTATTCTTATATAGAAAAATAGAACACACCTCCGCGTTTTCTTACATAAATTAGGATGCCGATGTCTCAGGAAAAATAAAACCTCGGATGGGAGGTCCATAGGCTGGTCGATACATGATGGCCCTCAAGAAAATACAAACCGACATGTCGTGGGCTGCGCATGTTGAAAAGAAAGCCTAGACGGGGCAGCCCACAACCCAGCTGATACTTGCTGCCCCAGTGATAATAAATGATACCTGCCAGCTCCCCAGCTTCATTGTGAATTTATCTCCTTTAGTAACTACGTTGAAGCACCTAAAATGTAACTATGTTGACAAACCCGTGGGCCCCAACGTCAGTATAGCATTAGGAGGAAGTATTTTTTTCAATGAGGCACTTGCTTGCGTACGGCCATAGATTTGGTGGGTCTCGACTGTCCGCCTCTCCACGTACAGTCCTCTCTGGATTCCTCTCGTTTGTTCAGCATGTTCACAACGACAGACAGCGGCGACACAGCGAGCGCACAAAGGTGCAGGAGGAGATCGGACCACCTGAGGCAGTGCCTTATTTGTAACGAAAGTACTGAACTAGCCCTGGGTTCGATTCCACCTGATGCAGGGAAAATATCTCCAAATTTTTTGCCTCTGCCATTATTGACATGTGGGTCCCCATTGTCATCTACGCACACCACGTCCAACACTTCCAAAACTTCGTCCTCATTTTCTCTATTTTTCGCACACTCGACATTGTGTGGGCATTTTGAAAATATCATATCTTTTTTACTGTGCATCATATGAAGATGTGCTATGCATGAATGTTAATCAGCATGATGTTAACTGGCTGGTAATTCCATTTTTGACCATAAATAAAACTTCCAACATGATGTTATCCCTGTTTGAAAAGGTCGTGTTAATATAAATGCTCTGCCTCTCAAAGTTGCAGTTTCCTATCTGAAACTGAACTTGCAGTTTCTTATCTGAAACTAAAACTTGCAGTTTCTTCTCTCAGAATCACATTGTCTGCACTTTTATACTCCTATGAAACTACATTTTTTAAGTGCTAAAAGTAGATCTCTAGAATTCATAAAATACTTCATATGCTCAATACTGCAAATCTGAAATTCAAAAGACATTCATATCTGAAAGTACTCTCAAAATACACAACACAAAACACAATTCACAACCTGCAAATACTGACAACCCTAAGCTCCTCCTGACAATTCACAACCTGCCCGACTATTAGGCTGGGAGGTGGCAGTCCCCTCCTATTCCTTGGCGGCAGACAGCCACCCCATGAGACGATGTGAACGACGATGGAGAGGATGGCGGGGAAGCGTCGTCGGGCCAACACTTTTGTCCTCTTGCAGTTGGGTTCGATCGACGAAGACTCCACCGGCTCGCTCTAGCACGACACCCACTACAAAAAAAGACACATCCGTGACATTTTGGGCCGAACGAATTTTTTTCTGTCATACTTATGACACATCTATGACGATAATTGTGACAAAACCCGGTATCATCATAGATGTGGTGGGGTCCTACTTCTATGACAAAAAATCATGACAGAAAATGGGCTTTTCATCCTGGGCGGTCCGGAGACGTAGCTGCATGAAATTCGTTGGGCCGTCCATGACGGGAAAAACCATGGTAGAAGCGAGGGCGAGGAAAATATCGGGGAGTTCCCGGTTACGGTGGGTGGTCGGGGGTCGAGTGATGCACGTTTATCTCGTACGTACGTGTGTGTGTGCGAGGCATTGGGCTCTAACTGAACCCGAGCGAGGTGTTGGGCTCTAACTGAACCCGAGCGATTGCATTGCAGGCTACGCGTTACTGAACCCGAGTGATCGATCGATCCCTTGCTATTAACTGAACCGGAGTGATTCCTTCGCTACTGCTGCTAACTGAAGCCGATCGATGCTGCCTCTAGATGAACAGTGAGCGTTGTTGGGAGGGGGGGTGGATGAATAGTTCCCGGTGGGGGGTTGGATGAACAGGACCCCGTGGTACTAGAGGTCGTTGCCGCTGGATGAACAGGACCCCGATCGATCGAGTCGGTTGGGGGTGGATGAATAGGACCCCATGGAGGGCTGGTTGAACTATAGCCGGTGCAGGGCTGGATGAACAGTAGCCCGTGGAGGGGTGGTTGAACAGGGGCCCGTGGAGAGGGCTGGTTGAATAATAGTCGGTGGAGGAGCGCGCGGTGGAGGGTGGATGAACAGGAGCCCGTGGATGAACAATCGCAGGTGGAGACTGGAGGAGGTCGACAGTGGATGAACAGTAGCCCGTGGAGGCACTCAATGATGGAGATGAACAGTATCTTGTGGAGTCCCATTTTGCGGTAAGCCACACCCCTCCTAATGAACAGCACCCCCGTTTCGACCGTAGCGCTCCAACACAAGTCCGTTTCCTCCGTTTTGTGGTATGCCACACCCCTCCCAATCAATAGGACCCCATTTCCATCGTAGGAGGTTCGTTTTCTCTGTTTTGCGGTACGCCAGACCCCTCCCGATGAACAGGATCTCGTTTCGACCGTGGCTGGTCGAACACAAGGCCGTTTCCTCCGTTCTACGGTACGCCAGGCCTTGTTTCCATCGGCTGTTCTGTCCAAGTCGGTTGGCTCCCGATGAACACGATGTATTCCGACCCAGTCGGTTGCCTCCCGATGAACAAGATGCTCTTTCTCCGTTCTGACCCAGCCGCTTAGCTGCCCGATGAACAGGACGCCGTTGCTACCGTCCGCTGCCTCTCCATATACACAAGCCCTGGTCGTCCGTATATATATGTGCGAGTAGGCAATGAAGACCCCGCCTGTATGTACGTACGTGGCCGTATTTACTTTCTTGCACCCTGGCCGCTGTACGTATGTGTACATGCTACGTGTGCGCCTCTACTACGACACATGCGCACCTCTACTACGATATGTGCGTGCCTCTACTACGACACGTATGAACCTCTACATCGACTAGTATGTACGTACATGTTCGCGACCAGAGTGACAACGCTATGTACACTTCGATCAAGTGGGTCTCGACTGTCAAGCACTTCCTTGCGTGCGAAGATGTAGCTGGTGGGTCCCAGCAGTCAGGGGGGCGAATCAATTTTTTTGCCCGTAATATCGACACACTTCCTTGCGTGCGAAGATGTAGCTGGTGGGTCCCAGCAGTCAGGGGGAGAAAACATTATTTTTCAGGTTAAAAAGGATGCAGTTGCATGCATGCGTCCATGGGTGTGGTGTGTCCCCACTGTCAGCCTCTCACGTACAGTCATCTTTCGATGACTCTCATTTATTGACCATGTTGACCACATCGTGCCGAGCGCATCAAGGCCGGGGGAGAATGACGAGGCCTTGGACTGGAACGACCCGGAGATGGGGAAGATGCGGCAGTGGAGTCGCAAATGAAGAGGAGTGGGAAACTTGACTGGTTCGGGTGCGCGGCAGCACTCCTGCCCATGGGAGACAGGAGCAAGAACAAAGGTTGAAGAAGGAGCACGGCTGTTGGATTAACATCCAACTGTCCAGCTGCTAGAATCATTTGTTGATTAAGTTGACAAAGCCCTGCGTACACGTCCGCTTAGTAGGCCCACAAGTGAGCCACCAAATCTGACATGTCCCAGCTGTCAATGGGAGGAATAGTTTTTTTTCGCATAACAAGGAGGCACTTCCTTCCATGTGAAGATACAGCCGGTGGGTCCCAGCTATCAGGGGGAGGAAACATTTTTTCAGCTTAATATGGAGGAACTTTCCTTGCGTGCGACCGTGGACCTCGTGGGTCCCAACCGTCAAGCTCTCCACGTACAGTCCTCTTCCGATAACTCTCGTTTGTTGACCACGCCACGCCGAGCACAGCGAGGCGGTGGACGATGGCGAGACCTCAAATGGGAACGACCCGGAGATGGGAAGATGCGGCAGTGGAGTCACAGATTGAGAGGAGTACAAGAGTTATAATTGGTTCTGGTGCGGCGCGGGGCTGCAGTCGGTGGAGAATAACAGGAGGTGTGGAGGGCTGGAGGGATAGCCTGGCCGGCGGTGGGGTAGCGCTTCACAGCGATGCGTGCTAAGCAGAGCCGCTCGCCGCCGGAGGCCGTACCAGTCGGTCCCGGCGACGCTAGAGGAAGAAGACAAGAGATTGAAGGTGCATGTCGGCCATTGGATATAAATCCAATGGTTGTGGATGTCATAATCATTTGTTGACCAAGTAGACAACGCCCTGCATAGGCATCGACCTATTGGCCCACATGTCAGCCTGCAAAAATATGGCATATATTTAACCCATGTTTTCTAGAATGTACAGTCCATTTGCTGGGCTGGGTGAACAAATAATTTCACGTCAATGCGGCCCATTTAATATTTTCTAAGAAATACCAGCCCATTTGCACTTTCTTGAAATACACGAATTAGCTGGGCTCGTTCTTTATATAATGTTAGGTTAGAAGGAGCAATTAATATCAAAAAATAAACCATTGCAACATAATTAACAAATTAGCGAGTTATTGCTCAAAATAAAAATGAGCGCGTTATTATTACATTGGTCCTTAAAATCTTCACAAGCTTTTGTACGCAATCATCACGATTTTCCTACCTGTGAGTCAAAAACAACCAGGATTTTCCTTTCCAACTTCTGTTAAACATTTACTTTTATAAGTTAATAACACGTGGGATGTTTTTATAATGTACATATAAGTCTCTATAAAATATATGATAATACTAATAATATAAATATATATAATATGGTTAGAAGGGAAAATATAAATTGGACACAGCATTATTATTCCTATATATAGATAAATAGAACAAAGATATGTGTTTTATTAAGAAAATACATTGGGCTGCCGATCTTTAAGAAAAAGTAAAACCTACGCTGGGAGGCTCATAGGCCAGTATGGTCCTTAAAAAATAAGTTGAAACCACTGTCTCCATATGTTGTGGGCTACGCATACCTAGGCCTAGCTGATACTTGTTTGCCCTCTCGAAAAAAGAGGGGGCCAGCGGCGCGACTGAAGAAGCACATCAGACGGGATTTTTTTTCTTCAGTGGATGGCTCTCGGTGATGTTTTTTTACTTGCCTCTGCACAATATAACTTGTATTTTTAGCCTCCCAATCCATGGTGGACCAGCAGCCCATTTGCTGAGCGGGCCAACCTACAGAAACCAGCACTCGATTTTTCATCAAGCCCCAAAAACAACGCAGTACTATGCTTGTTTTGAGGTTGAAAACATTACTGTAGGGGTTGAGCGGGGGAGGGGGAAGACAGAGCAAAAATATTAAAAAGATTTGATGCATAGTTGCTACCCTAACAAAGCAGGTGCAATTCTTCTCGGGAAGAAGGTGTGCCGTTGACACCCACACGTCACAAATCCCGTAGTAGACATACTAACAAGTTCACACACAAGTACAACAGAACATGTAAACATTCGTATCAAACTCAGGTTCACAGGACACATTCATATTCATAGCCAACATTCACAATCAACAACTCAAAAGATTCATATATACACATAAGTTCAGCATGTCTATGCATCGAAATGATTGATAGATCACACGAAAATATTCATAGATAATTCACAAAAAGATTCAGATATACACATGTTCAATATGTTTATGCAACCAAGTGATTGAGATCACAGCCAATATCATCCATGGATGAGCTTTAATTACCTAGGGTACAGACTGGTAAATGGTGTTCAGTCGGAGGTACTTCTTACTAAAATTAATGCTTGTATGAGTAAACTTTTGAGTACATAAGAGGCAGCACAGACAATTTGAACTTTGCTTGTAGGTTTATCCTCAAATAGTGGCCTTGTGCCGAGGGAGGTTTGAGCAACTTGGCCACTAATTTCATCTAACTAGTTTACTGGATCATCTTGGTCATGTAGCTCGCCAAAATTCTACTTTGTAGACAAGAAAGGAGGCGGTTGAGAAAATGAACCACCCAAATTTTTTGTGCAGTTCAACTGAAATGGAGCATCCCTGGTGTGCAGACTGATTAAGTGCCAGATGAATATACGCATCAACCAACTTGTCTGGAATCTTTAGACTCCATGCCATACAGTTCGGTGCCATATGTGCCGATAACCAAAAGGAACAAGTTGGTACCAAAGACTGGACTGCGTTTTTCTGGGTTATGCTCCAAGCAATATTTTTGACGTTCACTCTCCTAACTTGGAGTTTGAAAACTGGTTGACGCCAGTTGATACTCAAATGAATATAGGCACTTCTTCTTGTCAACATTGATGCTTGCCTGAGTGAACTTTGGAGTACATAGCAGTAGCATAAGTACATGTCCATCTGATCCTTTTGTGCAGTTCTACTGAAATCACCCAATGTAATGATTTGCCTGCGAGTTCAGGCTCCAAGTTACTCTTTTTTGAAATCTGCAAACAGTAGCACAGTACCAAATTACCAATACATATTACAAGCACAATAATCAGGATAAAGACCAGTACCAACCTGTGTGAGGTAGCATATCAATTACTATTTCCTTTGACTAAAAGCCGAGATAAGCCGAGCGACTGACAACAATGGAAGGAAGCTGTCAAGGCAATGAGGCACCCAAAGTTTTTGTGAAGTTCCACCAAAATCGAGCATCCCTGTTGGCACATATATTGAGTGAGTGAGATTGCTGTAATAGTGGGACTAGTTGATGAAACATACACTAACAAATAGAAGCACCCTCATTATCTTAATGGGTAAAGTTAGCAACATAGTTGTCTTGCTTAAAGAGAGGTATTAGTTTATTTAATCAGTGCCAATTAGCTCAACACTCAAAGCATTGCCATGTATCATAGGTTGCAAAACTTTAACGTGCAAAGATAAAGGAGTTTCTCATGACAGTAGCACGATACAAATAGAGATGACAACAAACTAATATGGATGAAGGCCTTAGGCCGGTACCAACCTAAGCAAAAAAGCTTATTCATGTAGTCCCAGAAGAGATGATAAAGCACTCACTGGAATCACTCAATAGTATATATTTTTGTGCACTTCAAATGTATGGTTGAAATCACTTTTGTTTACCAGTGCTGAGATTATATCGAAAGATTATTAAGAACTTCCAGCAGAGTTAAAGCATTGGCTGGGATACAGTTCATTGTATTGTCTTCTGTAGTTCCACTAAAATGTATGATTGGCATAACATGATCCCTATTTGCACAACTAAGAACAAGGTGAAACCTTCATTAGCTTAGTGAGAAAGGATAGAAACACATTAGCATATTACTCTAACAGTAGCATCAAATTCATGATGGACAATACGCAGATGTGGAAGGGCTCCCTGGAGGATCGTCTAACATGTAAGGTAGACGTTGCCGGAGCCCTTGAATGGCCTCGACTGAGGCCTCGGCTTTAGCAAGATCACCTTGGCACTGTTTATTCTTCTTCTTCCTCCTCTTCATGCTCTATTTCTCTTTCTCCTCACCAGTTGGTAAAACCAAGTACATGATTGGACTTCTATTTCAGAATTGGTTTTGTCAGTGAGGGAGTACAAGTGTACTAGTAAAAGTAGCATTATTTTCTCATGGCCGTCGCAAAATAGAGATGAACATATGCATTAAATATCATTCTTACCTAAAGGAAGGTTATGGTGCCAATATAGATGATGAGGATTGGAACACAGATCTCCCTTTATGCAGTTCCACCGAAATGAACCAACTGTTCCATTCTGACATTCCAGTTAAACAGCACAAAAGTCACTTCTTTTAAGAAGTGTTTTGTGCAGTGCACCAAAAGGTCACAACAGCAACCAGGTGAAATGGATACCCCTGTTTGCACAAATAGCTATAGTGGAAACAATCTAAGTCTCAAACAATTACAGGCAAAAACATTTGGCTAAACTTGTCATGGCTTATAATAATGGCATGGATTCATTTTACCAGGGGCATTAGATTAAGAACAACTAAATATTTGGTATAAGGGCATGGGACAGTGGGTGCACCAGCAGTCCAGCACCATGTACCTAAACCGGGGCATAAAGTAGTGATTCAGAGTTTGTTGCCCCGAGAAACAAACATCCAAGAAAATATATCTGGGTTGGTCCCATTTTTGTTCACTCTAGCCACTAATACGTCTCCAACATATCTATAATTTTTGATTGCTCCATGCTATATTATCTTCTGTTTTGGATGTTTATGGGCTTTATTATACACTTCTATATTATTTTTTGGGACTAACCTATTAACCCAGAGCCCAGTGCCAGTTTTTGTTTTTTCTTTGTTTTAGAGTATCGCAGAAAAGGAAAATCCAACGGAGTCCAATTGACCCGAAACTTCACGGAACTTATTTTTGGAAGGAAAGCAACCGGGAGACTTGGAGTCCACGTAAGGGAAGCAACAAGGAAGCCACGAGGCAGGGGGGCGCGCCCACCCCCTGGGCGCGCCCTCCACCCTCGTGGGCCCCTCATGGCTCCCCTGGCATACTTCTTCCACCTATATATCTCCATATACCCTAAAACGACCAGGGAGCACAATAGATCAGGAGTTCCGCCGCCAGAAGCCTCCGTAGCCACCGAAAGCCAATCTAGACCCGTTTCGGCACCCTGTCGGAGGGGGCAATCCCTCTCCGGTGGCTATCTTCATCATCTCGGTGCTCTTCATGATGAGGAGGGAGTAGTTCTCCCTCGGGGCTGAGGGTATGTACCAATAGCTATGTGTTTGATCTCTCTCTCTCTCTCTCTCTCTCTCGTGTTCTTGAGGTGATACGATTTTGATGTATCACGAGCATTGCTATTATATTTGGATCCTATGATGTTTCTCCTCCCTCTCTCTCTCTTGTAATGGATTGAGTTTCCCCTTTGAAGTAATCTTATCGGATTGAATCTGTAAAGATTTGAGAAAACTTGATGTATGTCTTGCCGTGCGTATCTGTGGTGACAATGGGATACCACGTGATTCACTTGATGTATGTTTTGGTGATCAACTTGCGGTTTCCACCCATGAACCTATGCATCGGGGTTGGCACACGTTTTCGTCGTGATTCTTCGGTAGAATCTTTGGGGCACTCTTTAAGGTTCTATGTGTTGGTTGAATAGATGAATCTGAGATTGTGTGATGCATATCGTATAATCATACCCACGGATACTTGAGGTGACATTGGAGTATCTAGGTGACATTAGGGTTTTGGTTGATTTGTGTCTTAAGGTGTTATTCTAGTATGAACTCTAGGGATGTTTGTGACACCTATACGAATAGCCCAACGGATTGATTGGAAAGAATAACTTTGAGGTGGTTTCGTACCCTACCATAATCTCTTTGTTTGCTCTCCGCTATTAGTGACTTTGGAGTGACTCTTTGTTGCATCTTGAGGGATAGTTAGATGATCCAAGTTATTATTGTTGAGGGAACTTGCACTAGCGAAAGTATGAACCCTAGGCCTTGTTTCAACACATTGCCATACCATTTACGCTCACCTTTGTCATTAGTTACCTTGCTGTTTTTTATATTTTCAGATTACAAAAACCTTTATCTATTATCCATATACCACTTGTATCACCATCTCTTTGTCGAACTAGTGCACCTATACAATTTACCATTGTATTGGGTGTGTTGGGGACACAAGAGACTCTTTGTTATTTGGTTGCAGGGTTGCTTGAGAGAGACCATCTTCATCCTACGCCTCCTACGGATTGATAAACCTTAGGTCATCCACTTGAGGGAAATTTGCTACTGTCCTACAAACCTATGCACTTGGAGGCCCAACAACGTCTACAAGAAGAAGGTTGTGTAGTAGACATCAGCCACCTACTCCTATGTTTTTTTGGAAATGGAGGCGTGCCCCCGGCCTCTGCATCATAATGATGCATGCATCCATCTTATGTGTGGATAGCAAATCAAGTCCTGGTCATACCACTGTGTATAGCGTTTCCCCTATATTTCCCTTTTCAACCAAGAGACCGGTTGGATGACCAGTCTATACTACTTTCACTCGCTATCCTTCCTTTTTGTACCAAGTCCGATGTACATACTAAATTCCCCCACCCCCACTTTATTTCTTGTTTGAACCAAGTACAAGATTCGACTCCATGAATTAGCTTTACCTCTAACAATAGAAAAAAATATGTCATTGGACCATCCAATCGAGAGGGGCTAAGAGGTAGAAAATGATGCACATGTAGTGATGTAGCAAGCTGGGGAAGTAGAGCTAGGCGGTTTCGAAGGAAGATATACCTGAAGGTCGTCGGGATGTGGATAGGTAGGCGGCGGGAGGGCGGATCCACCCACACTAGGGCAATGACGAGGGGTTCAGAGGACCTCCCGCATCGGCGCTCGGCCAGAGATAACGGTGCGACCGGTAGTGGGTCTCCTCCCTCGCTATCAACGACAGCCTAAACGATGCCCCTCCTCCCTTCACCGACGGAGGGGGATACGTCCAGATCTGTAACCAGCGGTGAGGATAGAAAGACAGTGTTTTTTGAAGGGAGAAAGACAGTGTTACCACCACTATCCTGTTTAGATCTGGAGAGGATGAGAGTGTGTGAATAGAGCAACCCTAGCAAGCAAGCATGGAGGCTCCGGCCTATATATACGTAGTGGGGTAGTTTTCCCTTTTCACTCCATCAAAACTATCGTTTAAAATTATGTACGTGCCAGGTCGCCGTTTTTATTGAGTTGTTGATTTTTTTTGAGTAGCTACCCGCTTATTCCAAGTGGTGTTACGGTGTGCCAGGTCACACTTTGTACCGTTCAAGTCTGGTACAAGACCCTCCATTAAATGAACGACCACCCCCTCGTAAAATTTGTGAACAAGCCCACGGCTAAAATTATCGGAAATGTGGGCTGCCCCAACATGCATTATTTTATATTTTCTATGTGGGAGTATCCTCAAAACAAAATGTGATAGTACAATATTTATTGGGGCCCTTTGTAATTGGTGCTAAATTTTGACCAAAGATTTAACTCACAAAATGTTAGTGCATGTTAACAAAAATTATATCATTTGATTGGTATTTGAACATAGTTTTCAATTATGTAATTTTTTGTGACATGCATGAACATTTGGTTAGTTAATTTTATAGTCAAAATTTGGCAAGGTGCATTAAAGCAACACATGCAAGTATCAAAAGGAGAGTCATGGCATGCATGCATGCATTGTAATTAATGCTCGGTAAAGGCAAATTATTGAAATATATCGAGTGCAGTGCTTTGATGTGTCGCGTCAACTCATAAAAGACCGAGAAGTTTGATTACTACAATGCCCTCTCCCTCGCGGACTGAGCTCCGGTGCCTTAACCGCACCTGCCTTTGGCTGCATGACAGGTGGGCCACCCACCTGTTGGGCCCACTTGTCATACACGCAAAGGCAGGAGCAGTAATTCAATGAAGCTGTGTCCCTCCGTCACCCATGAGCATGGTGGCTGGTAGGACTAGGAGAAACTTCCGTTCGCTACACGCTCTCCCTCCCGCACGCGGTGGACATGTAACAGTTCAATCGGTGTCAGATGGCCAGAAGCATACTGTAGTACTCCTCCACTGCACTAGTACTCCATCATTGTTCGACTTCCTGAAGAGGCGAAGAGCCAAGCGCAGCCCGGACGCTCCTGTGGCAGTTTCATGTGTAGAGTAGTCTAGGATAGCGTGTACCATGCATGTAAGCTTAAAATCGTTGGGGTCGGCTCCATGCTTTTTTTGATTAAAATAATCTTCTGGCCCTACCTGTCATCCTGGTGATTGTAGTTTGCACGCTCATCTGGTCAAGACGGGAATATATATTTTAATTTGTGGTGGGGTAAATGTTAGAGGTTGCAGCAAATGGAGTATTGTACACTGCGGGTCTTTCAGCCAAGTTTAGATGCAACCATGTGGGGCCAGTGCTATGATGTGTCGCGTCAACTCGTACAACGAGGAGAAGCTTCATTTTACTACCACATGCCTTCTCCCTCGCACATGCGCACGGTGGCTCGCAGACGAGGATAGGCTGGTCGTAATGGAATACTAGTATCATGCATATGATACTAGTGTATGATACTA
Organism: Triticum dicoccoides; assembly: GCF_002162155.2. Taxonomy (NCBI): domain Eukaryota; kingdom Viridiplantae; phylum Streptophyta; class Magnoliopsida; order Poales; family Poaceae; genus Triticum; species Triticum dicoccoides. The sequence continues at coordinate 385,429,746 of NC_041382.1, read as the reverse complement.
CACATCTGTAGTGCATAGTATCATATGTCAGTATCATCGATGACTTCATTTATTAGCATGCATGACACATAGTAGCACAAGATTTAATATGATACCGTCGGTGTACAAAAAGAGGGGTACACTTTTTGTACCCCTATAACTGTGCACGAGCAGTCTGAGCCACGGGTACCACCACACCAAGCAAGGCAAGGGAGGTGAGCCAGGGTAAGACCGAAGCTCAAGAGAACTAGAACGACGCCAAGGCCAACACCACAAAGAGCAAAGGGGATGAAGCAGACTCCCCCGGCAAGATCCTTGCCGGGAGACAGTTCTAGCAGCCCCGGCAAGACCCTTGCCGCGGCGACTCGTCCCGCGCCTACGGAGCAAATCACCCTTGAGTCCATTGCCCCCAAAGGGCAAGGATTCGGGAGACATCCCCGTGGCGACATGCAAATCTTTGTGAAGACATTCAAGATCAGATACGCACTAAGGAGACGACAACCCTTGGCGGGATCCCAGCCGAGGAAGACCACAAGGCCCCCAGCAAGCGCTTTGCCGGGGATGACAGCAGACGCCTCGGCAAAACCCTTGTCGGGGCCCCGGCAAGGCCCTTGCCGAGGACACCCGCAGGGCCACCATCAGGCCCACGCCGCCTAAACCTCCACCACTGCATGCATGCAGCTGCCGACCCAACCAGCTGGGCAGGCACTTGTGTGGCGGCATGTGGATCTTCGTGAAGACCCACCACTGCACCACCTCAGCTGCCTGCCTACCTACGTGGCATCTCAGGCATCGCTGGCCAGGGCGCGTGTCGACACAAGAAGGAGCGGCGACGGATGAGACAGATCTCTCCCCCGTCCCCGATAAAGCAAGGACACCTAAGCAAGACGCATTAAATGCGCCTTGTCATGTAATGCGAGGGATAACCTCGCATCACTGTACCCTTTCCACCTCCTGTGTGCCACTCTGGCCACCCCTTTTTCTATAAAAGGAGGCCCGAGGCGACCATGAGAAGGATTCGGCTTTTTGGAGCTCCTCACGCCCCATAGCTAGCTCAAGAACACAGATATACAATCCACCAAAGCAGGAGTAGGGCTTTACGCATCCTTGCGGCCTGAACCTGGATAAACGAACCGTGTGCTACCTGCTTGATCCGCTCTTCTCACGACCCCGCGCCCCGCTAACCGTAGGAGGGATTCTCATGATCCCATAGGTGTCGTTCCCCACCGACATCTTTGGCGCGCCAGGTAGGGGGTGCAGTTGTGAGAATCGGCTCTAGCAATCAGCCCAGCAGTCCTTCGTCTTCGTGGCCCTTGGAGAAGAAAGGAGGCCAGAAGATCAGCACTCGAGCGATTGCAAACCGAAGCTAAGTTGCACCGAACCCTTATTTGTTCTATCCTTCTTATATGAGGTTATTCCCCCCCCCCCCGAGATGTCATGCCTTTGTATGAGAAACCTGCATGCCAGGGGGCTCTCCCACGATCGGCAACGCCCTTGCCCTGTTTCGAGTCCGCTCAATAGCTCAAGCTGCTGTGTCGAGAATGGCAGAGTAGCCTTCCGCGATCAACAACGCTCTCGATTCTGACTCGAGTCAAGCTCCACAGTTTGAGCGGCCGCGTTCAGAACGGAAAGGTGGCTCGTCCGGCAGCACGCGTACCCAGCAGGCCCATGGGGATCTGTCCCCAAAACGCCGCTAGGGGCTTCCCCGCCGGTGAGCCTACCCAATCGACGTAGGGCGCGCATACAAAGAGGAATTGAACGGGGAAATAATGTGCATGAAATTAAAAGTACTGCAAAGTTATATTACATCACATCATTGCTGCAGTTCTAACTAAAGATGAAATTTCTCTTGGTCGTGAACCTGCAGCGGCGGTGAAGAACGGGATGCCTAATCCCAGCGCTGGCCTTCCACCCTCTTGATTTCGTTGATGCTGCTGATGACGGGCTTGATGCGCTCCTTGAGCACCGTGAGGTCAATACCGTCCGACAAGCTATCCATCGCGGCACCGAAGTCGAGGTCGGGGTTCCAGTACGCCATCTTGGTGAGGACCTTGGTCATGACCCCACGGCAAAGTCATCGGGCTTCCACGGCCTACGTGGCCGCTCTGCTGGAGTGAAGATAAGCCAAGGCTCCAAGGACGCCCTCGAAGAACAGAGTCAACTTGGTGTTGACGGTCCCGCTGCGCTCAGGGGCGTACCTCACATTTGGCATCCCCATGGTGGCCAACTACGAGGTGACCCTGCTGGCGACGTCCTCCAGACGGCTGATCCATGTGTTCTCGCCCGCCATGTATTCCTGGTGGGAGGCGGCCTCGTTCGCCCGCAGCTGCTTCTCCTCCTCCAGACTCCTGGTCAAGATCTCCTCCCGAGCCCTGCTCTCCGACAACATCTTCTCGAGATCCTCCAGCTTCAGCTTGAGATCTCTGACAGAGTTTTGCGCTTCGGAGAGCTCCCCAGTCCTGCTGATGACCGCTCCTTGCGCCTCCACCAAGGCGCTGTTGAGCGTGCTCTTCTCGTTGGACAGCTTGAGGGACTACTCCTTCAGCTCGTCCCGCTCCACCTCCAACTCCCTTACGTTGCCGGCATGGGCCAGAGCCTGGGCATCGAGTGCCTCCTTGTGCCTCTGCTCCAGCTCGCGAGTCCACCACGCGACAAGGGCCTCGAGCTCCTCATCCTTGCCACGGAGCGCTGCAGCAAGCTTCGCCTCACGCACGGTGAGGTCCTCTTCCTGGGAATCCAGTGCGACTTGATGCTGGTTCCGGATGGCCTCGGCCGCGGCAGCCAAGTTCGCCGCCTTTTCCTGGGCCTTCTCGATGTCAGCCATCTTCATGGTGAGCTCGACATTGCGCTTGGCCAATTCCTCCTGAAAGGCCCTCTGCTCCTCGCGAGTTTGGTGGAACCAGGTCTGCGTCTCAGCAATGCGCGCCTTGAAATCCACCTCCGCCTGGTCCACCGTTGCCGTCCTGGACTTAACCTTGTCCAGACGGACACGGTAGAGCGCCTGGAGTTTTCGGAAGTTGGCCCCCATAGCACGGAAAAGCTGCTCTTCTGGAGAACCATCACCGCCAACGCCCGGCTCATCGACAACCTCAAGCCCGGTGGCGGCAAGCACCTCGCCGTCAAAGACTTCCCCTTCGGCGGGCGCTCGGGAACTTGACGCCCCTAGGAGATGGACGAAAAGATCGTCGCCCACCTTCAGATATCTGCCGGGGCCCGGGGTTGAGGAGGAGGGAGGCTGATCATCAACCACCTCTTCCTCGGCGGTGGCCTTGCCGGCTTCCCCGGCAGGCCCGCCGCTGGCGCCCTCGGCAGAAGCCTCGCCGGTCGCCTTGGCAGCCCCCGCAGCGGTGTCCTCGGTAGCATCCTTGGCGGCCTCATCGGCGGTGACCTTGCCAGCATCCCTGGCGGCCTCCTCGGCGGCAATCCTGTCGGCCCCCGCCGCGGCCTCCTCAGCAATATTCCCAACAACAGCATCCACATCCTCCATACCTATTGAAGGAGGGCCTAGGTAGTAATGGGAGCATTGAAGCCAAGAAAAAGAATAAGGAAAAAACAGAGACGGAGGACAGGCGACTCACCAGTGCCGGGCTGTGAAGCAGAAGTCCCCTCCCCGCCAGCATTTGGCGCCGTGGCAGAGTCACCAGCACCCAAGTTCCCCTCTTCCTCCATGGGTGTGGGCTCCGTGCTTGGTGCCCTTGCCGGGGACGCCCCTCGCGGCGGCGTAGTCGATGGGGGTGGTGTGTTGGGGGTAGCCCTCTGCGCCTCCTCCTATTGCCGCCCCCCTCCTGCAAACCCGACAAGGTCAACACCATAGCATCGAATGCCTACCACGTGTCGAATAAGAGGAGGGTGATGAACTTACGCTGGGGGCTGTGCCGGGGGCTGCTGTCCGGGCTGCTCAACACCACCAGTGGCGTCTTTGAAGCCCCAGCCGGGGGCTGACTGCTCGCCGAGGCCTTTGCCCTCTTCACCCTCTGGGCCAACGTCTCTGCATCCCTGCAAAAGCAAAAATGGATCAAGATGAGTGACTAAATTCAGAGGAATGGAAATGGTAGTAAGGTACGGAGTACTTACTCGTCATCTATCCCTCTTCCTCCGCCACTTTCCTTTTCCTCTTCGGGCTGACAGGCCCGAGATCAAAAGTGACCTCCGCGTCAACTTTCGAGTCGACATCTGCCGGAGGAGGCGAAGACGGCGAGGTTTGTGCGTGCCCAGATGAGGAAGGGGCTGTTGTCTTCTTCTTCTCAGCGGCCTTCGTCAGCCTCTTGGCTGCCGTGGCCCTCGTGTGATGCCCAGACCCCTCCAGGGTCAATTGAGGCCGCGTAGCCCTGCCGGGCCGGACCGGCTCGCCGGAGCCAGCCCGCCGCAGGACTCACCCTCTTCCCCTGGTTGGCGTCGAGCCCACCGCCACATCCTCCTCCGACGATGACTCGTCGGCCGCGTCTTCGACAAGCGGAGCTCCAGTGTCGGTAGCCGCCGCCCACCGGGTGAGCTGCTCTTCCTCCGCACCATTGCGGCCTTGACCTCCACGCCCCCGGCGCTGCCGGCCTCCATGGCGAGTTGCGCCTCCCTCGCCCTAGTGGCGATGTAGTCCAGCTCTGCCTGGGTGGTGTCCATGACAAGCCACCGCTCGGCGTCAGCATTGACATACACCTCGATCAGGGTGTCAAAGAATTGCTGCACATCTGCATCCTTCGGCTCCTTCCAGCTCGGGTCAGGGCCGTGCGCATTATAGTCCGGCATCATGGCGATGATCTCGGACCGACGTGAATTGTTGCACAACAGGGCCACCCCCGCTGGCAGCTTGAAAAACGGCCCTTTGAGGGCCTTGCCACCTTTGCGGCAGCCCTCGCGGCCTTGCCGGTCCGTTCGACCTCGCCGTCGCGACCCACATCAATCTGGAAAAGCCGCTGGCAGAAGTGGGCATGCGCCAACACTGTGAAATTGTGGTCGAGGCTGGGGCGGAGTCGCATAATGTCAGCCAGATTCGTAAAAAGCGAGGCTGGCCTCCCCTTGTTGTGCAACAGGGCGATCCGGCAATGAATGAAGTCCGCCCCGATCATCTCAAGGGTGAGTCCAGCCCAGGTGAGCCAGAGAATCCTAATAGTGGCAATAGTGAGCCTCCCGTCGGCGGCATCGACATTGCTCCAATAGCTGCCATGGACCGGCGGCACTCGGCGGACCTTGCAGAATTCCGGCAGGTCTTCGTCCTCAATCCAGCACCACTGGCCACGCCATTCCTCCCTCTCCTTCACGGCACCGTCCGGGTACGCCCCCTTGGATCATGGGATCCAGGTGACGCAACCACAGACGACACCTCCCGGCTGGATCCGAGGGAAGAAATAATGGCGGAAGAGCGCCGTGTTGGGTTGCACCCCGGCAAAGCCTTCACAAAGATGCGCGAAGAAGGCCATGCACGCCACCGCATTCGGAGTAAAATCCAAGAGGCGAAAGCCAAAGGTGTGCATAATGTCGCAGAAGAAATCGGAGAAAGGGGGGCATAACCCGCAAGAAAGATAATCGATGAAAAAGGGATACCGATTTGGAGGAGGATCGGCGCAAGCAGCAGGAATGACACGTGTCACCGGGTGTCCCGAATTCTCTCCCCCCGTCTTCGCTCCCCATAGGGGCCTTAAGGAGGCTCGGAGCTCCTGAACATCAACCGTCAAGGGGAAGAAAAAGGTGGACTTCGTCCGGTCCCCCGATAGCGCGCTCTTCGGCGGCTCCACAATCCCAGCACCCTTAGCCACCCCTTGCCCTTGGCGGATTTGGGCGCCATGGCGGCCAAGAAGTTTAGAGGGCTGAGGAAGGGGGATGGCGAAGCAACGACGGAGGGCGACGACGGAAGCTTAGGAAGGAAGGAAGAGAGGAAACGGAGGCTCTGAGATTGGAAAAGGCACGAGGAAAGAGGAGAAAGTGAGCAGCGCGCCCGCGGTTATTCCTTTTTTATGGGGAAAACACGGGCCGCCTCCTTTCACATTAACTGTGATGTGACGCATGCCCGCGGGAACCAACCCCGCGCATGCTGCCCACATCACACGCACCTCCCCACGCCACGCCATGCGCGGGAGTCGTGGGAAGCGCAGCGCGCGAAGAACCTTACCACGGTAAAAACCGCCCCGCCAGCCCGCGCACCGTTTTTGGGCCTAGCCCAACAACGCGTTGCGCTTATGTGTGGACCAGGCCCGGGGGCTCCTGTCGGTGTACAAAAAGAGGGGTACACTTTTTGTAACCCTATAACTGTGCACGGGCAGTCTGAGCCACGGACACCACCACACCAAGCAAGGCAAGGGAGGTGAGCCAGGGTAAGACCGAAGCTCAAGAGAACTAGAACGACGCCAAGGCCAAGACCATGAAGAGAAAAGAGGACAAAGCGGACTCCCCCAGCAAGATCCTTGCCGGGAGACAGTTCTAGCAGCCCCGGCAAGACCCTTGCCGCGGCGACTCGTCCCGCGCCTACGGAGCAAATCACCCTTGAGTCCACTGCCCCCAAAGGGCAAGGATTCGGGAGACATCCCCGTGGCGACATGCAGATCTTTGTGAAGACATTCAAGATCAGATATGCACTAAGGAGACGACAACCCTTGGCGGGATCCCAGCCGAGGAAGACCACAAGGCCCCCGACAAGCGCTTTGTCGGGGATGACAGCAGACGCCTCGGCAAAACCCTTGTCGGGGCCCCGTCAAGGCCCTTGCCGAGGACACCCGCAGGGCCACCATCAGGACCACGCTGACTAAACCTCCACCACCGCATGCATGCAGCTGCCGACCCAACCAGCTGGGCAGGCACCTGCGTGGCGGCATGCAGATCTTCGTGAAGACCCACCACTGCGCCACCTCAGCTGTCTGCCTACCTACGTGGCATCTCAGGCATTGCTGGCCAGGGCGTGTGTCGACACAAGAAGGAGCAGCGACGGACGAGACAGATCTCTCCCCCGTCCCCGATAAAGCAAGGACACCTAAGCAAGACGCATTAAATGCGCCTTGTCATGTAATGCGAGGGATAACCTTGCATCACTGTACCCTTTCCACCTCCTGTGTGCCACTGTGGCCACCCCTTTTTCTATAAAAGGAGGCCCGAGGCGACCAGGAGAAGGATTCGGCTTTTTGGAGCTCCTCACGCCCCATAGCTAGCTCAAGAACACAGATATACAATCCACCAAAGCAGGAGTAGGGTTTTACGCATCCTTCCGGCCCGAACCTGGATAAACGAACCGTGTGCTACCTGCTTGATCCGCTCATCTCACGACCCCGCTCCCCGCTAACCGTAGGAGGGATTCTCGTGATCCCATAGGTGTCGTTCCCACCGACAGATACGGTGTCATGATATGACACTCAACCCTCTCTTTCTTCATTTACTTCTATGCCACCTCATGAAATTTTCCTAGTTGGCATGCATGATACTCCCTCGGTTCCTAAATAGTTGCCTTTTTAGATATTTCAAATGGACTACCACATACGGATGTATATACATATTTTAGAGTGTAGATTCACTAATTTTGCTCCCTATGTAGTCACTTGTTGAAATCTCTAGACAGACAAATATTTAGGAATGGAGGGAGTACTACCTATGATAGTACTCCCATTACAACTAGCCTTATAGAGTACTACAACAAGCTATCCATCCCACACGCGGTGGACGGACATGCAGCAATGGATTCGATAATATACAAGTAGTAGTAACATCATTGTTCGTCTTTCGAAGAGTCGAAGAGCCAAGTGCAACCCGAGCATGGTAGTTGCGAACACTCGCTACAGTGTTTTTAGTTGCATTCTCATCTTAGCATAGTTGTTCCCTCTTCGTGCATGCTCATCCTAGCACCACTCTTCATGCATGCTCCTAGTGTATTTGTGTTAAGCTAGTGTGGACTCATTCACCCTACAAAACACCCAAAAGTGGGTCGAGAAGGGCTTGGAGCACGTATATAGCCAGGCTCTTACATGAGACAAAATTGCTATTTGAGCCCACTATTGTGGTACTACTTGCTAGTATAGCCCTGTAAACCGGAAAGGAGTATTTCCCTTTCTAGAGATTTCAACAAGTGACTAGACTACACCCTAAATGAGTAGTACTAGAGCAAAATGAGTGAATCTACAGTGTAAAAAATGCGTAGTTCTCTCGTTTTTCTCTCCGCCTTGGTCGTGGTGCACAATATTGAGTACTCATATATGACTAGCCGCTCTATCTACATCCGAGACATCAAAGCATCCGGGCCCGCGTCCCATCCACCAAATCACAGCGAGGTGCTATAGCCGAGACTCACCGGTCACCCCGGTGTGGCCGTCATGACCCATCATATCACAAAACCCACAGCTTTACCAGCAGTGGTAAAGTGGCCTTGAAGTTGGACTGGACGAAGCAACCATCATTTCACTGGAACGCTCGTTGAATCCCTTTCTTGAAAAAAAACTCACTCCACGCTACTCACTTCTATCATTTTTCTTCTGTACCGACGAGGAAAAGGTGGGCGAATCAGTGATGCTACTATATTTTCATTCCAAGAATCTTATTTTTGCAAAGCACCGACCGATTCTCATAGCATATTCTTTTCCCGTTTTCATTATGATTGTGGTTTCCTTTCGATTGCTTTTTGTTTGTCAGTTCATTGATGGATCCTGGAGCACTAGGAAAAGAGTTGCCGGCGGACAACCCACTGGAGACATCGCTCTCTAGGAAGCGAGCACCGACCAACGAGTTGACCATGTTGGCGGGCCAACCCATGGAGACGAAGAGCTCCAAGAAACAAGCACTGGCCAAAGAGTTGACGACGTTGGCAGATGAACTCCTCGAAGAAAGTTGGAAGAACAGCAAGGGCCCCACCGTGCCTACCCTAGAAACTATAATGGCCACCTATCGAGGCTCAAGGCTGAGTTTGAGGAGATAGACGCCATTGAGAAGCAGTATTCCCCTGGTAAGGTGATGGCCCCCATCGAGGACGATGAGATGGCCCCCGGAGGGATGGGATCCCCCGGTGAGCTACACAAGGTAAAAAATAATGGCCTACCATAGTTGTGGTTTTTCATTATTTGCAATGTGCTTTCTAATATGTTAGGGTTTGTGCAGGTGCCGATGGACGTACTTGATGATTCCGATGTCGCGGCCCGTCCTATGGGCAATGCCCCGGAGATCGTTTTCGATATCGCGGTTTGTCCTATTGACATCGCCCCAGAGATCGATTCTGATGTCGCGGTGGACATCACCCCAGAGATCGATTCCCATGCCGTTGTTCGTGCTGTGGTCATTGCCCAAGAGATCGATGACAAGAAATAGTGGATCGCACTAATCCTTCAGGGTAGTTTGCATTGTGTTTAATTACCAGAACGATGTGTGTTATCAAACCATCTTAGGGATAGTGCACTGTCTTGTGTGGGTGGTACTTGATACTTTTGTTTGATAGTGAATCATGCGAACCCTCTCCGAGTTGTGGAAACAGATGTATCCTCACCAGCTTTTGATGTAATATATGGCATGCTTAGATGTAAGTTTAAACTATTTATCATATCAGCAGGTCTTATTTGATGATTCTCGGTGTTAGTAGGCTAGCTAATGTGCGAGCTATAGTACTCGCAAAACACTCACCGAAGAGAAACATTGGGGCTGATGAGCTCGTGGTATGCTTATACTGATCCGTCGTCGATCGGCCAATAGCCCAAGCTCCTAAAATTGTAGTCTTAGCGATCGATCAGACAATAGTCAACACGGATACATTCAGGCCTCATTTGGTTCATAGGGTAGGAAAATTATAGCAAAAGTACAGAGACGTACAACACAAAATCATAGCAGTACAGAGACGTACTCCCTTTGTTCCAAAATAGGTTACTCAACTTTGTACTACTAACTTTGAAACGGAGGGAGTACAAATCCTAGGTGGACTAGTTTGACCTGGTGGGTTTCAGTGATATGACGTGGTATAGTGTCGTCCAGTCTTCGCGTGTGGTAGTAGTACTGCGGGTATAGTAAGTTCTCTTGAAGAAGCGGAATTCAATGAAGTCATGATGGTTCCTTCATCCGACCAACTTACAGTGGGAAAGGTTGGGCCTGCGCTACGACCGGGGTGGACCAGGATAATTTTGTGCATGGCAGGTGGACTAGGATGGTCGACGTCCCACATGTCAGCGAATGAAAGTATTCTTTCCAATATGTGGACGAGCAATGAGTATTCATTGTTTATTTTTGATGAAAGCTATTGTCTCCACTGTTACGACGGAGGAGTGTGAAACACGGCAGCCCAATGAACTTGGCATGTGCACCACTCCCTCCTTCCTCATGTAATACTACCATAGTGTTGACTATAAGGTTGGCTATAAGGTTACAACTTTGTCTCACTTTCTCTCTATCTATTTCCTCTCAAATGTTTTTTACCTTTCTTTTTTTAGACACAATTGTTTTTTATGCCTCTTTTTTTAGAATTAGTTTTTTATACCTAGGAGCACATGTAGAGATGGGCTCCTGCAGATCCCACTCCTTGACTTTGTCAATGCCTCTCTCTCCTCCACATAAGCGGGCTTAGGGCATGTACAATGGTTCTATTGTAGGGATGCCACATAGGATAAATGATGAGGTAGAGGAAAGAGAAATCATAAGAAAAGGCTTGTCTTCTCTTATTTAAGAGAAGACAAGAGATGATCTCTTAGCACAATATGTTTCACCATGTTTTTAGGAATAACTAGTTATTGAAGATAAGGCTAAGAGATGATCCATTGTACACATGCTTTTATGTCATCTCTAAATTACATGCAAGACTTATGATAAGACTATCTTATCAACCATTGTACATGCCCTTATAGCCCAGAATTTTACTGGTACTACTTGCTATGAATGCGGGAAGCTGGCATCTAAGGGGGGAGCGCACGCGGGGAGGTGGTGGGGTGGGGGGGTTCTAGTGGGCCAGGGCGGTCAGAAGCGGGCTTGGAAGAGGTCCGGACTCCCACATGGCCCACCTCACATTATCACCATATATTTCTTGGAGTCCGTGTGCGGTGGGCGGGAGATCTCTTCTCCCTCCCCTATCTCTCTCTTCTCAGCCGACACCCATCCGAGCGATTAGATTTCGGCTATCGACGGTTTAGGGCTCCTTTGATTCAAAGGAATTTTATAGGATTTCTGGAGGATTAAAATCCTTAGGATTTTTTCCTATGTTGGTCCTTTGATTCATAGGATTGAATCCTATGGGATTTTTTCCTATGGAATCTTTGTACTACACTTTATAGGAAATCTAACATCTAGTTCAACCTCTTTTTATGATTCCTCTGTTTTTCCCATGCCATCAGACACTCATTGCTAATTCTATAGGATTCAAGTGAGCATGCCACTCCAACCCTATACTTTTCCTATTCCTACGTTTTTAAAATCCTATGAATAAAAGAGGCCCTTATTCAATTGCAGTCCCACATGTCAGTGAAAATGCAAGACAACACGTGTCCCCTCTAGTGAGCGGCGTGCGAGCCGAACTGTCGGGGGTGCGACGCGAAGGCGACGCATCCGAGCGTAAGTATGCTGCCTTTTCCTTTTGAACTTGCAAAGCATAAAATTTTCTTGCGATCAATCGATAGAAATCCAGAACAAAATGACGAGGGAGGTGCTTTCCCGCGTGTTAGGCAGGCTAGTTTGAGTGATATGACGTGCTACAATGCCGTCCACTTGCTCCATTTTTATGTAAGCAAGACTTTACACTCTTACGTGGGAGGAGTGCGAAACATGGTGGATCTGATTTTGATCGAGGGATAACTGTTCCCTGCGAAATAATGGAGCATTGTTAGCGATTATAGCATGATAGTTAGGGCATCTCCAGTGCTGACCCTCCAATTTACACCGGCATCTGTCCGAGGACACTGATGGATGCCATCCAATGCTGCCCGCATACCTTTCGACAAATATATGAACTAACCGGACAAAATTCGTGCAAACAAAGCAAATTTCAAATTAACCGGATGAAATTCATTACATTTCAAAAAAAATCCTATAAACTGGACGAAATTCATTACATATTTTGCACAAACCGTACTAAAACCTACTATAAACCTAATCTAAATGATTGTCGGCGCCCGACCACCATGTCCAATCATGAACCCGAGAAAGCCAGCCATTGCCTTTGCCTCCTCCTCATCCGCCTCGATAACCTCCTCCTCTGGAGCACAAGTGTAACGCCCCGTATGTAACTTGCCATATTTGTATTCCAACTCTTGCCATTTTCAGAACTAAGTTATGATATTCCTCGTGGTTGGGTTTTGTCTTTGTTGTGCATTTTGTCCATGTCATGCATCTCATATCATGTCATCATGTGTATCACATTTCATACGTGTTCATCTCATGCATCCGAGCATTTTCCCCGTTGTCCGTTTTGCATTCCGGCACTCCTATGTCCTTCGGTGTCCCCTTTTGCTTCTTTTCGTGTGCGGGTGTTAAACGTTCTCGGATTGGACCGAGACTTGCCAAGCGGCCTTGGTTCAGTACCAGTAGACCGCCTGTCAAGTTCCATGCCATTTGGACTTCGTTTGATACTCCAATGGTTAACCGAGGAACTATGAAGGCCTCGTGTGTGTTGTAGCCCAACACCCCTCCAAAGTGGCCCAAAACCTAGCTAAACCCCCTCCATCCTCTCGTTCGTTCGATCACAATTGCATGACCGAAAACCGCACCTCATTTGGACTCTCCTAGCTCCCTCTACCTATAAATATGTGTGCCTCCCCGAAATTTCACGGATGAAACCCTAGCTTCATCCTCGCGCCTCCGGACACGTCCACCGTGTGCCGGACATGTCCGCCACCACCCCTCGCCCAATCGGACGCTGACACATCACCGCGGCCGGCCCTCTCTCTCCTCCGCACCGCCGGGCCCGCTGGGCCCATCGTCGGCCCGCCCCCGGGACGAACCGGGCCGCGCCCCGCGCCGCCGCCCGGCTC
>NC_041382.1:385407032-385416489 GCF_002162155.2 Triticum dicoccoides | reverse complement strand
CGGCGCGAGCCCTGGTCGCGCCGCCGCCGGCACCGCCTCTCCGCCGCGGCCGCTGCCTAGCCTCGCCGAGCTCGCCGCCCTGCTTCTCCGGCCTCCTTCCCCAACTCCGACGCCAACCCGGGTGAACATCGGGACCACCCCGATCCAGATCTGAAACGAGGTTGACCCAATTTTTCCACCAAGTATTTTTATCTTACTTTCTGAGCGCCTGTTCATCGCATCATAACTCTTCATCCGTTGCTCCGTTTTGCATGCATGAGATATCAAATTGTTCGTATGGATGTGCTCTTCATTTCATTCCATTGCACCATGCTTGTTTGAGTCCATCTTGGGGCCCTAAATGCTGTTGCAAGAGTGTTGTGTCATGTTAGTTTCTGTTTCTTATCAGATTATGGACATTTGTCATTTTTGCCATGTTTAATGTGTGCCTCCTATGAACTTGAGGCCTACATGTGTTTTGGGCTATGCCATGCCATCTTTACAAGGGTGTATGCCATGTATTTTTGTGATCATTGTGGTGACTAGCATAAGCATGCAAAGTAGCTCTCGTGATGTTGCTGATTTCAGGGACTTAGAATTCTTCTAAGTCATTTCCCTGATGTTATTTTTATGCCATGTATTCTTGTTGCTACAGAGTGATCCATGACTCTTTTGAGCATGTTCAGTAAGGATGATTTTGAGATATTGTTGTGTTCTATCCATCCATGTCTTTATTTGGAATTATGGAGTACCTAGCATGACTCAATCTTGCTCTACCTTTGCTATAAAATGTTCCTGGCAGATTGTTTACATGTTAATCAAATTTGCCGAGGTTGTTGTAGTTGATCCATGCATGCTATGAGATGGTTCTTGCCATGGTTATCTACTTGATCATGTCTTATTGCTGGGTGTATGCTTAGTTTGTCATGCAATGCCTTGTGGTGAGTGCATCGAGCTCACAAACATGCCTATGTAACTCAGTTTTTGACATGTCCAGTTTTTCTGCTAAGTCTGCATCTGTTAACAAAACTTGCTATGTTTACATGGGTGCCATTATATTTCTGATCCCTTTTGGCTTGTGGTCAGTAAGGGACTTTTGTTATATGCTTTGAGTAGTTTCATGCCATGCCTTGCTTTGCCATGATATGTTCCTGTAGCATGTTGTTATCTTGCTCTAAACAATACTTCCTGATGTTAAATCCTGACATGTTATTTTCACCAAGTCTGTGAACCTAATATCTTTTGAACTTTTGCCATGCTTGTTTGAACCAGCTATTGTGTGGTTTGGCTGTAGCTCAGTGTTCACCTTTTGTCAAGCCTCTTGAGTGGATCGTTGCCATGTGCTTTCTTGTTATGTTAGAGTGCAGTAGCTTAGTTTCTTGTTGCATTTTAGATGGCATCATGCTGTTAATCACAGAATAGTGCCATTATCCTTTTGCTTGCCATTTGCAAACCGTGCATCCGATTCTGGTGATCTTCATATCGATTTCGACTGAAATAAACTCATCTTTCTAGCGGCACTCTTGGTTTGCCAAGTTGAGGCCTAGTTCAATCTTTTCCTTCCGGAGCACGCATATGCATTGCATATCACATCCCGCATATCATGCCATGTTTTGCATCATGTTGCTTACGCATTGCACCATGGTTGATCGTGGTTCCCTTTGGTTGTGTTCTTGCTTTGGTAGAGCCGGGAGATGAGTACGTGATCGAGGAACCTATTGAGTATGCTTACGAGGATCAAGCTTACGTCAACTTGGAGAACTTTGCAGGCAAGATGACCATACCCTGGAAATCACTTCTATCTTTGCTTGCTAGTTGCTCGCTCTATTGCTATGCCTATGCCGCGATACCTACCACATGCTTTATCATGCCTCCCATATTGCCATGTCAACCTCTAACCCATCTTGTCCTAGCAAACCGTTGTTTGGCTATGTTACCGCTTTCTCAGCCCCTCTTATAGCGTTGCTAGTTGCAGGTGAAGATTGGAGTTTGTTCCTTGTTGGAACATGTTTATTGTTGGGATATCATTATTATATCTTGTTTACTTTAATGCACCTATATACTTCGTAAAGGGTGGAAGGCTCGGCCTTATGCCTGGTGTTTTGTTCCACTCTTTCCCCCTAGTTTCTGTCATACCGGTGTTATGTTCCTTGATTTTGCGTTCCTTACGTGGTCGGGTTATAATGGGAACCCCTTGACAGTTCGCCTTGAATAAAACTCCTCCAGCAAGGCCTAACCTTGGTTTTACCATTTGCCACCTAGCCTTTTTCCCTTGGGTTTCGCGGACTCAAGGGTCATCTTTATTTTAAACCACCGGGCCAGTGCTTCTCTAAGTGTTGGTCCAACCTAGAGCATCGTGCGGGGCCGTCCCTTGGCAACTTGGGTTACGTTGGCTCCCGTACGCTTAGCTTATCTAGTGTGCCCTGAGAACGAGATATGTGCAGAACCAATCGGGATTTGTCAGCACAGCAGGTGGTCTTGCTGGTCTTGTTTTACCTTTGTCGAGATGTCTTGTAACCGGGATTCCGAGTATGATCAGGTCGTCCTGGGAGAAGGAATATCCTTCGTTGACCGTGAGAGCTTGTGATGGGATAAGTTGGGACACCCCTGCAGGGATTTGAACTTTTGAAAGCCGTGCCTGCGGTTATGGGCGGATGGGAATTTGTTAATGTCCAGTTGTAGAGAACTTGAAACTTAACTTAATTAAAATGAATCAACCGCGTGTGTAGCCGTGATGGTCTCTTTTCGGCGGAGTCCAGGAAGAGAACACGGCCTCGTGTTATGCTTGAACGTAAGTAGTTCTAGGATCACTTCTTGATCATAGATTCTCGAACGTCGTTTGCCTTCTCTTCTCGCTCTCATTTGCGTAAGTTAGCCACCATAAATGCTAGTGCTTGCTGCAGCTCCACCTCATACCTTTTACCTACCCATAAGCTTAAATAGTCTTGATCGCAAGGGTGTGAGATTGCTAAGTCCCCGTGACTCACAGATTACTTCCAAAACCAGATGCAGGTGTGGATGATACCGTTCCAGGAGATACGACTGAACTCAAGTGGGAGTTTGATGAGGACTCAGGACGTTACTACGTTTCCTCTCCAGACGATCAGTAGTGGAGCCCAGTTGGGGCGATTGGGGATCTTATGCATTTGGGGTTGTCTTTATTTTGGTTCCGTAGTCGGACCTTGATTGTATCTGGATGATTGTAATGCCATATTTATGTATTGTGTGAAGTGGCGATTGTAAGCCCACTCTGTACCTCTTTCTTATTCAGTACATGGGATGTGTAAAGATTACCCCTATTGCGACATGCCTACAATGCGGTTATGCCTCTAAGTCGTGCTCCGACCCGTGGGAGATATAACTGCATCGTGGGTATTACAAGTTGGTAATCAGAGCCTTCCCCGACTTAGGAGCCCTCTGCTTGATCGAATCGCTAGTGTTGTTGAGTCTAGAAAAATGTTTTGAGTCTTTTAGGATTATATATATCGGAGAGTAGGATTCTTTTTACTCCTCAGTCCCTTCGTCGCTCTGGTGAGGCATCCTGACGTAGAGTTTTGACTCTTCTCTTCTCAAATTTCACTAAAAAAATTTAGGATCACGCGGGTATCTTGGAATCGTTCCGATGGTTTTGTGACGAGAACATTGTTCTTGGTGCCTCCGACATTTAGGGGTTGTGGCAGTGTCCCAGGGAGTTGAGCTCTGAGGTGTTGTCGTCACAATTTTACAGTTGAAGTTCTGGAATACCTGAGTTTCGCCGACATTGAAAATCTCTTTTATGCAGTTGTTGGTGAGATAACCTCGACACCACCCAGTACTGGGGCGGGAGGTCGGGAGTATTGCCATAACTCGTATAACGGATGCTTTTCGAAGGTTGAGGTAAATGATTTCCAAAGGTTTCTTGGTTATGTGTTGAAGGATGGATACAGCTGGATGTAGGATTTGCTAGTTTTGGGTGAGATATTATGCTTCCCCTGTATCCCCAACACCTGATTGCATAACCGGAAAGTTTCGGGAGTTTCATAGGTGGGAATTCATGTAGCTCTAGTATTTCTTCCGCATATATTTGGTTTGTGATTGGGTAATCCTTACCAAGTATTTGTTCATGTCTGTACCTTGTTGTTTATTCATCTACCCCTATCTAAGTGGCTTCTCAATTTATAGAAGTGTGACCATTTAATTTGGAATTCATTCATTCATTCTTGTTCGAATGTTAAGGCTATATGTTGCAATTTCGATCCATTTGATTCAGCTTGAATATATGTCTGTCAAGATGCTAACGGATGTCACCCTCTTCAGGGTGGCTCCTCCAACGCGTCAGAATCCGGAACCTCCGCCACCACCTCCACCTCCGGAGGCATGCCAAGCTGTGATGGCCGCTACCAACGCCAACACGCAGCTGATTATGCAACTCTTGCAAGAGCGCAACCAAGGAAATCAAGGCAATGGCAACAATCAAACTCAGTTTGCTACCCTCAACCAGTTCCTCGCAAACCAGCCAAAGACCTTTAGTAACTGTGTCGAGGCCACAGACGCTGATGATTGGCTCGTGGATATCTGCAAACATTTTGAGTGCAACAACGTTAGGCCTGAGGACTTTGTCAAGTTTGCTTCTTTCCAACTCAAAGACCTAGCTGCAGAGTGGTATCAACAATACAAAGATTCTAGAGGAGGTCGTGTGATTACCTGGGATGATTTCCGCCAAGACTTCAGAGCTCACCACATTCCTCAGAGTGTTGTTGAGAGCAAGTGTGAGGAGTTCTGCAATCTGAAGCAAGGCAGCTTGTTTGTTTACCAAGACAACAGCATGTTCCAGAAGCTCACTCGCTTCGCCAAGCAAAGACATCCCTGATGAGAAGAGCATGATTTATCAGTTCAAAGGTGGCCTCAAAGAAGATCTGCAACTAGCTCTTGTGCTTTTTGAGCCGAAAAAGTACGATGAGTTCTACAATATGGCACTAAAGCAAGAGGCTGCTCAGCTCAAGTGCGATGCTTCCAAGAAGAGATTCAGGGATGCAACTCTTTCTTCTTCTTCAACTCAAGTGGCAGCTAAGCAGCAAAAGTATTGGTTTCCTCCTCCTCCGTTCCGTCAGCCTTATCAGCAGAAGAGCAAAAGGTGGCAATGGATCTTCCCACCCACCCAACCCAGGCTTTCAGAACAAGGCTTCGTCTCATGCTCCAAGGTCAAGTGCTCCGTATCACCGGCCGCTCTCAGAGGTCACGTGCAACAAGTGTCAGCAGAAGGGTCACTATGCAAACAAATGCTTCAACCAGAGGCGTCTTTTGCCTCCTCCTCCTGTGAGATCTGCCAGCAATGCAGTGGTCAAGCATAATCCCAAGTTTGCAAAGGTCAACATGGTGAACGCAGCTCAGCCAGAGGACTCTTCAGAAGTGATCATGGGTAACTTTCCAGTTAACTCTAGTCCTGCAAAAGTCCTTTTTGATACTGGTGCATCACATTGTTTCATGTCAAGATCATTTGTTTCAAAGCATGACTTTGTTTCGGAAATGTTGGGTAAACCTATGGGAGTGGTTTCTCCGGCCAAGTCTATGAGGGCTACCACGATGGTCCCGAATGTTTCTACCATGATGGGCGACTATAAGTTTCTGTCTTCTCCAATGGTCCTTGGTGACTCGGATATTGATCTAATTCTTGGCATGGACTGGCTTTCTAAGCACGAGGCTCAACTTGATTGTGCTGCCAGGCAGATTCAATTGACACACTCGTCTGAGGATGTGATCGTCTTTGCCACTCGTGATGATACCATTCGATTGTTTTCTTTCAATGAGAAGGGCGAGTTGGATGCCATCTCTCAGATTCCAGTCGTTTGTGAATATCAAGACGTCTTTCCAGAAGAGCTTCCAGGAATGCCTCCTCACCGGCCAGTTGAATTCGTCATTGATCTTGAACCTGGCATGGAACCTGTTTGCAAATGTCCTTACAAGCTTGGAGCAGAAGAGTTGAAGGAGCTGAAGAAAGAACTTAATATTAAAGAGTGTATGGGTCTCATCCGACCAAGTTCTTCTCCATGGGGTTGTGGTGTTCTTTTTGTAAAGAAGAAGGATGGAACGGACCGACTTTGTGTCGACTACCGCCCATTGAACAAGAAGACCATAAAGAACAAGTACCCACTTCCCAACATCAATGAGCTATTCGAACAACTCAAGGGTGCTCAAGTATTCTCCAAGCTTGACCTCCGTATGGGCTATCATCAGATTCGCATTCGTGAACAAGACATCCCCAAGACAGCATTCAGGACAAGCTATGGTTCCTATGAATACACTGTCATGTCTTTCGGCCTTGTCAACACTCCTCCAACATTTTCCCGCATGATGAACTTCATCTTCAACCCTTACACAAATGAATTTGTCTTGGTCTATCTTGATGACATTTTGGTCTTTTCCAAGAACAAGGAGGATCATGCCAAGCACTTGAGATTGGTGCTGGACAAACTCAGAGAACATCAGTTCTATGAGAAGTTTTCAAAGTGCGAGTTTTGGCTCGATGAGGTTCTCTACCTTGGGCATATAATCTCCGCCAAGGGCATAGCTGTTAATCCTGAGAAGGTGTATGCAATTGTGAATTGGGAACCGCCTCAGAATGTGAAGCAGCTCCGCAGCTTCCTTGAGCTCGCAAGCTATTGTCGAAGGTTCGTTGAGAATTTCTCTAAGGTCGCGAAGCCTCTTTCAAACCTTCTCCAGAAGCATGTGAAGTATGTCTAGACGCCTGAATGTGACATCGCTTTCAACAACCTCAAAGAGAAGTTAGTCACAGCTCTAGTTCTGACTCCTCCTGATGAATCCAAACCATTCGAGGTTTTCTGTGATGCTTCCCTGCAAGGTCTCGGTGTTGTGTTAATGCAAGAGAAGAAAGTTGTGGCCTATACCTCTCGCCAGTTGAAGCCCAACGAAAAGAACTACCCCACTCATGACCTCGAGTTGGCGGCAGTTGTCCATGCTCTTTTAACATGGAGACATCTCTTGTTGGGAAGGAAAGTGGACATCTTCACTAATCATAAGAGTCTCAAGTATATCTTCACTCAGCCCAACCTCAACCGCAGGCAGACTCATTGGGTCGAAATGATTCAAGAGTATAATCCGAGTATTGAATATACTCCACGCAAGGCGAATGTAATTGCTGACGCTTTGAGCAGGAAGGCTTACTGCAACAGTTTGATTCTCAAGCCCTATCAAGCGGATCTTTGTGAAGCTTTCCGCAAACTTAATCTCCAAGTTGTTCCTCAAGGATTTCTTGCCAACCTCCAAGTCTCTCCTACTTTGGAAGATCAGATTTGTGAGGCTCAACTTCTTGATGCCATGGTGAAGAAGGTGAAGATTGGGATTGCCAAGAGCCAACCAAGTACAAGTGCTATCACCTTGATGACAAAGATACCCTTTTCTTCGAGGATCGAATTGTTGTTCCTAAGGGTGACCTTCGTAGAGTAATTATGAACGAGGCTCACAATTCACTCCTTTCTATTCATCCTGGAAGTACAAAGATGTACCATGACCTCAAGCAGTCGTATTGGTGGACTCGAATGAAGCGCGAGATTGCTTAGTTCGTGAATGAATGTGATGTCTGCAGAAGAGTGAAAGCAGAACACCAATGACCAGCTAGTCTCCTCCAACCTCTTGCCATTCCAGAATGGAAGTTTGACCATATTGAGATGCACTTCGTGACTAGATTTCCCAAGTCCAAGCGTGGCAATGATGCTATCTTTGTTGTCATCGACAAGCTCACTAAAGTGGCTCATTTTCTTCCTATCAAAGAATCTATCGTAGCAGCTCAGTTGGCAGAGCTATATACCTCCAGGATTTTCTCTTTGCACGGCATTCCGCAGCTGATATCTTCATATCGTGGAAGCATCTTCACTTCTAAGTTTTGGGATTCCTTCCAGAAGGCCATGGGCACCAACATTCGCTTCAGCACAACCTTTCATCCTCAAACTAGTGGACAAGTCGAGCGAGTCAATCAAATTCTTGAAGATATGCTCAGGGCTTATGTCATTTCTTTCGGTATGAAGTGGGAAGATTGTCTTCCATATGCCGAGTTCTCCTACAACAACAGCTTCCAAGCGAGTTCGGGCAAGGCCCCATTCGAGATTCTCTATGGCAGAAAGTGTCGTACTCCTCTTAACTGGTCAGAGACTGGTGAACGCCAACTTCTTGGCAATGACTTGATCACAGAGGCTGAAGAAATGTGCAAAGTCATTCATGAAAATCTTAAAGCCGTGCAATCGCGCCATAAGAGTTACTATGATAGCAAGCATCGTGACTTGGCTTTCGAGATCGGAGACCATGTCTACCTTCGCGTCTCTCCAATGAAAGGTACTCGTTGCTTCGGTATCAAAGGGAAGCTTGCCCCTAGATACGTGGGTCCTTTCAAGATCATTGGCAAAAGAGGTGATCTCTCCTATCAACTTGAGCTTCCGTCCAACTTTGCAAATGTGCACGACGTGTTTCACGTGTCTCAGCTTCGCAAGTGTTTCAAGACTCCTGACCGCACCATCAACTTTGAAGAGATTGATCTCCAAGAAGACCTGTCTTATCATGAGCATCCTGTTGCTATTCTTGAAGAAAATGAGTGCAAGACTCGCAACAAGTCTATCAAATTCCTGAAAGTGAAGTGGTCACATCATTCCGACCGTGAAGCCACCTGGGAACGCGAGGACCACCTCCGTTCCGAATATCCGGAGTTTTTCCAGTCCTAGATCTCGGGACGAGATCCTTTCATAGTGGTGGAGTGTTGTAACGCCCTGTATGTAACTTGCCATATTTGTATTCCAGCTCTTGCCATTTTCGGCACTAATTATGATATTCCTCGTGGTTGGGTTTTGTCTTCGTTTTGCATTTTGTCCATGTCATGCATCTCATATCATGTCATCATGTGCATCACATTTGCATATGTGTTCGTCTCATGCATCCGAGCATTTTCCCCATTATTCGTTTTGCATTCCGGCACTCCTATGTCCTCCGGCGTCCCCTTTTGCCTCTTTTCATGTGCGGGTGTTAAACGTTCTTGGATTGAACCGAGACTTTCCAAGCGGCCTTGGTTCACTACCGATAGACCGCCTGTCAAGTTTCGTGGCATTTGGACTTCATTTGATACTCCAACGGTTAACCGAGGAACCGTAAAGGCCTCGTGTGTGTTGCAGCCCAACACCCCTCCAAAGTGGCCCAAAACCCAGCTAAGCCCCCTCCATCCTCTCAGTCGTTCGATCACGATCGCGTGGCCAAAAACCGCACCTCATTTGGACTCTCCCAGCTCCCTCTACCTATAAATATGTGTGCCTCCCCAAAATTTCGCGGACGAAACCCTAGCTTCGTGATCCTCGCGCCGCCGGACACGTCCACCGCGTGCCGGACATGTCCGCCACCGCCCCTCGCCCAATCAGACGCTAACATGTCACCGCCGCTGGCCCTCTCTCTCCTCCGCGCCGCCGGGCCCGCGGGGCCCATCGCCGGCCCGCCCCCGGGCCGA
>NC_041382.1:385222948-385406674 GCF_002162155.2 Triticum dicoccoides | reverse complement strand
CTCCTTCACCGGCGCGCCTCATCGCACCTCCACGCCACTGCCCCACCGGCCGACCTCCACCGCCCGCGCTGCGCCTCGCCGGCGCGAGCCCCGGTCACACCGCCGCTGGCACCGCCTCTCCGCCACGGCCGCCGCCTAGACTCGCCGAGCTTGCCGCCCTGCTTCTCCGGCCTCCTCCCCCAACTCCGGCGCCAACCCCGGCGAACATCGGGAACTGCCCCGATCCAGATCTGAAACGAGGTTGACCCAATTTTTCCACTAAGTCTTTTTATCTTACTTTCTGAGCGCCTGTTCATCGCATCATAACTCCTCATCCATTGCTTCATTTTGCGTGCATGAGATATCGAATTGTTCATCTAGATGTGCTCTTCATTCATTCCATTGCACCATGCTTGTGTGAGTCCATCTTGAGGCCCTAAATGTTGTTGCAAGAGTGCTATGCAATGTTAGTTTCTGTTTCTTATCAGATTATGGACATTTGTCATTTTTGCCATGTTTAATGTGTGCCTCCTATGAACTTGAGCCCTACATGTGTTTTGGGCTATGCCATGCCATCTTTACAGGGGTGTATGCCATGTATTTTTGTGATCATTGTGGTGACTAGCACAAGCATGCAAAGTAGCTCTCGTGATGTTGCTGATTTCAGGGTCCCTGATGTTATTTTTATGGCATGTATTCTTGTCGCTACAGAGTGATCCATGCCTCTTTTGAGCATGTTCAGTAAGGATGATTTTGAGATATTGTTATGTTCTATCCATCCATGTCTTTGTTTGGAATTATGGAGTACCTAGCATGCCTCAATCTTGCTCTACTTTTGCTATAAAATGTTCCTGGCAGATTGTTTACATGTTAATCAATTTTGCCGAGGTTGTTGTAGTTGATCCATGCATGCTATGAGATGGTTCTTGCCATGGTTAGCTACTTGATCATGTCTTCTTGCTGGGTGTATGCTTATTTTGTCATGCAATGCCTTGTGGTGAGTGCATCGAACTCGCAAACATGCCCATGTAACTCTGTTTTTGACATGTCCAGTTTTTCGGCTAAGTCTGAATATGTTAACGAAACTTGCTATGTTTACATGGGTGCCATTATATTTTCTGATCCCTTTTGGCTTATGGTCAGTAAGGGACTTTTTTTATATGCTTTGAGTAGTTTCATGCCATTCCTTGATTTGCCATGATATGTTCATGTAGCATGTTGTTATCTTTCTCTAAACATTACTTCCTGATGTTAAATCCTGACATGTTATTTTCACCAAGTCTATGAACCTGATATCTTTTGCACTTTTGCCATGCTTGTCTGAACCTGCTATTGCGTGATTTAGCCGTAGCTCAGTGTTCATATTTTGTTAAGCATCTTGAGTGGATCACTGCCATGTGCTTTGTTGCTATGTTAGAGTGTAGTAGCTGAGTTTCTTGTTGCATTTTAGATGGCATCATGCTGTTAATCGCAGAATAATGCCATTATCGTTTTGCTTGCCATTTGCAAACCGTGCATCCGATTCCGGTGATCTTCATATCGATTTCGACCGAAATCAACTCATCTTTCCAGCGGCACTCTTGGTTTGCCAAGTTGAGGCCTGGTTCAATCTTTTCCTTCCGGAGCATGCATATGCATTGCATATCACATCCCGTATATCATGCCATGTTTTGCATCATGTTGCTTGCGCATTGCACCGTGGTTGATCGTGGTTCCTTTTTCTTGTGTTCTTGCTTGGGTAGAGCCGGGAGATGAGTACGTGATCGAGGAACCCATTGAGTATGCTTATGAGGATCAAGCTTACGTCAACTCAGAGAACTTTGCAGGCAAGATGACCATACCCTCGAAATCACTTCTATCTTTGCTTGCTAGTTGCTTGCTCTATTGCTATGCCTATGCCGCGATACCTACCACGTGCTTTATCATGCCTCCCATATTGCCATGTCAACCTCTAACCCACCTTGTCCTAGCAAACCGTTGTTTGGCTATGTTACCACTTTGCTCAGCCCCTCTTAAAGCGTTTCTAGTTGCAGGTGAAGATTGGAGTTTGTTCCTTATTGGAACATGTTTATTGTTGGGATATCATTATTATATCTTGTTTACTTTAATGCACCTATATACGTGGTAAAGGGTGGAAGGCTCGGCCTTATGCCTGGTGTTTTGTTCCACTCTTGCCCCCCTAGTTTCCGTCATACCGGTGTTATGTTCCTTGATTTTGCGTTCCTTACACGGTCGGGTTACAATGGGAACCCCTTGACAGTTCGCCTTGAATAAAACTCCTCCAGCAAGGCCCAACCTTGGTCTTACCATTTTCCACCTAGCTGTCGGAGTAATGGGCCACGGGTAGGCCAACCCGAGTCCCATAACCTTTCAAGACATCGGGGCAGGCTGCGCCCCTCAAGACCCCAGGGCGAAGAACCGCCTCCTGAGGAGTCGACGGCAGGGCGGCCGACTGCACGCTCACGGCCAAGTCCCAGGCACGACTTCCAGAGAAGTTGGCTTTGGGGAGTCGGCCGGTGACTCCAACAAACCCATGACCTCATCGAAGGGGATGGGGCAGGGGCGTGGCTACAGTGACGCCCACTCCCGCCCCTTACCAAGGGCAGGCATGGCCACAACACGCCGTACTCGGGAAGATCTCCGTGCGGTGTGGCACTGTTACCCTGCCGGCCCTGACATCAGCACCACAGTACCGAGTCCTGTGCCCACGACAGCTTGTCTGAACGGCCCGGAAGCAGCAGGTCCAACCAGTCAGTGAGACCCTAGGAGACGGCGGGAGGACCGCCAGTCGGATCCGTCAGGAGTCGGCCCAGGGAGTCGGCCGAGCCCTCCCCTGGGCCCCATGCACCATTAATCAAGATGTGATGGGGAGTGGCAATAGTGATCGCCCGCCATGCGGCAGGACTGCTGCCACGACCCCATGACCAAGCCCGCGTCATCAGAAGCACGGCTACAGTAATCAGCAGCCGGCAAGACCCGCCTGCGGCGGACGCGGCCTGTCGGCTCCATACCAGACCAGGCGGTGGGGCCCACCAATCGGCGGGCCCCAGCAGTCGGCGGAGAAATCGGAGGCCAGAGGCACTGACGGCTGGGCCCGTGCCCAGTCGAATTACCATTTTACCCCTGGGGGGTAGGCCTATATAAACCCCCAGGGCACCCATGCAAAGGGTGGGAACCCGGTAGCTCTAGACCATACCAGATAGAAGGAGAGAGCTAGCCTTGTCCTCTCCTACCTCTAAGAAACAGCTCAAGGAGCAACCGTGTAAACACTTGGCCATAGTGACAATGCGGAGACCCCGCAGAGCAGCAGTAGGGGTATTATCTCCACGGAGAGCCTTGAAGCTAGGTAAGATTCGCTGGCGTGCATGTCTTCGCCTCATCCCGTTTCCAGGCACCGGCGACGTTCTACTCGCCCCACCATGATAAGCCATCCATTGGCATATGTCGCACCAAACCCCCGACATTTGGCGCCCACCGTGGGGCCTGGTGCACCGCCATCCGGAGATCTGTTCTGGACAGGAACCCTTTTCCTCCCTGGCGAGCGCAGTCAGCCAGGCACGCCAGACGAAGTTTGCATCGACGCGCTGCGCGGCGTTGAGATCGCCTGCGCAGCCAGCTCCTTGGCCGAACTTGTCGGCGAGGTCCGCCTCTCCGACGAACCTGCATCCGACGCAGGCACGGGCGGCCCCGAGAACCTCCTCGTGGGCCTCCTCGATCAACTCCACGTTTCCGGAGGGCCTGCCATAGACTTGGAGTCCGTAGGCTCCACCGATCCGATGCTGGTCGACCCCGACACCGCGTCGCTCGACGCTTTCCCCACCAACGTGGTGGTCTATGATGAACCTCTCCCCCACGCAGAGAGCGACAAAAGCACTGTCACTGAGGTGCTAGTCATCAATCATGACGAGTGCCCTGGCGGAGGAGCGCCCGACTCACTCGGCGCGGCGCTGCAAGACCTAACTGCGCCCATTCCGGAAGATGCTGATGCAGAGACATTAGAAGCATGCCGCCTTCAGCTTGTTGAAGGCGCGAAGAAGCTGGCCAGCATGAGACACTTGTCAGAAGCTTACCAGTGGGAGATGGATCGCGCCGTTGGTGGCTCGCCGGCCCCGGCAGGGCCCAGCCACCTTGGCGCGGTCCAGCAGCGTGGCGTAGCCATCGCCAGCCTATTTGGGGCTAGTCGCCCCATGTATGCTACACCAGCGGAGAACATCCGAGCCGCCCAGGCAGCGGCGGATGAGCTGGACAATTTCGAGGGCGAAGAACGCCGCCTCATGATGGAGCGAGTCCAGCGGCTCCTCGACGCAGCCGCCATGCAGAATGAGGCTGGCTGCCGCATGGAGGCGCCGCAGCGGCCAAACGACGACCCACACCGAGATCAAGGCGCGACGTCTCGGACGCCGACTGGTGGCGCCCGAGGAAGAAAGGACAAGGAGCTGGCTGTCAGCCACAGTCGGACTCGCATTACCATAGAGCGTGACCGAGATGGTCGCCCGAGAGCAGTGGAACGACGGGACGACTGTCCGCCTCCCCCTCCCCGTAAGGAGAGGCGAGTCTCCCCACCGCCTGTTGACCATCCGACTCTCGGTGACCGCCTTGGCCGCCTAGAGGGAGTTGGAGAGAATGACGCCCGCCACCGGATCGACTGACTTCACCGGTCCCTGGCGCTGGAAGAAGAAGACAAGCTGGGTCCACCTTGTTTCGGGCCCCGCATTCGGGACGAGCCCTTTCCCAGAGGGTTCATGCTCCCAAGAGACACGCCCAAGTATACCGGCTCCGTGAAGCCGGAAGACTGGCTAGTCGACTACTCCACGGCTGTCAGCATAGCAAACGGTAACAAGCGTGTCGCCGTAAAGTACGTTCCGCTCATGCTCCAGGGCACGGCCCGGACATGGCTGAACAGCCTAAAGCCCCGCAGCATCAACAGTTGGGTCGACTTCATCGAAGCGTTTGTCCGCAACTTCACCAGCACGTACAAGCGTCCTCCCAAGCCTCGTCAGCTCTCCTTGTGCGTGCAAGGTCCTGACGAGTCGACTCGCGACTACCTCACGCGTTGGGCTGAGCTCCGGAACTCCTGCGAGGGCGTGCACGAGGTGCAGGCTATCGAGTACTTCACAGCCGGGTGCCGAGAAGGCACCCTCCTCAAGAACAAGCTCTTCTGCGACGAGCCAGAAACCCTCGATGAGCTGCTGATCATAGCGGACAAGTACGCCACGGCCGACTCCTCCATGAAGGCGGAAATTCAAATCAGCACAACTGGCAAAGTGGCTCCTCAAGCTCCAAGAACTCCGGCGGCAGATGCCGGCCGGCGACAACAGCAGGGCGACAACAAGCGCAAGGCCCCGCAGCCGGCTTCCAGCAGCCGGTAGGTCGCGACTGTTGAAGCCCAGCAGCCAGAAGAGCAGCCTCCGCCCAAGCGACAGAAAGGTGGCAAGCCTAACTGGTTGCCGGCCTTGTCCTATGAGCAGACCTTGGATGGACCTTGCAAATTCCACAGCGGTGCAAAGCCGTCGAATCACACCACCCAGAAGTGCCACTAGCTCACCAGGATCACCAAGGGAGACGGCCTCCTGCCACCCCCGCCTACTGGGCAGCCACCTCCGCCTCCGCCCCAGCAGTCGGCAGTCAGGCCAGTCGGCGCAGTACAAGATGAATACCCTGAAGAACACAGAGCCTACATGGTGTTCACCAGTATGGATGATGATCGACGCAGCAGGCGGCTGCAGCGACAAGAGGTGAACGCAGTAGCCTCAGAGACGCCAGAGTTCATGCACTGGTCTGAGAAGCCCATCAGCTGGAGCAGGCCTGACCACCCAGAAGTGATGCCGAGTCCGGGCTCCTACGCCTTGGTCCTGGACGCCACCTTTGCTACGGACAAACGGACCGTGCGTTTCTCGCGAGTTCTGATAGACGAGGGCAGCAGCATCAATATCCTGTACAAGGATACCATGGAGAAGTTAGAAATCAAGCAAAGACAGCTTCAGAGCAGCCGGACAGTGTTCCACGGCATTGTACCTGGGCTTTCCTGCTCGCCGATCGGCAAGATCCTGATGGACGTCCTCTTTGGGGACAAAGATCACTTCCGAAGAGAGTCTGTTTGGTTTGAGGTGGTGGACCTTGAGAGCCCATACCATGCGCTACTTGGCCGACCCGCCTTGGCCAAGTTCATGGCGGTCCCCCACTATGCTTGGCCAAGTTCATGGCAGGCAACTACCAGAAGTCGTCTGCTTGCGCAGCTGAGAGCATCGGCTGGCCGAGTCCCTGGTAATCGCGGCTGAGAAGCGGCTCCTTGAGCGAGTTGTGGTGATGGCCGGCAAGCAGCCTGAGGTATCGCCCAGCCCGAAAGAGTCGGAGGCTGAGGGTTCGTTCAAGCCGGCCAAAGAGACAAAGAAGATACCCTTGGATCCGGAGCACCCAGAGAAGTACGCCGTCGTAGGTGCAAACCTCGACAGCAAATAGGAAGGCGAGCTCATCGATTTCCTCCGTGAGAATCGGGACATCTTCGCATGGTCCCCCAAGGACATGCCAGGTGTACTGACGGATTTCGCCGAGCACAAGTCACATGTCCGATCTGATGCAAAGCCGGTCAGGCAGCCCCTGCGCCGCTTATCAGAAGAGAAGAGAAGAGTTGTCGGAGAAGAGATAGCCCGACTCCTAGCAGTCGACTTCATTATGGAAGTTTTCTTTCCGGAGTGGCTTGCAAATCCGGTCCTGGTACTAAAGAAGAACAAGCAGTGGCGAATGTGTATTGACTACACGAGCCTCAACAAGGCCTGCCCCAAGGACCCATTTGCTCTACCAAGAATCGATTAGGTGATAGACTCCACAGCTGGATGCGAGCTGTTGAGTTTGGATGCATACTCAGGATATCACCAGATCAAGCTGAACCCGGCTGACAGATTGAAGACCGCCTTCATCACGCCGTTTGGAGCATTCTGCTACCTCACCATGGCGTTCGGCTTGAGGAATGCCGGTGCCACCTTTCAGCGTTGCATGCAGAAGTGTCTCCTCAAGCAGCTCGGCAGGAACGCCCACGTCTACGTGGATGACGTAGTGGTGAAAACGGAAAAGCGTGGAACACTGCTGGAAGACCTCAAGGAGACCTTTGAGAACCTGCGCCGGTTCCAGATCAAGCTCAACCCCGAGAAGTGTGTCTTCGGAGTACCAGCCGCCCAGCTGCTAGGTTTCCTGGTCTCTGAACGCGGCATAGAATGCAACCCAGTAAAAATCAAGGCCATCGAGAGAATGGAGGTACCCAGCCGACTGCTGGATGTGCAGAAGTTCACCGGCTGCTTAGCGTCCATCAGCCGATTCATCAGTCGGCTGGGCGAGAAAGCTCTCCCCTTATACCAACTCATGAAGAAGACCACTTTTTCGAGTGGAACCATAAGGCGGACGAAGCTTTTCACCAGTTGAAGAAGATGTTGACTACTCCGCCTGTCCTGGCGGCTCCGACTCCCAAGGAACCTATGCTCCTGTACATCACCGCCACCAGCCGAGTAGTCAGCACAGTCATTGTAGTGGAGCGCAAGGAGGAAGGCAAGGCGTTGCCTGTCCAGAGACCAGTATATTACCTGAGCGAGGTACTGTCGACCTCCAAGCAAAACTACCCCCACTACCAGAAGATGTGCTATGGCGTACACTTTGCTGCCAAGAAATTGAAGCCTTACTTTCAAGAGCATCCAATCACGGTGGTCTGCACGGCCCCACTTGCCAAGATCATCGGTAGCCGAGATGCTTCTAGTCGAGTGGCCAAGTGGGCCATAGAGCTGGCTCCTTACACCATCTAGTACTAGCCCCGCACCGCTATCAAATCACAAGCACTGGCCGACTTCCTCGTTGACTGGGCCGAGACCCAGTACCTGCCTCCAGCACCTGATTCCACCCATTGGCGGATGCATTTCGACGGCTCCAAGATGCGCACTGGCTTGGGAGTCGGCGTCGTCCTCACCTCTCCCAAAGGCGACAAGCTCAAGTATGCGCTGCAAATCCACTTTGCTGCCTCCAATAACGTCGCCGAGTACGAGGCGTTCATTCACGGGCTCCGGCTTGCCAAAGAGCTTGGCATCCGCCGGATCTTGTGTTATGGTGACTCGGACTTAGTCGTCCAGCAATCATCCGGAGACTGGGACGCGAAAGATGCAAACATGGCGAGCTACCGTTTCCTCGTGCAGCAACTCAGCGGGTATTTCGAAGGATGCGAGTTCCTTCATGTACCAAGGAATGACAATGACCAAGCAGATGCATTGGCATGAATCGGCTCTACCCGCCAAGCAATACCATCTGGTGTCGCCCTTTAACGCCTTCTCAAGCCGTCCGTCAAGCCCTCGCCAGAATCAGACTCCATCTTCATACCGAAGATGTCGAATCCGACTCCAAATACCCGGCAGGCGGCACGAGGATCTCGGCAGATGACTCCGGAGCCGCCACAGTCGAGGCTAGCCCAGGGACTGCAGAACCCGGCCCGGGGACTACGGTGGCGGACTCGAAGATTCCAGAACTCGGCCCAAGGACCGCGCCAGTCGGCCTGGGGACTTCATCAACCCACCAAGCGGCTGTTGACTCCAACCCGCCGCCTCCCAGCCCAGCCGCCCTCGTCCAAGTCGTAGTTCTGGTAGTCGAAGAAATAGCAGCACCCTCATGGGCCCAGCCCATCCTCAAATTCCTGGTGAACAAAGAGCTACCAACTGATGAGACCTCAGCTCGGCAAGTACAACGCCGAGCGGCAGCCTATACCATAGTCAACAGAGAGCTGGTCAGGCGCAACGTCACTGGTGTCTACTAGCGCTGCGTAGAGCCAGAGCAAGGCCAAGCGATTCTCAAAGACATCCATCAAGGCGAATGCGGCCACCATGCGGCTTCAAGAGCACTTGTCGCCAAAGCCTTTCAGCACGGTTTCTTCTGGTCGACTGCCTTGGAAGAGGCCAAGGAGTTGGTCCAAAAATGCAAAGGATGCCAAAACTTCAGCTCCAAGCCGCAGCAGCCGGCTTCTGCGCTCAAGACCATCCCCATTGCCTGGCCTTTCGCAGTATGGGGTCTAGACACGGTGGGACCATTCAAGACAACACGAGGTGGTTTAACTCACCTACTTGTCGCAGTGGACAAGTTCACCAAGTGGATAGAAGCGAAGCCAATTAAGAAACGGAATGGTCCGACTGCCGTGACTTTCATCACCGATATCACAATTCGGTACGGCATACCACACAGCATCATCACCGACAACGGCACAAATTTTGCCAAAGGCGCCTTGGCCCGTTTCTGCGCAACACAGGGCATCCGACTGGACCTAGCGTCCGTCGCCTACCCGCAGTCAAACGCCCAAGTGGAGCGAGCAAACGCCCTCATCCTGTCCGGCATCAAGCCTCGGTTGATCGAGCCTCTGGAGCACTCGGCTGGCTGTTGGCTCGACGAGCTGCCAGCCGTCCTCTGGAGTCTGCGCACGACTCCAAAGAAGTCAACCGGCTTCACGCCCTTCTTCCTCGTCTATGGTGTCCAAGCCGTCATCCCAACAGACATAGAGTTCGACTCCCCATGAGTTACCATGTACACCGAGGAGGAAGCAGAAGAAGCACGACAAGACGGCGTCGATCTACTTGAAGAGGGCCGGCTGTTGGCACTCAGCCGGTCCAGCATCTACCAGCAGAGCCTGCGCTGGTACCACAACAGGAAGGTCAGGCCAAGATCTTTCCAAGAAGGCGACCTTGTGCTCCGGTTGATCCAGCGAACAGCCGGCCAGCACAAGTTGTCGGCGCCTTGGAAGGCCATTTCATCATCAGCAAAGTACTGGGCAACGATTCCTACTACCTGATCGACGCTCAGAAGCCCCGAGCATGCAAGAGGGACGACTCCGGCAAGGAGACAGGGAGGCCATGGAATGCAAATCTCCTCCGAAGGTTTTACAGCTGATGCAGTATGTACCACGCTACCTTTTGTATTAAAGAACCAAGACTTCGGGCCCCCCGAGGCGAGCTCAGGGACTTCCCTCTTTTGTCTATATGATAAAAATTATGACTGCAAGTATGTTACTCCTTTTTATGCCGTTTGGCACCGGGCTCAACAAATCGGCCTGGGGGCTTGCCGCCTTGCACTATGAAATGCTTCCTACAGTCAGACAAGTAGTGTGTAAACACCCAAACCATCTCCTGTCAGAAGCCGCAGCTCGCAGAGCGACTGTACGGTGGGCAGCAGTAAGGTAGAATGGGCATTCGCATGAAAAATGGCTAAGGACTCAAAGCATAAAACATAGCTCAAGACGGCTTCCAGCCTTTCTCGCAAACCGACTCTCGGATAGTCGAACTGCCGCTTCCTATCCAACTTGCTCAAAAAAAATCTTGAAATCGGCTAAGTACTTGCTTTCCCAAAGTAGCCTAGCACTTGATCCAGCAACAGTCCGCAGAGCGGCTATCCGATTGGCAAGGCAGGCAACTAAGAGAAAGCGGCAAAGGAAAAAAGCCAAAAGAACAATGAGCAAGAAAAGATAGATATATATATTTACATAACATAGGACCTTGGCCGAATTGTCGAGTAGAGGTTCAAAATACACCCCGCGGGTGGAATTGTGCGAATTAACAAGTTCTTCAAAGACTACTGAAGCAGATAAAATAAAAGATACAGAGGCAGCATAGGAGGCAGCAGACGGATTCGGAGGGTCGGAGGAGGCACCAGCCTCTGGCGTCGGGGCAGCCGGCTGGCTAGTCTCGGCTCGATCACCTCCGGCGGCAGTCGACTCGGTCGCACACGGCTTGTTGCTAGAGGCACGGTCGGGCTGAGGTTGGTCGTCTGCTCCGTCTTCTGGTGCCTCCGCCTCGCCTCCATCCTCCGCCTCGTCCTCCTCCTCGACGCTGGAGCCAATCACCTCCGCCGAGTCTTCGCCGTAGTCTGGGTTCATCCCAAACCACTCCGGCAGTACCTCATTGCCGTCTTCAGACCGCTCGGGGACGAAGATGCTGGTGTCGGTGTACTCGGTGATCGCTGCAGCACGTTTGACGAGGGCATCTTCCGCAGCCGCCAGCTCCGGCTGGGTCTCCGACCGAAGCGTGGCCAACCGGTCTAGATCCAGCCCCGGGTACCACGCCGTGACGAACTCCAAGGCCCGGCGCGCTCCAGCCCAGGCCGAAGAGCCCTTCCAGGCCTCAAGACGACCAGCCGCGACCTCCAGCCAGTTGGCCGTCAGGCTGGGGGTGCGCGGAGCCTGCATATCCGGCCAAAGGGCGGCAACCGCCTGGGCACCGATGCGCTGAAGCCGGCGCAACATCCGGTGAGCCGACCGGAGGCGAGCCTCGATGCTCAGGATGTGCTCGTCAAGAGTTCGGGGGGCATCGGCGGCGATCTCTGCACCCTCCGCCCTCCGACTTTCACGGTCGGCCTCGATGGCTTGGATGGCGGCCTGCGACTGCCTAGGGAAGAAGTCTGCAAAGACGCGAAGAAACGAGGAAGCTAGTCAAAAACCAGGAGTCGGCACGATTTAAATCGGTACCTCGAAGAAAGAAAATAAAGAGACTCACCATCAACGATGTCTTCAATATCGTGGAAGCCGGAGGACAGCAGCGCCTCCTTGTCAGACCAGCAGGAGCGCTTGCTCGCGAACTTGGCCAAGAGGGCGGTTTCCGTCTCCTCCGCCTCCCTGTGTGACTTCACAAGCAGCTCCTTCTGCTCTGCCAACTGAGTGGCCAGCAGATGCGCTCTGTGGCGAGCCTGCTGCACTCCTCCCCTTTGGCGCGCAAGGCGGAGTTGGCTTCACTCAGCTGCTATTGAAGAGCAGCGTTGGCTCCTAATGAAAAGGAAGAAAGATAACAGTCGTCAATAAAGT
The DNA here is from genome assembly GCF_002162155.2 of Triticum dicoccoides. NCBI lineage: Eukaryota > Viridiplantae > Streptophyta > Magnoliopsida > Poales > Poaceae > Triticum > Triticum dicoccoides. The sequence goes on along the minus strand of NC_041382.1, from coordinate 385,394,886 downwards.
AGGTCGCCGGGGAGATCTGGCCCGACTACTCAGCAGTCGGCCCGAATCTCGGGGACTACAGCCCGCGGGTGCGCTAGCGCGCCCCCGCAGAGAAGAAAAAAGTACTTACTCCGGCTCTCCACCAAGTCGGTGGTCCGCTTGCCCAGCTCTTCAACGTTACGGTTGAAGGCAGTGATGCGGAGGTTATGGTAATCTTGCGACAAGCATTTCAGACAAAGTTAGTACCCAGAAGTTCATCAATTGGAGTTCTGGGCCGCCTGCTCAGCAGCCGGCCCGAAACTCGGGGACTACACCCAGTGGGTGCGCTGGCGCTCCCCCACAGAGAGGAACAAGAAAACAAAGACCAAAGGAAAAAAACATACCCGAACGGCTGCCCGCGAAGCTAGGAACGCCTTGGTGCAACTCTGGAGAGCGTCGCCCTCAGCACGGAGCTTCGCCTGGACGTCTAGGAGCGCCCGGTTTAGCGGCCCTGTGCCGCCTCCTCGCACCCACCCAATAGGTGCGGCGCTCGTCACTTCGGCGTGTGGGGCCACCGAGCTGGCGGTGCCGGCTTCCAGGGGGCGGGGTGCCAAAGTCGCCTTCTCCAGACGACGGCGCGTTGGCGAGCCGACTTGGAGGAGTAGCCTCTCCACGGCCTCATCTTCGATCGGCGGCACCAGAGGGTCTGCTGGCTGCTCGCCTTGCGCGCCTTCAGACGGCGGCGGAGGCGGCGGCGGAACGTTCGCGTCCGGAGTAGAGGGGTCGCCGCTTTCCCTCTCCTCGACAGGGTTCTCCCCGCCGGCTTCTCCAGTTGGCCCCGTGAACTCCAGAGGCGGCGGCACAGAGTTCAATCGGGTGACGAGCACTGCCGACTGGCGGCGTGCGGCTTCCTCAGCCCGCTGCTTCGCCGCGGCGGCGGCTTTCGCCTCCGCTAGTTTTTTCTTAGCGGAGGCCTCCGCCCTGTCGGCCTCCGCCTTCTCTAGACGAAGGGCCTCTTCTTTGTTGCGCTTCTCCTGCGCATTCCGCTCCATCGCCTCCCGGAGGTCAGCAACGGGGTCAATCCGCCGAGTGGTGGCAGACGTCTCCGCTGACCTGATGACGGAGGCGGCGGCAATCCGCTCAAGAGAGAGGGGAGCCCTGAAGCAAGAGGGGCAAGCAGAGACTCAGACAAATCACGAAGAAAGAAAAAAACTCTGAAGACAGAATACTTACGCGGAGACCAACGGCGGCTTCTTCACTTCCTTACGGAAGCGGATGGGCTTCGCGGCTGCCTCGTCCCGCCGGGTCGCCGCAGCCGAGCCCTTGGGCTTCTTCGGCCGACTGCCGAACAAGGTCGGCACGGCCCTGCGGTTCTTCCCGCCGCCTGGAGCGCCCGGCGCGGCAGAAGAGCCCGCGCCAGGCTAGCTAGCTCCTGGCCGATGGCGAGGGGCGACTTCTCCCTCGGTGTTGTCTTCAGGCCAGTCGGTGAAGGTAGCCGAAGGCCTGAAGTCGCCTGCTGTCCCTCCTCCTCCCTCGGCATCGTCTTCCAGAGCCGCCACCCCCAGATCGGGGTCATCGGCGTCGCTCTTCACCCGGTCGGCGAGGAACTCACGGGCCGGCCCCAAGGTGCCGGCTGGTGGGTGAAGAAGGGGATTCTAACCATAGCCGACTGGTCAAAACAAAACTCGGCAAGAATAAGACAATCTAAAGAAAGAAAAGAAAGGCGACTCACCATGGGCGGGGGGTTGGCGCGGGAGTACAGCTCCTTGCCGAATTGCCAGTCCTCCAGGAGCCTCCTGTCCGAGAGGTAGTTCACCATGAAGGCCACCTCTTCATGAGGCATGTCCTTGGTGCACATCCGACTCGGGTCACGGTGCCCGCTCATCTGGCATATCATGTGAGGGCGACCTTGGAGTGGGAGAACTCGGCGCGAAACGAAGGCGGCCAGCAGGTCCGGACCAGTCAGACCCTCTGACTGCGTCAGCACTCGGAGTCGCGTGATGGCGCCGGCTCCCGTAGGCGTCAGCGACCTGGCCCGGTACGACCAGTTGGGCAGTCTCCCAGCCGGCGGGCCGGCTTCGAAAGCCGGCAGGTTGACCCAGTCGCCCCTCATGGCGACGTTCCTGATGTAGAAGTAGGATCTCTGCCACATCTTCACTGACTTTATCAGTGAGATGGAGGGGAAGGGATTGTCGGCCCCCGACCTTCGCACGACGATGAAGGTGCCGCACTAAGCCAGCATGCCCGCGGCCTCGGTGCCGAGCTTGGAGAAGAAGAACTCCCCCCAGAGCTCGAGGGTGGGGAGGACTCCGAGGAAGCCTTCGCACAGGGCCACGAAGGCGGACAGCAGCACCACTGCGTTGGGGGTGAGGTGGTGCGGCTGGAGACCGTAGAACTCCAGGAAGGACCGGAAAAAACTGCTCGCCGGCAGCCCCAGCCCACGCAGGCAGTGCGAGCGGAAGATGACCCGCTCGCCATCCTGCGGTGCGGGGGAAATCTCCCCCTCCGGCGCAAGACGCACCTGCACGCGATCCTCGCGGGGAAGTCGACGGGTCCGGCGGAGGAACTCAATGTGGTCTTCATGAACTTCGGAACCATCCCGGGTGCCGGAGCGCACTGGGGGAGGCGCGGGAGCGGAGGAAGAACTCATCGCGAGTTGTCGCCGCAGCTTTCGCCGGAGCTTGGGCGTGCGGCGGAGCAAAGAAGAGAAGAGGAAGGAGGAGAGCGAGGAGCAGCAAGGAGGAAGAGAACGAGGAGTAGTGGGAAGGAGGGGCACGCATGCCCCCCTCTTCCCCCTACTTATAGCCCCGTGGGCTGCGAAGCCGAGGGGGCGGACGTGGGGATTTACTGCGCCCACAACCCCACGACCCCCACGATCCACGTAAAGTTACTGCGCACAGTAACTCCACGGGAATCCCAACCGTCCACCGGGGCCGTAGCGGATCCGCTCGGGCGCTGAGGCGCGGTAGTGGCAGGCCCCGCCTATGGGCCTGTCCCGTCGTACACGTAGGCTGGCAGGACGGCCTGGCCACGTGCCCTTGCGTGACAGGCCAAGAACGGGTGGCGGCCTGGAGGCTTAGGTAGCACACCACTTAAAATCCCGCCGCGACGTTTGAAATATTGAGCAAGTCGGAATTGAGTGAGTCCGAGTTGAGCAAGTCCGACTCCTTCTAGACGGCCCGGCAGAAGTCAATCAAAGACCATGTGTTGAGCACCCGGAAAGAGAAACTGCTGAGGCTTCTCGGCCGATTGTCTGTGGCGCCTCACCAGCTTCGGGGACTACTGTCGGAGTAATGGGCCACGGGTAGGCCAACCCGAGTCCCATAACCTTTCAAGACATCGGGGCAGGCTGCGCTCCTCAAGACCCCAGGGCGAAGAACCGCCTCCTGAGGAGTCGACGGCAGGGCGGCCGACTGCCCGCTCACGGCCGAGTCCCAGGGACGACTTCCAGAGAAGCCGGCTTTGGGGAGTCGGTCGGTGACTCCAACAAACCCATGACCTCATCGAAGGGGACGGGGCAGGGGCGTGGCTACAGTGAAGCCCACTCCCGCCCCTTACCAAGGGAAGGCATGGCCACAACACGCCGTACTCGGGAAGATCTCCGTGCGGCGTGGCACTGTTGCCCTGCCGGCCCTGACATCAGCACCACAGTACCGAGTCCTGCGCCCACGACAGCTTGTCTGAATGGCCCGGAAGCAGCAGGTCCCACTAGTCAGTGAGATCCTAGGAGACGGCGAGAGGACCGCCAGTCGGATCCGTCAGGAGTCGGCCTGGGGAGTCGGCCGAGCCCTCCCCTAGGCCCCATGCACCATTAATCAAGATGTGATGGGGAGTGGCAATAGTGATCGCCCGTCAGGCGGCGGGACTGTTGGCACGACCCCATGACCAAGCCCGCGTCATCAGAAGCACGACTACAGTAATCAGCAGCCGACAAGACCCGCCCGGGGCGGACGCGGCTTGTCGGCTCCGTACCAGACCAGTCGGCGAGGCCCACCAATCGGCGGGCCCCAGCAGTCGACGGAGAATCGGAGGCCAGAGGCATTGACGGCTGGGCCCGTGCCCAGTCAAATTACCATTGTACCCCTGGGGGGTAGGCCTATATAAACCCCCCAGGGCACCCATGCAAAGGGTGGGAACCTGGTAGCTCTAGACCATACCAGATAGAAGGAGAGAGCTAGCCTTGCACTCTCCTACCTCTAAGAAATAGCTCAAGGAGCAACCGTGTAAACACTTGGCCATAGTGACCATGCGGAGACCCCGCAGAGCAGCAGTAGGGGTATTATCTCCCCGGAGAGACCTGAAGCTGGGTAAGATTCGCCGGCGTGCATGTCTTCGCCTCATACCATTTCCAGGCACCGGCGACGTTCTACTCGCCCCACCATGATAAGCCATTCGTTGGCATATGTCGCACCAAACCCCCGACACTAGCCTTTTTCCCTTGGGTTTCGCGGACTCAAGGGTCATCTTTATTTTAAACCCCCGGGCCAATGCTTCTCTAAGTGTTGGTCCAACCTAGAGCACCGTGCGGGGCCGTCCCTTGGCAAATTGGGTTACGTTGGCTCCCGTACGCTTAGCTTATCCGGTGTGCCATGAGAACGAGATATGTGCACCTCCTATCGGGATTTGTCAGCACAGCGGGTGGTCTTGCTGGTCTTGTTTTACCTTTGTCGAGATGTCTTGTAACCGGGATTCCGAGCCTGATCGGGTCGTCCTGGGAGAAGGAATATCCTTCGTTGACCGTGAGAGCTTGTGATGAGCTAAGTTCGCACACCCCTGCAGGGATTTGAACTTCCGGAAGCCGTGCCCGCAGTTATGGGCAGATGGGAATTTTTTAATGTCCGGTTGTAGAGAACTTGAAACTTAACTTAATTAAAATGAATCAACCGCATGTGTAGCCTTGATGATCTCTTTTCGGTGGAGTCCGGTAAGAGAACACGGCCTTGTGTTATGCTTGAACATAAGTAGTTCTAGGATCACTTCTTGATCATATATTCTCGAACGTGCTTTGCCTTCTCTTCTCGCTCTCATTTGCGTAAGTTAGCCACCATAAACGCTAGTGCTTGCTGCAGCTCCACCTCATACCTTTTACCTACCCATAAGCTTAAATAGTCTTGTTCGCGAGGGTGTGAGATTGCTGAGTCCCCGTGACTCACAGATTACTTCCAAAACCAGATGCAGGTGCCGATGATACCGTTCCAGGGGATGTGACTGAACTCAAGTGGGAGTTCGATGAGGACTCAGGATGTTACTACATTTCCTTTCCAGACGATCAGTAGTGGAGCCCAGTTGGGGCGATCGGGGATCTTATGCATTTGGGGTTGTCTTTATTTTGGTTCCGTAGTCGGACCTTGATTGTATCTGGATGATTGTAATGCTATATTTATGTATTGTGTGAAGTGGCGATTGTAAGCCAACTCTGTACCTCTTTCTTATTCAGTACATGGGATGTGTAAAGATTACCCCTCTTGCAACATGCCTACAATGCGGTTATGCCTCTAAGTCGTGCTCCGACACGTGGGAGATATAGCCGCATTGTGGGTATTACAACAAGGTTCTGAAGATTTCTGCCTCCACGTCACCGTCAAGCGGCTAACCGTCCACCAATGTTTATCCCACCAAGCTTGGCGTCGACTGAGTGGAGAAGCGGTGGCCTTCCTGGGACCAGAGCGGTGATGACCTACCATGTACTACTCTTCCTCACTGCCAGCTGCACCCATGGCCTTCCTGGGACCAGAGCAGTGATGACCTACCATGTACTACTCTTCCTCACTGCCGGCTGCACCCACGCACGCGCGCCGGCTTCGAGGTCATGGCGGCAGAGGGCGGCCGCGGGGAGCCGGTGATCTCCTTCGTCTGCTCCTGCGACTGTACATCCAAGAGAGCTTTGGGGCGTGCCTGGAGCGGAGCCGTCGATGTCCTTCGTTTGCTCTGCGACAGTATGTCCAAGAGAGATTTGGAGCGCTAGGAGTCCATGGTTGGAGTGGTGCCGACAAAAGGAAGGGACCGGAGGAGAATGAGTGTGGTCTTTGGCTATGGTTGGGAGCTGGGGCTCAAGTTAATATAGCGGGCGAGTGGCAATGAGCCACAGCAGACGAATGGATGGCTGTCCCTAGACTAGGTTCGTTGGCAGCCGCGTGTCATTAATGTGGGCGGCGGACGGAAGGATGGCCGTGGTGTCGTTAACGTGGAACAATCGCTTGCACAGGGATGCCGCGCGGATGGCGCTCTCTCGGCCGTCGCGCTGCTGCAATGTCAGCGCCATTGAGAGGTCGCGTCGAGCGTGAATGCGGACACTACTTCAGTGACTTAACCGCAGGTGCGTTGGTTGACTGACATGTGGGCCCAACGGGCATCTGGCCCGCATGTCAGTGACACACCAACTGCACTTGCAGTTAAGTCCGGTGAATGCAGCATTGACGTTCTGGAGAGACGGTGACCATTTTAGGCGAGAAGCGCGCGCTAGCGATGGAAGGGGTTTCGGTAGGCCAGGGCGGTCAGACGCTGGCGTGGTGGTAAAATGTGAACTCATGGATGATGAGCCTTTGAAGCGTATGCGGCACGTATTGACCACCAGGCGTCCATGCAACCGCTCTTGTCCCCAGCTAGCCTTTGACGACCACCATTAGACACCACACAACCATGCATAACTTACGAATAATGGATGAATCGATCAGACACACACTCGTGTGCAGTGGCACTATGATCGGCTGCTCACGGTAGTACATACTCTGTACCATAGTACCCTCTCTAGCTAGGTTGTTTTATAGTTTGTCGTTGTGATGGGTGATATACATGAGCAAGGCGCTGAGTCACGAGTATGACCGTTGGTGTTGAGCTAGGTGAATACATGCTCGGTGTTTGCGGAGGCCTCCAGCAAACGTCTAAACAATAATGTCAGGCACCGCCGAGGTGCATAGATGACGGGCTCGCTGTTTGCGTTGCGCCATGAGCAAGACTTTGATTGAGAGGGCGACGTGCATGCATTAGCATGGTTTGATAGCATGAGCGTGAGTGTGTGGCTGTCTGCACGCATACATGCTACTTGCCTCTATGGACGATGTGCGCTAATGTGTGCATCACGTAAAATCTAAAAAACCTTTGTGCATTTAACGCAAAGTATTTCATTTTCATTTGGTTGACGAGTGTGCGTTGCAGCGACGAGTCCGTGGTTTGATTCCTCACATATGCATAATTTTGGTTTTTATTTCTTTCTCCATTGATAGGTAGGCCCGCATAGATAGATAGATAAAGAACACAAGATGATGAGGTGCATGCGGACTGTTTTACTGGTCAACCAGACAAATATGGAGCTATACGCTGAGCCAGTGACCGTATAATCACAATATCTCGATACAATGATCAAAGTGAGCTATCAAGACAAGTTCGATGACCGCCAATGCATTTTACTCGGTAATAAATGATCAGGATTGAAGGGGAATCCAAATTTCCTTCGTCTTCTGTCCTTGAGCTCTTGACAAACCAATGCACTATACGGTTGTCCGGCCACTCCACCCCAGAGCTGTCACCAAGCATCGTTCATGCCATCGCGCCACACACTAACCGGTAAGGAAGCGATGGCATCCTGCTGCGCCGAGTTCCTCGCCGCCCACGACCGCACACAGAATGGTAGGGAAGCGATGGCATCCCGTCGTGCCAAGTTCACCGCCGCTCGTGACCTCACACCTACGTGGGCGGAATTTGAAGCTACCAAGGCCGAATGGGCGGTAGAGCAAGAGGCAGCCAAAGCCGCACAGAGGGAGCGGAAAAGTCAGAAAGCACTCAAACTCAAGAAAAAAGAAGCCCACTGCCGCAAGAAAGAAGAGGACGCATGCGCTGCTGCATAGAGGTCGGCGGAGATCCAAGCACAGTGGGGTGTCGCCGACAAAGCCGGGAAGGAGAACGACGGCGTCTGGCCAGCATGTGAGAAGTAGTAGTACTAGTAGTTAGTGTGTGTCTTTGTGTCTGTGTCGCCCCTATGTTTGTTTAATTAATTACGAGCATGTACCAGTACTAGTTACTACTGTAGTTTTTAGAGCAAATTACCAATACATTAGCCTAGACTCAATGGAAAATTTCCTATCCTATGCATCAAACGGCATATCTTTCTCTATAGGAATTGAGATGCATGTCATCTTACTTCCTATGATTTTCATATTCCTATAAAATTCCTATCCTATGAACCAAAGGAGGCCTCTGCTGGAGTAACTACTGTAGCTAGCAGTACTGCTGGTACAGTAGTTTTCTTCCAGAAGCGGAATTCAACGAAGTCATGATGGTCCCTTCGTCCGAGCAACTTCACAGTGGGAAAGGTTGGGCCTGTGCTTTGATGACTCATTAGTAATTACTGCGGCGCAATGACCGGGGTGACTCTCCCTTGGAGTTCTGCGGGCATGGCAAGTGGACCAAGATGGTCGACGTTGCACATGTCGGCGAACGGAAGTATTCTTTCCGATATCGAGGAGCAATGAAACCACGTGGTATAGTATCACTGCATTTATATTTATTTTTGATGAATGCTAGCATTTCAACTCTTACGACGAAGGAGTGCCAAACACAGCACGTGATGGATGTCCCACACGTCGGCGAAAGGAGTGGGACATGAACAACATGGTAGAGCGTCTGCACTTCTCGGTCAGAGACCACTCGTAGTAGTACTAGTGGTATGAACGATACAAAGTGCGGCCTGGAGAGAAATACATGACAAGTTGGAAGGTCTCGGGGCATACACGTAAACAAATATAAAACCTAATATGTGCATCCAATTAATATAGTAGTAGAGTACTTAGGCACGTACACCATAACATCACCGGGCATTGCACGTACAACATTTAGTGGTAGTAAGAGACAAATGCCTATATGCCACGCATGTTCATACTATTTGTGCCTTTCTACTTCACTTACTGCGCTACATTACTCAGGTTCGTACGTCCACTCCTGGGTACATGTCCGTCTCGTAGTTCCAGTCCCACGTGTTCTTCATAGATGGAACAATCCATAACTGTGGGCAACGGGAGTCCATATCATCACAGTTAGTGTGGCTCCCCATGATGGAGACTCATCCAAACTATGGCCAGCCTCGATGCGGAGCAGTCGCGTGCACCGGGAAGCGACACTCTCTCGGCCATCGCGTTGCTTCAAAGCCGGCACTAGTGAGAGGTCGCCTCTACTCTGGCCAGGCATTAATGCGGCACTCACATTCCAGGGCGATGCTGACCATTTCACACAGGAAGCGCACGCCGGCAAGGGAGGGGGGTTGGGTCGGCCAGGGCAGTCAGACGCGGGCGTGGTCGTGGTATTGGTTTTGAACAGTTTTAGGTGTAGTACTGGTAGTTTGCAAAACTACTCAATTATTGCACTCAGTTTCCTAAGAAAATGTGGTAAAAAAAGTTACTTCATAGCCCTCTTCCCTTCTCCTTACTCTTCCACCGCCCATGCATGTCCACGGGAAGCGACCGATCAACCCTTATATATGAGTGCTAGCAAAAAAAGATGCATGCATGACCACTAAAATTTCCAGATTAAAGCGCTGCTCCGGCAGGAGTATGGCACATGTCATTACCTTCGGTCGGGCCATGGCTACCGGGCTACGGCGACCAGAGAAGAGGCGGCGGGAGGGGAATGAATGCAGCTACTGTTTGGGTTCATTGTCCGGCTTAAATAAATGCGCACCATCACGTGTACCCACGGGTGCACAAATTATAACATACGTGTCTGCTTAAGTGGGCGTCACGTAACTGGTGTGTGTGAGAAATTGAGAGACAGAGTGCGTGTGTGCGACTCTACTCTTCGGACATGTACTCAACCTTTTGCATCGGGATATAAGTATAATGGTATTACACTTTAGCTAGTGATTTACATGGCCATGTTAACGTGGTTGTGTAAAAAAATGTCACTTCCTGCTCGTGATTTGCGTTATATAATTACTAGCAAGATGCTCGTGCATTGCATTGAACATCAATATGCATTTTTTTTACAAAACACCTGTTGTGATTGACCCATGCAGGAGTAATCCCATGTGTAAAAATGAATGATATCTCGCGAATTTTATCGAAAAACTGGTATCTTGACAATTTCATCGAAAAAATGAAAGATGAGAGATAAGGTGAGGAGGAGTGGAGCGTGGTGGTGACTAGTGGTCGGACTGGGCGGAGGCATGGGGATGGACGGCGCCGGCAGGCGGCAGAGGCCACCATGCTAGATTGTTCCATAAACTTCCTTTTTTAATTGCTTATCAACAAGGTTGTGGGATATAAGGGCGATGAACGAGGCAAGGCCTTGTCTGTAAATGTGGAGAGAGGTGCGGGTATCTTTTGTAAAATTGTCATAGTTTGCTTTCTACCCGTCAGATATAGATCGGACGGTCTACATTACAAGATGGTGGGCACACCATCATCACCAACTCATTTTTATAAGAGTAGAGATGATAAGTTTGCTAACTACTAAAGTAAAGTGGAATTTGTCCATGTTATACAAGTAAATTAAGGTGATTGCTTATCATACGGGTAAGGTTGGATGAAGGGTGGTAGGAACAAATACTCCGCCTAGAGCATGTGCGTGTGAGATGGAGTCTTAGTGTGTGGGGGGGTGGGGTGGGTGCGTGTGTGTGTGTGACGCGGGGTCCTCGGTGGCGGATGTAATTTAAGTGTGCGTGGCTTAATCATAGTGTATGACAGAGGCCACCAACCAGGGGGTGAGAGAGAAAAGGCCCGTAGAGAGGGAAGAGAAGGCGTGTGCGCGTGAGTGGAGTCGACATCGAGAGAATGTGTTTCTTCAAGAGACACCGAGGAAGACTACTATATATCGATGGTGCATGTAGGCGGGAATTAAACGAAGGGGTGGTATTATTGGTTTCGGGGATATAGGGGAAGAGTGAGAGAGGGGGTAGCTAGAATGAGATTGTTAAGTGTGAGTGTGCGTTTTACCCATCCAGGCGAAAGTTATGTGCACACAAGACGAGAACGATTCGATGTGGATTTAGGGTTGAGGGTAATTAACTATGTATGGAGACATAGGAGACCTTGAACGTGCATGTGTGAGAGGTATACATGTATACGTGGGACGTGTGTGTGTGCGCGCGCGAGCATGGTCGAGATAAAAGAAAGAAGACATAAGTCATAACATCAACGATATGGGAGAGATCCGTATGACAATATCCATGCATGTGAGAGTGTAGGGAAGAAGTGTCGATAATTGAGCATGTGTTTTTGTCTTTAAGAGATAGTGGTGTGGGCTGGAGCATGCATCTATGGCGAGCAGAGGGAGCGAGACACAATGATTGTGCAAAAGAGATCAACCTATAAATGCATGTTTGGAGAGACATATATAGTGTGGGTGAGAGGAAGCAAGAGTGCGTGCGAGAAAGAAATGTTGACGGAGAAACTACAGATAGATACATAGATAAAGATGCTAGCTAGAGGGACATCAACTAGTTTGAGTGTTGGAGATGACCGTCGGGTGGTTCAGAGGGTGAAGTTATGTGTGTGTGTGAGAGAGAAAGATAAAAAAGAGGGAACTTGACTTCATGTAGAGAGAAACATATATAGTGTGCGTGATAGGAAGCAAGAGTGAGGGCGAGAAAGAAGGTTGATGGAGAAACAGATAAATAGAAAGATAAAGATGCTAGCTAGTGTGTGTTAGAGATAGGAGTCGAGTGGATCAGAAGGCTGAGTTATGTGTGTGGATGTGAGAGAGAAAGAGAGAGTGTGCATGTGAGTCACATACAAACAAATATCAGAGAGAAATGAGATCCCGGGAGATGGAGTTTTGTGTCTGTGAGAGACAAAGATATTTCAGAACAAGAGTGATAGCTAGAGAGACATATGAGGGAACGCAAGATATCTCTGGGGGGAGAGAGTGTGTGTGAGCGACATACAAGAGAATGGTGGAGAGATATGAGACCCTGGGAGACAGAGTTTGTGTTTGTGTGTGAGAAAGAGATATTTAAGAGGAAGAGTCATAGCTTCTCATATCTAAGGAGTGAAAGACATCTCTGTGTGAGAGGGGGTGTGTGAGTGGCACACAGGGGAATAGCAGAGAGAAATGAGACCCCTGGAGACGAAGTTTGTGTTTGTGTGAGAGAAAGAGATTTCACATGGAGAATCATAGTTAGAGATACATAGCAGGGAGCGAGATAGAGTGATGAAGGTCGAGGGAGAGAGAACCGTCAGTGTGTTGCGAAGATAAAAGATCATTGTCGACATACAGGTAGCACGAGAGATACTCGAGAGAAGATGAACGCGTATAGGTCTAAAGAGATACTCCTATATAAGCATGAGTTATAGCTATATGAGACGAATATCTTGATTAAAGGGGATTCAAATATTTAAATTAGAGATCACGACATCGATAATATCATAACGCAAATTGGTGTATCAAACATGCATATTCATTTGAATTTGGGGACACGTGTAATGTTATATAGTTTATCAATATTAGTGATCCATAGATTCTTTAATTAGAGAAAATGCATGATTTATATGCAATTAATGTCTAAACAGGATTACACTATATGTTGCGTGTGTGAAACACATTATACATGTTTGAGAAGTAAAAAAACCGCATGAAACACACATTAATTGGAAACAGTTAGCGAGGAATGCATACATTGGATTTCAATTTAAAGTGGTTTCAAATATTTGGAAATCCAAATTAAGATGGATACAGCCTTATGAATCTGAGATCATGCCATTTGTAAACCATATTTATGTATAAAGGGTGTTATGCTTTTGAAACTATATATAAAAAATGATGTATATAGAATTTTATTCCAATCGCAAATGGATCCTGCCCGAAAAAAAATAGAATACAAACTGGATTCGAATTGAGTTGGCACGGTAAACGCGCACTCTTGCTCTACAAAAATTTGAACGAAGCGGGGAAAGTCGCAGTAACTACCCGAAACCAAAATCTGCGAGATGGAAATTACTGCCTATCCCTGACACGCAAAGCCTATCAGCTCGATTTCTATAGGTTTCAATAGGTTTAGGTTTGTAATTTCACTCAAACGTGACATAACCGCCTCTCACCCGGATTCATACATGGTGGGCGCAAAAACACAGTGTCTTCTCGGCCGAAATCAACTCCCTCCCTGATTCATACATGGTGGGCGCCAAAAACAAACTCTCGTCGGCAAATATTCGGTGTATGTGAGATTACCGTCCTATCCCCAACCGACTAATATTGTTGTGATGTAGGAAATTTTAAATGGGGCCTAAGTTTGTAAATTTCCTGGCATTTGAGACAAGCGCACCCTAAAGACATGGTTCCCCCCTTCCTCTCTCCCTCCATTTCCCCATTCGTACTCCGTGGGTGCCAAAACACCCTCTCCACCTCAGCCTCCTCCGTCCGCCACCCCATCCACCACCGTCCTCCTCCACCATGCCGGAGCTGATACCCCGGCGCCATCGTCCATTACAAGAGATCGACCTCTCTCATCCACGGCTTCGGACCGAGATCCTTGCATCCCGTCCTCTCGCTTCATCCTCGCCGTCGTCCACCTTGCCGGCGCCGCTCCTACAACCGTCGCGTCCACCGCGCCTCGTCACCACCGTCTACCCTCCTAGATCTGCTTCCCCGCCGCCGACAGCCATCGCTACCGCAGCACCGTCAAATTCTCAGCAGATGCATACACGGCGCTGCACCAGAGACGGTACTCTTTCGTATCTGCTCAACTTATTTATCGCAGCAAGAAAATAGATCGCCACTGCCTTTCTCTGATTTCTTGTCCATCAATTACTTGCTAGTTGAAAGCAAACATTGGTTGTGAAGTTGCCTTTGTCTATTTTGCACCTTCAGTTCCGCCATGGAATGCTCAACACTATACTCGCAATGCTTATGGTTTTCCCCTTTTATATTCCACACTAGTTAAATGACAGTAGAATAAATTTCAAAATTGGGTTAGTCGATTTTACAGAGCTCGCCGGAGTTCGCCGGTGTGAAGGAAGGGGCTCGGGTGGGGACGGTGGTTGTGGGGGCGGTGGTGGGGCCTAGCCAAACGAAGAAAACTCGACACGGGTGGGGGCAGGGGTGGGGGTGGCGGAGGAACATAGGCGGTGGGAGCTGGTGGTTCGGCCGGCGGCCCGTGCGGTGTTCTGTATGGGAAGAATCAAAGACGAGGAAGAAGAAGGGTTAGGAGACGTAGGATCTTCATCCAACCGCCTGAAATGGTCGACTGACCCAAATGACAAAAGTCACGCGACTTGCATGCAGACATGCAGAATGTGCTTTGTCTTCTGTTCTTTAACATGTTCCTCTTCTGTTCTTCTTTAGTAAGCACAGTATGTTCCTTGTCAGGAAAGGGAGCAGGGACATCTGCAGTCGACACCTCTATTGGGCCGGTTCTGCTAAATGATTTCGCACTTCGAGTTGGTCTGCCATAATACCCCGGAAATGGTGGGAGCCGCGCGCTCTTTGATAGACTAAACTGATAGTAATAGTTGTGCGCCTTCAGATGAATAGAGCTGGCCTGTAGGTGATCAATAGGCTGCATATTAGTAGCGGCAAAACCCTATGTTTTCCAGCTAGTTCCGCTTTCCCGATTTATTTATGGTGGTTATGGTGTACCCCTATTATCTACACTACGATCTGCCTACTAGCTATGTGCTCTTGTTATCATGGTTTGGCAATAAACTTTCTATACGGTATATTATGAACCTATCGTCTGCCAACTATCCTTACATCTGGGGGCCCCAACAGGGAGCTTATTTTTTTGTGTAGTTGTGCTAGATTATATTAATCTACTCACCATATTGCAACACACATGGGCTCTCTCATCAGAATCAGTGATAGCACACAAGGGTTTACAGGGAGCCTCTATTATATTACAATATCCTCTACATTCCAAAGATAATCTCACTTTCCTTGAATGGGAGCAGAGCAGGTTTGAAAAAGGATCTTAGAGTGTCTAGGGTTGGGCCAGGAGGGTCTCTTAACGCCTTCCTTTTTCTGCCCATCGGAGTTATTTCCCAAGGACTTGCCAAGGAGTCAAGGAGCCAAGGAGTCTCTTAATGCTCCCGACCTATAGATTCGTATTCAGAATATGATCCTAATGACTATTCAGAGCTCAAGGAGTCAAAGGCAGATGGCCTATCCTGTTCACCCAATAAGGTGCTTGTTCTAATTTGGCAAGGTTTTATTGGTTGCACATATCTTGCATAAGGTGTCTTTCATTTCTTTTGCTTCGTTGCACCGCCATCTGCTTAGTTTACTCATGATATATGTGAAGATGTCATGCCCATCCATTATCAACACCTATTCCATTTGTCGTCATACCATGTTTATCCATTCAAATGTTGTTCTTGTGTTTCAGACATCCAAAAGGAAGAGGGTGATTGCAGAACCTGAAGGAGTACAAGCAAAGTCCTTGAAAAAGGTGGTGCTACCGGAGAAATCACATAGCACCTGACGTATATTGGCAATAGAACCAGTGCCGCAAAACCAGGATATCGCAACTATGTTGGTCGCTGCTTTGCTCTTGTGAGTACCTATTGCCCTATCGCTGTCCTTACATTCATACCTGGTGGATTATGTGACATCATTGTGCATTATAGCTTGCTTATCCACTGTTCGCTCCAAATTGTCTGATCTATATTAATGCTTAAATTAATGTAGAATAAACCCAATGCCTATGAAGAAATTTAGTTCTGCATTGTTCTTGTAAGTATCTGTTGTCCTTCATCATTGTACTTATATTTTTCAGCTAGTTCTTCATGTACACTTTGCAGCTTATTTTCCCTTGTCGTCCATTTTCCTACACATCAGATCTACATTTACTCTTGCCAAAATATAGAATCAAACCAATGTTACTGAAGAAGTTTAGCTCTGCATTGCTCCTGTCGGTGCCTTCTGCCTGTATGCTGTATTTACATTTGTACTCTGCATCTTAAGTTAAATAATTGCCATTTTTTCCTATATTTTCACATCTATATTTACCTTAACAAAATGTAGAATAAAGGCAATACTCTTGAAGAAGAGTGTGCGGTAAACTTCTTGAATTGCCCCCCCATCAATATGGACAAGGCCTTTTATAGAGCCTGTCGTCACTACTAATGTTAGTTTGTCCTCCTCGAGCCTTCAAACTTTGTTGTTTATATTTGGATAGCTATGAGTGCAAATGTTGTTTATTTTTGTCGTCTGCATCAAATTGCTTGTTCAAAGTTTATAAAGTAGAAGTACATAAACATAAGTTTGTCCTTCTCAATTTCAGTCTTTAGGTGTACAATCTAGCTCCTTATTCGTGCCATGTAAACTAAACTAAACATAGAAAGTTATCTTCTTTAGCACTATGTGTATGCTTGTGTTCTTGATCTGTAATCCAGTGGTGTGGTGAGACTACCAACAACAGCACAATGTCATATCATGCTATGTCTCAACTATGAACAATTAATGCCATATTATATTAATGTTATTTAAATCGTGTCTCTTTATTTACCAATCTGAAATGGTATAATTTGACAGTGCACTCACCATTCATGCTTATATGTTGTTTAGAACTACATCTATGCTTGTGTTCTTGATCTGTAATCCAGTGGTCTAGTGAAGCTGGCCGCTCCTGCACAATGTCATTTCCTGTCATCTTAACTATGAACAATGCCTATTATGTTAATGCTATTTTAAACCATGTCTCTTTATTTCTGACAAAGAAATGAGATGAATTGACAGCACTGATGCCTATATGTGCAAAACCTGTTATCTGCCTACTTGTTTCTCTTTTAGGGTGACAACACTGCTGCTAGGAAGAACTGCCACAATGATAGTGAGACGAACCCATTGTTTGTCCCTCTAACACATATTCCAGAGGAGAAGCCAACACATATTGAGGGTAGGGATACAACCATGAAATCACATCTTGATGTAGTGTCAAACTTATTCGGTGACACAAGCTCGATGAAGTCGCCGCTTGAATCTATTCGACTTCTTCAGTCTGAAATTCAAGCAGAAATACATGCTTCCGCTCAAATACGACTGGAACTCCAATCTCTATGCAAGATTAACCGTAAGTACATGACGTTTATTGATGCTATGCAGCTTAAGTTGGTGGATATGAGCGCCAAAGAAATGCAGTCTCATCAGGTAGCTAAGCTGCTTGTGCTGCAGCTCCTGGGCCAGGCTAACCTTTCTTGAACTGTGTTGAAGTGCTGTCAGTTCTGTCTATTATTTTGTCCGCCTATTAACTTCCACTGGTGTCGACCTGCCCAGTTTATGTAATCTGCTGTCTGGTTACCCTTTATTATCATCTGCGGCGAACTTTGATGCTGAGGGGATGTAATATGCTGTAATTTCTTTGTTGTATAGTCTAGGTTTATTCTTGGTCGGTATGCTGTAATTTAGGCTGGAAGGTTCAGTGGATCTCAGTGTTGTCGGTCTTCAGGCCGGCTCGTTACTCATATGGGCCAAAACCTGGGCCTATAATCATCTTGGGCCATTAGCAGGTCTAAACCTATAGTTGTTTCCCGCATTTAACAGGCCGAGTAAAGTTTTGTCCAACTCGGCCAGAGAATACCATGGGCTTTTAACAGGCTAAAACCTAGATTGGGCTAGCGTTGAGCCAAAAAATTCATGGGCCAATACAGGCCGAAACTGCCTAAGGCCCATGTTTGGCCCAAATAGGACGAGCAGTTAACAGGCCAAAATATATCTCGGGCCTGTTTGGCCCAATAAAATTATGGGCTTTAAGCAGGACGGTATCTACGTGGGCCATAGGCCTAAAAGTGTCATGGGCCATTATCAGATGGGCTGTAAGTAGGCCGGATTCAATGCGGGCTGTAATTAGTCCCAACTGTTACACGGGCCATTAACAGAGCGATAGGCCAGTTGGGCTGAAATTTATCCACGAAGACTAGGGGCCGTTAAGAGGCCTAAAGTTACTTCGGACAAGAAATAGCCCAGTTTCTGTATGGGCCATTAAATGGCCTAAAGTTAAACGGGGCGACAACATCCCAGATGCACCATGGGCCACTAACAGGCCAGAACTATTATCGGGCCGAACTGGTAAATGGGCATTTAACAGGCTGAAATACAAACTTGTCTTAGTATGGGCCCAAAAGAACAGTGGCCTGTTAATGGGCCTGATTCGATATGGTCTGTAATTTGGCCCAAAACACGGTAGGCTGTGAACGGGCCTGATCTGGTATGGGCCTCAATTTGACCCAAAACATGGCAGGCTATTAACGGGCCAGCCCACTAGTGTCTGAAAAAACATGGTGGGCCTTTAGATGGGCCGGCCTTTTCACCAGAATGGGCCTCTGTTGGGTCGTGCCACATGTCGATGTAGCATAGGCCCTCTTATCCAATGAGTGGATGAGATCTGTCCAAACGTTGAGCCAACACGTGTTTCCTCCGGCCAATGAGAATTTTACACGTGGAAAATCGCCATTGGTCCGGGCTGTTAATGGGTTATCGGATCCAAAACCGGACCCGATAGCTTAACGGTGACCCGTTACGGTCGATGCCACGTGTCGATCACCCTTGATGAAAGCACTGCTATGATGTGCAATTTATCGTCATGGAAGTGGACACTTCCGTGATGATAATTTTGGTAATGTCATGGAACACTTCTATGACAGCACAGGTATGACTATCTTGATTCTGTCATAAAATCGTCATGGATGTACATGCATGACAGAAAATGTGACCTATTGTGACAAACACGTATCATCACGGAAGTGTATTTTTTGTAGTGACCCTCACAAACGGCACCCTGTAGATGCTCGATCCTTCAATCTCTGGTAGATGCTCCATCTGGGATCAATACTCCCACCACCGCTCCCTCACGATCGGATTCGGTGAATCTGTTTGCTCCATGGCCCAGAGGAGCAACTCTATGTACTCCTGCGCGACTCCCTTCGGGAGTATCACTGCATGTTCGCTCTATTGCAGATATTTGGCCATGGATGTCGCCGTCGCCGCTAGTTGGTCCTTGTTGTCAAACCAAGACTGTATCTCCAACATCCTAGCTAGCTTCACAGGGTCGCCGTCTGCGATCCTCACGTATCGGTTGAACTCCTCCATCGATCTACTTCTCCACAACACCTTCACTCGCCGACGGTGGTTTTTGAATGGAAGAGGAGAGGAGCAAGGCTGGTTTGGATTAGAACAGGAGAGGAGCGACGCTGGTTTTGGTTTGGAACAGGAGAGGAGGGGCGATGGTTTTGAAATGGAAGAGGGGAGGAGCGGTGCTGGATTTAGATTGGAATAGGAGAGGAGCGGCTGTGGTTTAAGAGGATAGGAGCGGCGCTGGTCTTGGAAGTATTTTTTTGTTTTGCGTATTTTGGGTCAAAGTTTGACCATGTACTGTATTTGACAAGAAAAATGTGAATGCATGTCACCAAAAATTGTATTATTTGGTTCGTATCTGAATGTACTTTCAAATTATATTATTTTTGCAACATATAACATATATTTTATTTGTGAAAATCATGGTCAATTATGACCCAGAATAAAAGGGAGACTAGTTAATGTGGGGTCACTTTCTTAATTGAAGGGTAAACTGAGTTTGATTTTGATCCAGTCACAGCGTGTCGGCCCTCTCGTCCAATCCTAAATTGTTGTCGCACGCTTCTCTCCTCTTCTCCATTGCAAAACCACCTCCTCTCCTCTCCATCATCTCCATTACAAAACCACCGTCTCGCCTCTCCCTCTTCTCCATTGCAAAACCACCCCCTCTCCTCTCCATCATCTCCATTCCAAAACCACTGTCTCGCCTCTCCCTCTTCTCTATTGCAAGACCACCGTCTCTCCTCCCATCTTCCAAAGCTAGCACCGGACCACTCAAAAGGACATCTATGGAGAGGATGCAGCAGCGAATCAGGCAGATCACCGACGATGACCAGGCAAAGTTAGCCTAGGTGAAGGATATCCTTACTTAGCTTGACAGTGAGTGGGAGATTTCGAGGATGGTGAGGCCCATGTGGAATGTATGCGAAAGAGCGAGACGACGGTGATGAGGGCGACAATGTACTCCTCGGCGGTAGTCATGCCGCAGTCCTTCGAGTTCATCGAGTATCTCCTCTGGGCGATGGAGCAGACAGATTCGCCCGAGGCGAAAGTCATGCGGAGGTGGTGGGTCGACAGAGCAGTTGGAGGAAAGGCTAAAGGTTGCTCAGGCGGACAAGCAGCATGCCGAAGGGCAGGAAGCCGCTAGTCAACGTATACTAATGCGGACCAGGGATGAGAAGAACAAGCTGCAAGATGCCAACATCAAGCAGGCAAAGGAGCTAAAGGACATACGAGCCCAACTAGCAAATGCCTTGAAAGAGAACAAAAAGCTGAAAGGCGGCATATTCAATATGCCTTTTAACCTTACTTCCATACAGTCCCCTAATGGGAAGTTTTAACAACTTTATTTCTGTAGGTGTGCTGACTGGGCGGCCCGAAGGAGAGGTGTCCGGATTTCAATGCGATCTGCTGCAAAAGCTGTCCAAAGTGCATGAGCAAGCCCGGAAGGCAATGAGGAACATTGCTAAAGCCTTATGGCTGTCCGATTCTCCTCCAGGAAGTATGGAGGAACTCGTGAATTTATTCAAGGGAGCTCGTCACTGCTTTGAAGTATGGAAGATATCAGCATGCTGAGAAGGCGCACCAGAGGCCTGGGCTATGGTGAAAACACGATACACCGGACTTGATCCAAATCATATGGCCCGGGTCGGGCCTCGGGGATCAGATGGACATGAAATTCATGTTAGCTTAGTATATGACCAAGTAAAGCTAGCTGCCAAGTTTTCGCAACTAGATTGTAAGCTAGACAACTTATTAGATGGTCTAGAGGAAGAGGAAGTTTTTGAGTCCAAGCAGTAATGTACTTTTATCAACAAACGTATCTCCAGCTGAATTATAAAACGATTGGCATGGCAGACCTAACGCTTTAACCTCTGAAATCCAAAGTTTTGGAGTGTTTCTGAATACTATACTAGTGGTAAACACCGAAGTATGTTCAGAAGCCAGGTCGTCTGGTCATAGTTGCTTGAACAGAAAGTTGTAGTTGGGGATTTATGTTATATTACATTTGATTGTAAGAAACATCTTCCAGAGAGAATAGTTTCGTTAAGGGTTCCTCTCCCTGGGCCAGCATGCGTTGTTGTGCATGCCTGAGCTGCGATACTAAAAATCATAGTACAAGTTGTATTTTGGGGGCTTGTATCGCAACGAGGGCAGTTCATCTTTTGTCCACCGACCTATTATTCCCTTAAGAACGCTAGCTTTCGGCTTCACCCGTCTGAGGTACACGTCCGGATAACCCGGATGTAACAATTGTAGAGATGCTCCCTTTGTGCCCTAGCCGAACAAGCGGGAACGTCGGGCATAAGCACAGGAGCCAGGCAACCCAGCTTGGCAAAAACTTAAGTCATAAAGGTGCATATAATGGTGGAGAAAGACATATATGAGAAGACGACACATATATACGGTGAGCTTGATGCTCGATAATTAATAAGCTTATGTGGCTAGAAGCCCCCAGGTGTTGGGGGGACGTACATTTAAGGATGTATACCCCTTAAGTTTGCGGTTTATTCGAACACGGGCTAGAAGTCATATAAAAACGAAAATAAGAAAGAGAGAAAAGGGAAAAGAAAGGTAACGACCAATGAGTCCGGACTTAGGCGTAGAATCTTCAGAGTCTGGCAGTGTTCCATGGGTTCGGCTCTAGGCGATTCCCCGATGCATTACGAAGGCAATAGGATCCTCCAGTGAGAACTTCATCTATAATGAAGGGACCCTCCCATTTGCGCTTGAGCTTGTCCTTTTTCTTCTCTGGTAGGCGTAGAATGAGTTCACCGACATTATAAGTCTTGGCCCGCACTTCTCTACTTTGGTATCTTCGAGCTTGTTGTTGGTAGAATGCTGATCGAGCTATTGCGACATCGCGCTCCTCCTCCAGGCCATCTAAGTCATCTTGTCGATCAAGCTTGGCCTCTCTCTCTCTCTCTGTGTGTGTGTGTGTGTGTGTGTGTGTGTGTGTGTGTACATGCGTACTCGAGGTGAGTCGTGAATAATATCGCAGGGCAAGATGGCCTCTACGTCGTACACCATGAAGAATAGTGTGTATCCGGTCGTGCGACTGGGCATGGTACGCAGCCCCTAGAGTACGGAGTCGAGCTCCTCGACCCAGTGTTTATCTGAGTCCTTTAAGGATCGCACTAGTCTAGGTTTAATGCTACTCATTATCAAGCTGTTATCCCATTCGACTTGACCATTTGTTTGAGGGTGATAGACGGGGGCATAATCAAGCTTGATGCCCAGATTAGCACACCAAGTTTTTACCTCATCGGCTGTGAAGTTAGAGCCATTATCGGTAATGATGCTGTGTGGGACACCGTAATGGTGTACGACACCGGATATGAAATCTATCACTGGTCCGGCTTCGGCCGTTTTAACTGGTTTGGCCTCTATCCACTTAGTGAATTTATCCACCATGACCAGTAGGTATTTTTCTTATGGCTTCCCCCTTTAAGGGGTCCGACCATGTCGAGCCCCCAGACCGCAAAAGGCTAAGTAATGGGGACTGTCTGTAGGGCAGTAGGTGGCATATGGCTTTGATTCACGCAATGTTGGACAAGGTCTTGTGCATCCGCTCGGGCCATGGGCCAGAAAAAACCGTTACAGAAGGCCTTACTTACAAGGGCCCGAGCTGCGGCGTGATGTCCACAAAGGCCAACATGGATTTCGGCCAAGAGCTGCCGCCCCTCTTCTTCGGAGATACATCTTTGAAGGACCCAGGTAGTACTTTTCTTGTAGAGCTCTCATTCATGAACCTTGTAGGCTTTCGAGCATCGAACGATACACCGAGCCTCATTCTGGTCTTCGAGGAGCTCTCGCCTATTAAGGTAGGCCAGGAAGGGTTCGGTCCATGGGGCGATTACTTCCATGATTACATGGGCCGATGGTGTTATTTCGGTGGCTGAGCCCTCGATGATATTGGAATTGTGTTCGGAATCTCGGGGTATGATCGCTCCGGACTGGTATTGCTGCCCTCGTCATGCCGTACCACGGATGGCTTGAAGAGCCTTTCCGCAAAGGTATTGGGTGCCACTGGTTCGCGCTTAGCGCCCATGCGAGCAAGGATGTCCGTTGCTTGATTACTCTCTCAGACCACATGATGAAACTCGAACCCTGCAAACCAAGCTGATATTTTAACTACGGCATTGCGGTAGGCAGCTATATTTGGGTCTTTGGCATCGAATTCTCCGTTTATTTGGGATATTGCGAGGTTTGAATCCCCGCGCATCTTGAGGCGTTGTATGCCCATGGAGACGGCCATCCGAAGACCATGCAATAGGGCCTCATATTGGCTGCGTTATTGGAATCTGTATATAGTATTTGGAGCACATAACAGACCGTGTCACCTGTGGGGGATGTCAGGACGACACCAGCCCCAAGTCCGTCTAGCATTTTAGAGCCGTCGAAGTGCATCACCCAGTTGGAATATGTGTCGTACTCTTTAGGGAGTTTGGCCTCTATCCATTCAACGACGAAGTCAGCCAACACCTGAGATTTAATGGCTCGGCGTGGCTTATATGTTATTTCAAACGGTAAGAGCCCAATGGCCCATTTGGCAATCTGGCCGGTGGCGTCCTATTTGTTTATGATATCATTAAGTGGTACTTCCGAAGCCACCATGATCGAACACTCTTGAAAGTAGTGCCGCAGCTTCCGGGATGCCATGAAGACCGCATACGCTATCTTTTGATAATGTGGGTATCGGGATTTGCATGGTGTGAGGACCGTTGATACATAGTATACTGGTTTTTGAAGTGGGAATTTATGTCCCTCTTCTTCTCGCTCGACGACAAGCACCGCACTCACCACCTGGTGTGTTGTAGATATGTATAATAACATAGGTTCGCCGATGTTTGGCACGACCAGGACTGGGTTGCTTGCTAACAAAGCTTTTATTTCTTCCTGTTCGACTGTTGCAGCGTCCGTCCACGCAAAGTGGTCGGTGCGTCGGAGCAGGCGATATAGTGGCAGCCTTTTCTCCTAATCTAGAGATAAAGCAGCTCAAAGCTGCCATGCACCCGGCTAGCTTTTGGACCTGCGTGAGGTCTTTTGGTGTAGCCAACTATGACAGGGCTCGGATTTTGGCTGGGTTTGCCTCGATTCCCCTATTGGAAACAATGAACCCAAGCAGTTTTCTGGTGGGAACGCCGAAAACGCATTTTTCTAGATTGAGTCGTATGTCTTATCTTTGGAGGTTGTCGAATGTAAGGCGTAAGTTGTCCACCAATGATTCGACATACTTAGTTTTGATGACTACGTCATCTACATATGCCTCAACTATCTTGCCGATTTGCTTTTCCAGGCACGTTTGAATCATGAGTTGATATGTGGCCCAGTCATTTTTGAGCCCGAAGGGCATGGTGTTGAAGTAGAAGGGCCCGTATGGGGTGATGAATGCCATTGCGGCTTGGTCGGATTCCTTCATTTTGATTTGATGGTATCCGGAGTATGCGTCGAGGAAGCACAGTGAGTCGTGTCCTATAGTTGCATCAATAATCTGGTCGATGCAGGGTAGTGGGAAGTGGTCCTTAGGGCAAGCTTTATTAAGGTCCTTGAAGTCGACACACAAGCGCCAGGATTTGTCCTTCTTTGGCACCATGACCAGGTTTGCTAGCCAGTACGTATGTTTGATCTCTTTGATAAACCTGGCCTCGAGTAGCTTGGCTAGCTCCTCACCCATAGCATGTTGTCTGGGTTCGGAAAATCGCCACAGCGTTTGCTTGACTGGGCTGTATCCCTTCAGTATGTTGAGACTATGTTCGGCCAACACGCGTGGGATTCCTGGCATATCAAAGGGGTGCCAGGCGAAGATGTCCCAATTCTCGCGCAAGAATTCACGGAATGCGGCGTCGACCGTCGGATCCAGCTATGCCCCAATGGAAGCTGTCTTCTTGGGGTCCGTCGGGTGAACTTGAAATTTGACTATCTCGTCTGTTGGCTTAAAAGAAGTGGGCCTTTCATCAAGAATTACGTCATCTCTATCCACTGTGGAACGCAGAGCGGTGAGCTCCTCGGCCGCCAGGGCTTCGGATAGTGCCTCGAGGGCCAGGAATGCGGTTTTATTTTCGGCACGGAGTGCTATGTCCGAATCACTAGTGATAGTGATAACACCGTTGGGCCCGGGCATTTTGAGCTTCATGTACCCATAATGAGGTATGGCTTGAAAGTGTGTGAACGTGTCATACCCCAACAGGGCATGATATCCGTTGTTGAAAGGGGCCACCTGGAAGATTATCTCTCCGGACCTATAGTTCTCCTTGTGCCGAATACCACGTCGAGTTTAATTTTCCCCGAGCATCTTGCTTCCCGACTTGGGATAATTCCTCGAAAGATTGTATTACTCTGCTCAATGTGATTCCTGTCCATTTGCATTTTATTGAGCGTGTCTTCATAGATGAGGTTCAGTCTGCTGCCGCCGTCTATGAGCACTTTAGTGAGGCGAAAGCCGTCTATAATTGCGTTTAAAACCAAAGTGGCTGGTGCTCGGACTGATCAGGCCCTTGGCTCGTCACTGGCGTTAAAGGTTATCATCATATCGTTCCAAGGATTTATTGCGGCTACGTGATTGACTTCGGCGAGGTCGTGGAGCGTTCTTTTATGTCAGTTGTTTGAAGGAAAGGTCTCGAAGACCATAATAACATTGAGGTCATTATCCTCGAGGGAATGCCTTGCCGGAATAGTGTTGGTGAGAATAGCCTCCCCGCTTTTAGCCACCTGCCGGAGTATCCAACATGCCTGAAGGCTATGAGTTGGTTCGGAGTTCGGCATCGCGTGTATCTGATAGGGCTTGTCGAGCCATTCATCAAGGACAATTCTATGTCCCGGTAAGGGCTTAATTTTTCTTTCCGTGGAGTAATGATCAGGTGCCCCATAAGGGTGAATCCGTTTTGACCGACCGGTGGGTGGCTTAAAGGCTGGTGGTTCCCATCGAGCTGTCTGGGCTTTCCAGGTGCTTTACATTGCGCTATACTTCTGTACTATGTGTGCCAAATCTGCAAAGTGTAGTATGTGGCACCGGTTGAGGGAATTGAGAATCCCCTCGTCCGTATAGTTGCGGCAAAATACTGATACCGCATCATCGTCACGACAATTTTTGATCTTCTTTATAACAAGTAGGAATCTAGCCCAAAAGTGATGGACTATTTCCTGAGGTTGTTGTCATATATACATTAAGTCACATATGTCCGGGGGACCGGAATTGCTTGGAGAGTATTGATTGTGGTGGGTGGGTGGGTTCAAATCCAAACCCTGACACAGTGTGGAATCCGGACTTTGAAAAAAATCTGAGGTCACCGGCCCAGGATCCGGAGTGTCCTGTGGGTTTTCAGACTCAGCACCTATTTCTATGTTTGGAGGACAGATGATCTCTTCCCGAGGATGAGTGTCCAACTCGTAGGGCTCGGAGATCCGAACATAGTTTGTTTTCAGCATAGGAGGAGCGATATCCTCAACTTGTTCTTCCATAGCAGTCACCATGTGGGTGACAGGTGGAGACCTGATTTTCCTCTGATCGGGTTTAAGCCCAATCAGATCGTAATCTGTTGCAACCCCCAGGGCGGCGATGCGATCTAGCAGTTCGTTTAAAGACGAGACCTCTGCCAGATCCATCTTATCGACGCTTTCAGGGTTGATGTGGACATGATTTTTGGCAATCCAGGGGACCGCCTTGGGCTTAATGGCCGGACGGGCGCCTATGGCAAAATTGCCGATCTGGAGGATCTTCCCAGGAACTAGGGCTCTTCCAGAGGTGATTTTGTCGATGATGACAAGGCGAGTCATCGATCCTTCTATCGAGAACACGGAGGAACTCTCAATGAAAGCACCAATGTCGGTGTCAAAACCGGCAGATCTCGGGTAGGGGGTCCCGAACTACGCGTCTATGGATCAAAGGTAACAGGAGGCATGGGACACAATGTTTTACCCAGGTTCGGGCCCTCTTGATGGAGGTAAAACCCTACGTCCTGCTTGATTGACTTTGATGAGTATAGGGGTTACAAGAGTTGATCTAACTCGAGATCGTAATGGCTAAACCCTAGATGTCTAGCCTGTATGATTATGACTATGATTTTTTCCTATGGACTAAACCCTCCAGTCATGCCAAGGAGAGTCCCATCCGGTCACGGGGGAAAGCCCTTGATCTTGTATCTTCACGGCCCATCAGTCCGGCCCATATTACATAGCCCGGACGCCCGAGGACCCCCTAGTCCAAGACTCCCTCAGGGGTCCATTGATGGTAGCTGGAACTATGTCGGTATTTCCCTGGAGAGGGTGGGATGATGTAGCACAGCGACGGTAGGTATTTCCCTCAATTATGAAACCAAGGTTATCGAACCAGTAGCAGAACCAATCAACACAACGTAAACAGCCCCTGCACACAAATAACAACACCTCGCAACCCGACGTGTTAAAAGGGTTGTCAATCCCTTTTGGGTAACGGTGCCAGAAACGGCGTGTGATGGGAGATAAAGTTGTAAATATCTATAGATCGAACGCCAAATAAAATGAATTGCATCAAGGTATTTTTGGATTTTTGTTTAATATATTTGAACAAAAATGCAAAGGAAAAGTAGATTGCAAGGCAAATATATGAGAAAGAAGACCCCGGGGCCGTAGGTTTCACTAGTGGCTTCTTTCAAGAAAAATAGCAAACGGTGGGTGAACAAATTACTATTGGGCAATTGAGAACCTCAAATAATTATGACGATATCGAAGTAATGATCATTACATAGGCATCACGTCCAAGATTAGTAGACCGATTCCTGCCTGCATCTACTACTATTACTCCACACATCGACCGCTATCCAGCATGCATCTAGTGTATTAAGTTCATGGAAAAATGGAGTAATGCAATAAAAGCGATGACATGATGTAGACAAGATCCGTTTATCTATATGGCGGTAGATATAGATCTCGTCTTTTTGCCAGAGAAAAAATACGAGGCTATAAGAGATCATGCATAAAAGAGATCAAAGAAACTTAAATACTTTCATGGATATAAAAACATAGATCTGATCATAAACTCAAAGTTCATCGATCCCAACAAACACGCCGCAAAAGAGTTACATCATATGGATCTCCAAGAGACCATTGTATTGAGAATCAAGAGAGAGAGAGATGAAGCCATCTAGCTACTAACTACGGACACGAAGGTCTACAAAGAACTACACACGCATCATCGGAGAGGCACCAATGGAGGTGGTGAACCCCATCTGAGATGGTGTCTAGATTGGATCTGGTGATTCTGGACTCTGCGTCGGCTGGATGAATATTTCGTCGACTCCCCTAGGGTTCTGGTATTTTGGGGTATTTATAGAGCAAAGAGGCGGTCCGGGGGGACCCGAGGTGGGCATAACCCACCAGGGCGCGCCTGGGCCTCCTGGCATGCCCTGGTGGGTTGTGCCCCCTCGAGGCAT
The DNA here is from genome assembly GCF_002162155.2 of Triticum dicoccoides. NCBI lineage: Eukaryota > Viridiplantae > Streptophyta > Magnoliopsida > Poales > Poaceae > Triticum > Triticum dicoccoides. The sequence goes on along the minus strand of NC_041382.1, from coordinate 385,366,525 downwards.
CCCCCAGGTGCAACTAGGGCCCATTGCCTTCCTTCTATCCCATAAAAGATCTCCATAAAGTTTCGTGGCATTTGGACTCCGTTTGATATTGAATTTCTGCGATGTAAAAAACATGGAAAAACAGCAACTGGCACTTGGCACTATGTCAATAGGTTAGTACCAAAAAATCATATTAAATGACTATAAAATGATTATAAAACATCCAAGATTGTTAATAAAACAACATGGAACAATAAAAAATTATAGATACGTTGGAGATGTATCAGCATCCCCCAGCTTAACTCATACTCGTCCTCGAGTAGGTAAGTTATAAAAATAGAATTTTTGATGTGTAGTGCTATTCATCAAGTCGTGTCATATTCTTTTCTTTATAGCATGGAAATTTGGACGTTTATGTGATTCAAAGCAATAGTCTAGTTTTGACATAATAATTTAGATACTCAAGCATATTAACAAGCAACCATGTCTTTCAAAATATCAACGCTAAAATAAGTTATCCCTACGCCATCATGCTCAAACATTGATCCATTCATGAAACACACTAGAATATTAACTACACCCAATACTTGAGCATGATCATATTGCCTCCTAGTTGGTGCTTTTATGAGAGAAGATGGAGACTCAAATTTCAAAATAAAAATTGCATAAAGTAAAAGAAATGCCCTTCGCAGAGAGAAGTAGGGATTTGTAGAGGTGCCAGAGCTCAAAGCGAAAAATTTGAGATAAAAACATTTTGGGAGGTGTATCCATCCCACCAACGAAAAAGACTTAGAGTTCCCAATACTTTCCATGCATAGATATATCATAGCCGGTTCCCAAACAGAAAATAAAGTTTATTCCTTTTTCCACCATAACTTTCACTTTCCATGGCTAACCGTATCCACGGGTGCCCTCCATACCAGAACTTTCCAAGGAATTTATTATTTGAAAACATAAAGTAAATTCATTTACTTTTGCATTTCGGGACTGTGCATCCCTAATACCTTTGCCTTACTCTCGTGCAATGACATGTGAATAAACACTCGTCTTGAGAATAACACATCTAGCATGGAAAATATTAGCCACCCCTCACCGCTCCGCGAGTGAAACAAACACACAAAAGAGAAGTTCATTTTGAAAATTAGAAATGGCACATGCAAATTTGCTTAGAACGGCAAAAGAATACCGCATATAGGTAGATATAGTGGACTCATGTGGCAAAACTGGTTTAAAGGATTTTGGATGCACAAGTAGAGGTCATACTTAGTGCAAAATGAAGGCTAGCAAAAGATTGGGAAGCGACCAACCAAGAAACGAATAATCTCATAAGCAAGCATTAAGCATAACTAACACCGAATAATGCACCACAAGTAGGATATAATTTTCATTGCATGATTACTTTGGTGCATGCATTGGGAATCACAAACCTTAACACCAATATTCTTACTAGAGCACAATTACTCATCAACGTAACTCACATATCACATCATCATATCTCAAAACTACTACTAAGAATCAAGTTTATTTTGTCCAATGATCTTCATGACATTTTCTTTTACTTTATCCTTCTTGGATATCTATCACTTTGGCACTAATTTTCATGTGTTGCTTTTCATAAGCTCAAACAACTATAAGTGAAGATCATGAACATAAAAAATTTTCTTTCTCTCAAAATAATTTAAGTGAAGCAAGAGAGAATTTCTTCAAAATTTAAATAAATCTCAAACAAATCTAAGTGAAGCAAGAGATTATTTCTTCAAAAATAACAAAGCACACCGTGCTCAAAAAGATATAAGTGAAGCACTAGAGCAAGTCCTAGCTCATAAAAGATTTAAGTGAAGCATAGAGAGCAATTCTAACAAGTCATGAAATGATTTTGGCTCTATCAAATAAGTGTGTCCAGCAAGGATTGATGACTTAAAACACAAAATAAAACAAGCAAAGACACATATCATACACGGCGCTCCAAGAAAACACATATCATGTGACGAATAAAAATATAGTCTCGAGTAAAATACCGATAGTTGTTGGAAGAGCGGGGATGCCACTCGGGGGCATCCCCAAGCTTAGTTGGTTGCTAATTCTTGGATAATAGCTTGGGATGCCAGGGCACCCCCAAGCTTAGGCTCTTACATCCTTCCTTCATCCATCGTAAGATAACCCAAAACTTGAAAACTTCAATCACACAAAACTCAACAAAGCCTTCGTGAGATCCATTAGTATAAGAATAATGAACCGCTACTATAAGTGATGTATCAAACCAATTCATATTTTGTTTTTGTATTATATATACTGTATTCCAACTTTTATATGGCAAAAACTCATCAAAGAAAACCATAGAGCCACCAAAATAAGCACACAACACAAAGAAAACAGAATCTGTCAAAACAAAACAGACTGTAGCAATCTGACTATTTCGAATACTTATGTAACTCAAAAAACTCTGAAGAATTAGGAAGGCCTGAGAAATTTGTATATTGATCAACTGAAATTGGAATGGGTATTTTATCACTCTCTGCTAAAAAATTAAATTAATTTCGTGAGCGTAAAAGTTTCTATTTTTTCAGCAAGATCAAACAACTATTGTCCAAGAAGATCCTAAAGGCTTTAGTTGGCACAAACACTAATTAAAACATAAAAACACAATCATAACAGTAGAATAATTGTGCTAACACTCAAATACAGGAAGCAAAAAGCAAAAATAAATTTTATTCATTGGGTTGTCTCCCAACAAGCGCTATCATTTTACGCCCCTAGCTAGGCATAATATTTCAACGATGCTCACACAACAGATAATAATAAAACACAAAGAGAGCATCATGACACATGTGACAAACACATTTAAGTCTAACATACTTCCTATGCATAGGAATTTTATAGGAAAACAAATTATCAAGACAAGAAACATCTAGAATATGCAAAGGAGATGAATAAAACATTGACAATCTCAACACAACTAGAGGAAATTTAATAACATGAAAATTTCTACAACCATATTTTTCTCTCTCATAATAATTATATATAGGATCATAATCATATTCAATAATATAACTATCATATAAAATTTTATCTTTATGATCCACATGCATGCAAAGTTGACACTCTTCCAAAATAGTGGGATTATCATCAAATAAAGTCATGACCTCTCCAAACCCACTTTCATCAAAAAATTCATAATATTAAACACTCTCCAAATATGTGGGATTATTTTGAGCTAAAGTTGAAACTTTTCCAAACCCACTTTCAATATTATCGCAAACATATTCATCATGAGGCTTAAATAAATTTTCAAGATCATAAGAAACATTATCACCCCAATCATGACCATTGCAATAAGTAGCAGACATGACAAAACAATCATCCCCAAGCTCGGGGTTTTGCATATTATTAGCACAATTGATATTAAAAGAATTTATAGTAAAATTATTGCAATCATGCTTTTCATTCAAGGAGCTACCATGAATCACTTCATAAATTTCTTCATCACAATTTTTAGATTCATAATTCTCAAGCAAAACTTCATAAAGATAATCTAGTGCACTCAACTCACTAGCAATTAGTTCATCATGACTGGATATTTTAAGAAGATTAGCAAGTGGATGGGGATCCATATAAATAGATTTTTAGCAAGCGAAGATGCAAGCATATAGAAGGCACATGGCAACACAAGCAAACAAAAGATCTAATGAGAAAAAAGGTGAATGAAAAAAGAGGGCGAATAAAACGGCAAATTTTTGTGAAGTGGGGGAGAGGAAAATGGAAAATAATGTAAATTGCAAGGAGATGAGATTTGTGATTAGGAACCTGGTTATGTTGAAGATCCTCCCCAGCAACGGCGCCAGAAATTCTCCTTCATGGTAGCTGGAACTACGTCGGTATTTCCCTGGAGAGGGAGGTATGATGTAGCACAGCGACGGTAGGTATTTCCCTTGGTTATGAAACCAAGGTTATCAAACCAGTAGGAGAACCAAGAAACACAACGTAAACAGCCCCTGCACACAAATAACAACACCTCGCAAACCGACGTGTTAAAGGGGTTGTCAATCCCTTTCGGGTAACAGTGCCAGAAACGGCGTATGGTGGGAAATAAAGTTGTAAATATTGATAGATCGAACGCCAAATGAAATAAATTGCAGCAAGGTACTTTTGGATTTTTGGTTTAATAGATCTGAATAAAAATGCAAAGGAAAAGTAGATCGCAGGGCAAATATATGAGAAAGAAGACCCGGGGGCCGTAGGTTTCACTAGTGGCTTCTCTCGAGAAAAATAGAAAACGGTGGGTGAACAAATTACTGTTGGGAAATAGATAGAACCTCAAATAATTATGACAATATCCAGGCAATGATCATTGCATAGACATCACGTCGAAGATTAGTAAACCGACTCCTGCCTGCATCTACTACTATTACTCCACACATCGACCGCTATCCAGCATGATTCTAGTGTATTAAGTTCATGGAAAATGGAGTAATGCAATAAGAACGATGACATGATGTAGACAAGATCTGTTTATCTATATGGCGGTAGATATAGATCTCGTCGTTTTATCCTTAGTAGTAACGATACGTACGTGTCAGTTCCCTTTGTGTTACTGGGATCAAGCACTGTAAGATCGAACCCACTACTGGGCACCTCTTCCCATTGCAAGGTAAATAGATCAAGTTGGCCAAACAAAACCCAAATATCAGAGAAGAAATATGAGGCTATAAGAGATCATGCATAAAAGAGATCAAAGAAACTCAAATACTTTCATGGATATAAAAACATAGATCCGATCATAAAGTCAAAGTTCATCGATCCCAACAAACACACCACAAAAGAGTTACATCATATGGATCTCCAAGAGACCATTGTATTGAGAATCAAGAGAGAGAGAGATGAAGCCATCTAGCTACTAACTACGGACCCAAAGGTCTACAAAGAACTACTCACGCATCATCAGAGAGGCACCAATGGAGGTGGTGAACCCCATCCGAGATGGTGTCTGGATTGGATCTGGTAATTCTGGACTCTGTGGCGGCTGGATGAATATTTCATTGACTCCCCTAGGGTTCTGGTGTTTCTGGGGTATTTATAGATCAAAGAGGCGGTCCGGGGCACCCGAGGTGGGCACAACCCACGAGTGTGCGCCTGGGCCTCCTGGAGCGCCCTGGTGGGTTGTTCCCCCCTTGGGGCACCCCCCAGGTGAGGGAGTCCTGGACTAAGTGGTCCTCGGGTGCCCGCCTGTTAGCCATGGGTTGGACCAATGGGCTGTGAAGATACGAAGACCGAAGGCTGCACCCATGTCCGGATGGGACTCTCCTTGGCGTAGAAGGCAAGCTTGGCGACCAGATATGTGGATTCCTTTCTTTGTAACCGACCTTGTGTAACCCTAGATCCTCCCGGTGCTTATCTAAACCGGAGTACTTAGTCCGGAGGGGAATAAGTCATTATCATAGCCATACAAGCTAGACCTCTAGGGTTTAGCAATTACGATCTCGAGGTAGATCAACTCTTGTAATACTTGTATTCATCAATATCAATCAAGCAGGACGTAGGGTATTACCTCCATAGAGAGGGCCCGAACCTGGATAAACATCGTGTCCCTTGTCTCCTGTTACCATCGACCTAAGACGCACAGTTCTGGACCCCCTACCCGAGATCCGCCGGTTTTGACACTGACATTGGTGCTTTCATTAAGAGTTCCACTTTGTCGTCGACGAAAGGTTCGATGGCCCCTTCAATCGTCGATAGTGACCCTGTCCAAGGAGAAACTTTCCTCCCCAGACAGATCTTCATGTTCGGCGGCTTCGCACTGGGGGCCAACTCGTGTGGCCACCTGGAGCAGATCGATAGCTACACCCCTGGCCATTAGGTCAGATTTGGGAGCTTGAACTACGTTGCGGACATCCATGGAGACTTGATCTTCGCCAGATTCGAGACCGCGGCTGCCTCCCCCGGTCACCCCGATAATCATGACCTAAATCTGTCATCAGACAGCATCCAAGAGATCTCCCCTGTAACCACTCTGGCCTTAGAGTCGGAGCAGACTGCGCCATATGAGGACGGGAGGATCAACCCCACCTTGGAGGCCACAAATTCCACGGCGTTGGAGCCACACATAGACTTAACCTCTCACGACGTCTTTGTCAGCGGAACTCTAGACTCGTCTCCGCCCATAAGTTTCGAACCACGTGAGCCCGCGGACAATGAACTTGATTTTTTCTCGATCTTCGAGTTCAGCACCGCGGATATCTTCCAGCACCCGCCTTGGGGCGATGTGCTAAACTCGCTAAAGAACCTGTCCTTGGCAGAAGACTCACAACCGAACTATATCCGGTTCGAACTAGGGGCTAACGGTGGAGAATTTTGCTTCCCACCCGCCACCCACTTCATAGCCACGGTTGAGGATTTGACCGACACACATGATTATGACTCCAAGGACATCGACAGTATGGATGACAATGCCAGAGAAGAAGAGGCCCAGAACCCACTGTTCAGCGGACGCTGGAGGGCCACTTCCTCGTACGATGTATACATGGTGGATGCACCAAAGGAGAACAGCGGCGATGACAAGGAAGATCCAGTTGAGGATAAACCTTCCGAAATACAATCCAAGTGTCGGTGTCAGGGGCGCCGCTCTAAGTCATGCCGTAGTAAAGACAGCAACACCGGCACAGGAGAAGATAACACTCCGGAAGGTGCCGAAGACAATGAAGACCCCGTTGAAATAGCTAATGAACAAGATGAACGGGAAGATGGGCAGGCCAGCCCTGGTAAGCAGGCCACGCACGAAGACTCAGAGGACAGAAGTTATCTTCCGCTCTTCGAGGATGAGGTGAGCCTCGACACCGACAATTTCATCGTTCCTGAGGAACCTCTTGAGTAGGAGCACTTCAAGTGCCAGCTAATTGCCACTGCAAGGAGCCTGAAAAAGAAGCAGCAGCAGCTTCAAGCAGACCAAGATCTGCTCAATGATAAATGGACCTATGTCCTAGCAGCCGAAGAATACGGCCTCAAGCGCCCAACCAAAAGCTACCCAAAGCGCAAATTGCTACCTCAGTTTGACGAGGAGGCGCCGTAATACATACCTCCATCCTACAACGCGGCTGACCGACCACCACGTGGTCGGGACAAAATGGCAACTCACGCCGAACACCGGGCATCCCCGCATCATCGCACAAGTAGAGGTAAATTAGCCCACTGTCATACATATGACCTCCGGCAAAACCTGAACAATAAAGAAGGACATACTAGATCAATCTACGGATCGCGAGGATGTGCCTCGACACGCGACGACGGCCACCTATTCGGACGTGACAAACTTAGTCATGCGCGGTTTGAAAACTGCAGATGGACTCCATCAGAGCTACGTCGCGATACGGCCTGATATAGAGGCGCCGCACACCATCATTGCTTCACTGATGATGTCCTGGATCATGAATTCCCAGAAGGGTTCAAACCCATGAATATAGAATCATACGATGGAACCACAAACCCCGCAGTGTGGATCGAAGACTTCATTCTCCACATTCATATGGCCCGCGGCGATGACCTCCACGCCATCAAATCCTCCCTTTAAAACTCAAGGGGCCAGCTCGGCACTGGCTCAACAGTCTGCTTGCAAATTCTATTGGCAGCTGGGAGGACTTGGAAGAGGCCTTCCTCGATAACTTCCAAGGTACATATGTTTGACCTCCGGATGCTAATGACTTAAGCCATATAGTTCAACAGCACGGAGATTCCGCCAGGAAATTCTGGACTAGGTTCTTAACTAAAAAGAACAAAATCATCAATTGTCCGGATGCTGAAGCCCTAGTAGCCTTCAAACATAGCATCCGCGACGAATTACTCGCTCGCCACCTCGACCAAGAAAATCCAAAATCCATGGCAGCCCTCACGACACTCATGACCCGCTTTTGTGCGGGCGAGTACAGTTGGTTGGCCCGTAGCAAAAACAATGCAAGCGACGCCGGCACCCCTGAAGCTAAAACTAGCAAAGACAAGTCTTGACGCAACAAATACAAGTGTCAAAACAACAATGATAACACCGAGGACACGACAGTCAATGCCAGATTCAAGGGCTCTAAGTCCGGTCAGTGAAAGAAGCCGTTCCAAAAGAACAATTCAGGCCCATCCAGCTTGGGCCGGATACTTGATCATCCGTGCCAGATTCATGGCACCCCAGACAAGCCACCCAATCATACAAATAGAGATTGTTGGGTTTTTAAACAAGCCGGCAAATTAAATGCCGAGAACAAGGAAAAGGGATTGCAAAGCGAGGATGATGACGAAGAGCCCCAGCAACCAAACACAGGGGGGTAGAAGAAGTTTCCCCCTCAGGTCAAAACAGTGAACATGATATACGCTACACACATCCCCAAGAGTGAGCACAAGCGTGCGCTCAGGGACGTATACGCAATAGAGCTAGTCGCCCCAAAATTTAATCCATGGTCGTCATGCCTGATCACTTTTGATCGCTGGGATCATCCGACCATTATCCGTCATGGTGGCTTAGCTGCACTAGTCCTAGACCCGATAATTGATGGTTTCCACCTCACTCGCGTCCTTATGGACGGAGGTAGCAGCCTCAATCTGCTCTATCAGCATACAACGCGAAAAATGGGCATTAACCCATCTCGGATCAAGTCCACCAGGACTACCATAAAAGGCGTCATACCAGGTGTAGAGGCCCGTCATACGGGCTCAATCACACTAGAGGTTATCTTCTGATCTCCGGACAAACTTCCGAAGCAAGGAGTTTGAAAGTGCAACTATCCCTGGGTGGTTTTGGTAATTCCTAACAACATATAGCTCATTGAGCTAATGCTACTTCAAGATAAACATTTTAGGAAAGCTAAATGATTGGCATGGCATGGATGAGAAATGTAGACCCCTCAAAATTCTATGGACAAAGGATTGGCTCAAGCTCAAAGCTCAGGACTCTACATTTTTTCATTTTAAGTGATCCAAGATCACATTGAGTCCATAGGAAAAGCCAATACTATCAAGAGGGGGTGAGGTGTTGCTTAATGAGTTTCTTACTCAAAGTGCTTAGTGATATGCTCCAAAAACCTTCAACTACTTTCTCACATCCACATATGTCCCAAACCAAAAGTCAAACTCGGCCCCACCGAATCTGTCTATCCGGCACCACCGAGTTCAGTTGGCATAGCCACTGCCAGAAACCCTAGTCTTTTCGGTCTTACCGATAGGGATCTCGGTCTCACCGAGATGGGATTGTAATCTCTCTGTTTCCCTTTGTAACATTTTGGTCAAACCGAGATGAGCGATCGGTTCCATGGAGATTGCAATGCAGACTCTCTGTTTCCCTTTCGTAACGTTTCGGTACAACCGACATGAGCGAATCGGTCCCACCGGGTTTGCCTGACCAACTCTCTGTTTGTCTATTACCAAAATCGGTCCCACCGAGTTTGTGTAATCGGTCTCACCGAGATTACGTTATTCCCTAACCCTAACGAAATCGGTCTCACCAAGTTGACATGTCGTTCCCACCGAAAATCCTAATGGTCACATTATGAACTAAATCGGTCTGACCGAGTTTCACGATTCGGTCCCACCGAGTTTGGTAAATTGTGTGTAACAGTTAGATTTTGTGTGGAGTCTATATATACCCCTCCACCCACTCTTCATTCGTGGAGAGATCCATTAGAACATGCCTACACTTCCAACATACATTTTCTGAGAGAGAACCACCTACACTTGTTGAGGTCAAGATATTCCATTCCAACCACATAAATCTTGATCTCTAGCCTTCCCCAAGTTGCTTTCCACTCAAATCATCTTTCCACCAAATCATATCCTTTGAGAGAGAGAGTTGAGTGTTGGGGAGACTATTATTTGAAGCACAAGAGCAAGGAGTTCATCATCAACACATTTGAAGCACAAGAGAAAGGAGTTCACCATCTACACACCATTTGTCACCTCTTGGAGACTCCCTAGAATGGTTAGGTGTTACTTGGGAGCCTCCGTCGAGATTGCAGAGTTGAACCAAGGAGTTTGTAAGGGCAAGGAGATCGCCTACTTCGTGAAGATCTACCCTAGTGAGGCAAGTCCTTCGTGGGCGACGGCCATGGTGGGATAGACAAGGTTGCTTCTTCGTGGACCCTTCATGGGTAGAGCCCTCTGTGGACTCGCACAACCGTTACCCTTCGTGGGTTGAAGTCTCCATCAACGTGGATGTACGATAGCACCACCTATCAGAACCACGCCAAAAAATCTTCGTGTCTACATTGCGTTTGCTCCCTCCAAACTCCTCCCTTTACCTTCATATGCAATTGTTTTACTTTCCGCTGGTATACTCTTAGAATTGCATGTGTACGTTGATTGCTTGACTTGTGCTAAGTTGCTAAAATCTGCCAAGAATTAAAATTGGTAAAAGGCTAGATTTTTATTTGGTCAAGTAGTCTAATCACCCCCCCTCTAGACATACTTTCGATCCTACAAGTGGTATCAGAGCTTTGGTCTCCATTTGCTTTGATTTCCATAACTTTTGGTGGTCATAGCCTTGGTTTCATAACCTAGGAGAGTATGGTGTCTAGCGAGGGAAACTACCACCGTAGAGGTCCTTACTTTGATGGTACTAATTTTTCTAGTTGGAAGCATAAGATGAAAATGCATATTCTTGGACATAACCCTGCCATTTGCGCGATTGTGTGTATTGGCTTGCAAGGTGAATTCTTTGATGGGACAGAACCGAACCGTGAAGCTACCGTGGAAGAGTTGAAGATGCTGCAATACAATGCTCAAGCTTGTGATATTCTCTTCAAGGGATTGTGCCCTGAAGAATTCAACAAAATCAGCCGTCTTGAGAATGCAAAGGAAATTTGGGATACTTTGATTGATATGCACGAAGGTACCGACTCCGTCAGGGAATCCAAATTGGATGTGCTTCAAAGTCAACTTGACAAGTTCAAAATTAAGGATGGTGAAGGTGTCGCTGAAATGTACTGTAGGCTTGCTCTCATTAAAAATGGGATTCTCGGCTAAGGAAGTGAAGAGATGACCGATAGATTCATCATCAAGAAGATCCTAAGAGCCTTGGATGGAAAATATGACACCGTGTGCACATTGATCCAAATGATGCCCAACTACAAAGATCTCAAGCCAACGGAAGTCATTGGAAGAATTGTTGCTCATGAGATGTCACTCAAGGATAAGGGAGAGCTCCACAACAAGTCAAGTGATGCCTACAAAGCCTCATGTGATGAACCCACATCATCAAATGAGAAGCAAACCCTCAATGAAGAATTGAGCCTAATGGTGAAGAACTTCAACAAGTTCTACAAGAGTATAAGCAAGGAAAGAAATTCCAAGTCAAGGTCCTACAATGACAAAAGATCTTCTAGTCGTGAGTGTAACTGCTACAATTGTGGAAGACCCGGACACTATTCAAATGAGTGTACGTGTTGGCGTTCTGGGAACGGGGGTCCCCAGACTTGCCTGCCTGCGGCCCGCGGCATGGCGGAGCCAGCAGGTCGTACGTCCCATCTTCATCAACAAAGCATCCAAGACCCTCGCGAGGGTCCAAGCCTCACGAGGCGAATGACGCAAGACCTCCTCCCGAGCGGCCTAGTCAAGCAGGCTCGCAAGGGGCGGAGATATCAAGGCGAGGTGAACCTCACAAGGCTCTCGTGACATGAGCCATGACGATCGACACCAGGCGGGCACCAGGCGGGCGCCACCGCGCGCAGCGTCCTTGTATCCTCTTTGGTGCTAAGGAAACAGGCGCAGTTGTGGAGTACCGAGGCATCAGGCAAAGGTTTCCATATTGGTGCAACGAGACCAAGACCAGGAGGACGGCAAGGCAGAGGTCATTGTGGAGCCCAAGACGGCGTCACCACCAGAGCTTTGTGCAGGCGAAGACTACTTTTGTCAGGATGGCTCGTACTAGTTGTCCCCCTTCAAATTTTCCCGCCGTTGTTGGCTCCCTTCCTGCTCGATATTTGGGAAGAGGACCAGGGCCTCTATAAATAGGACTAGCCACCACCATAGTAGGGGATCGGATCTCATCTCATCTTAGCTTGATCCAACCCGATCGACAGTTCATACGCACAAGAACACCTCAACCTCAGGAGGCAGTTCTTCCCTTGTAGTGTTCATCATCAGCCCAAGAGGCAATCCACCACCACACTGGAGTAGGGTATTATACCACAACGTTGGCCCGAACCAGTATAAACCCCGTGTCTTTCTGTGTTGTGAGTTCGTCGAGTTCGTCCGCAAGATCTTAGCGAGCTAGAGCATAGATCGGTAGGAGGGAAAACCTTAAGGGTTAGCCTGAACCCCACATCCGACATTTGGCGCGCCAGGTAGGGGTGCGCCGGAGCTCCTCTCCACCAACCTGCACCCCGCTCCGCCGCGCTTCGCTCCCATGGCAGGTGCCCCGCCACCCACCTCTACGGCCGGCACCAGCAACAGGGAGTATGGGTACCAAGCCCTGCCCCCCGCCCTATGGCGAGTGCTATGGCCAACCAAGTTCAAGCCAGAGATGTCGCCGTGTTACGACGGCGCGGCAGACCCAGCGTCATTCCTGCTGACGTACGAGGAGGTTGTCCTCGAAGACGGGGGTGACGACAAGATCATGGCCAACTGGTTCCCCATGGCCCTCGCTGGCGAGCCGTGCGCCTCGCTGCTCAACCTCCCGGGATCCATGGTGGCATCCTGGGGGGAACTCCGCGACCTCTTCAGCGCGCGCTATGCGGTGCCTGCGCACCATGCAGTTGTGGCACTGCTGGGGGGCTCTCAAGCACCACCTTCAGATTGCCACGTCAAACCTTTCTTCCGTCAGATTGGGGCAGCCACCAGGCGCCCGGGGGCTCCGCCGGGTTGGGCCGCGCCGGAGGCCGACCTCACCTTCGGCTCAGAAGACCACCCCGTCTCCACCGCTGGCTCCGGGATGCTCCCGATGCTTTGCATGCCCACCATCTGCAACGTGGCCGTTACCAAGACCCTCATCGATGACGGCGACGGCCTTAACTTGCTCTCCGTAGAAGCCTTCAGCCTTCTTCATGTGTCGCTCGAGCGGCTCGGCCTCAGCAAGCCCTTCATGGGAGTGGGTGGTGGAGCTGCCTGCTCTCTTGGGCAGATCCGCCTCCCTGTCACCTTCGGCACGCAAGACAACCATCACACCGAGCTGGTGGACTTTGACATCACCCGCATCGGTCTCCCATACAACGCCATCCTTGGGTACCCGGCTCTCGCTCAGTTCATGGCGGTGACTCACCCGGCCTACAACCTCATGAAGATGCTAGGGAGCAAGGGCGTCCTCACCATCAAGGGGGACACTAAGGAGGCCGTGATGGCGCTCAGGCTCGCCTTCAAGACCACGGCAGCAGGACAGCCAGCTGGCGCCGGTGCGCCCGAGGCCAAGGAGACCGCGCCCACCAAGAAGAGGCAACTGTTCACCCAAGACAAGGCGGAGACCAAGCAGGTGCCAGTTAACGAGGATGGGTCTTCAGGAGCCACCTTCACCATAGGAACCGGCCTTGACCCGGGACAAGAAGAAGCTTTGGTGAGGTTTTTGCGCGCGAACAAGGAGATATTCGCATGGGAGCCTGATCAGCTGGTAGGGGTCCCGAGAGAGGTAATCCAGCATCATCTAAGGGTGTGCCCCAATGTACGCCCCATGAAGCAGCAAGCAAGACGGCAGTCCACTGAGAAGCAGGCCTTCATCTTCCAAGAGACACGCAAGCTGGAGGCGGCATGTACCATCCGAGAAGTTCGATACCCCGAATGGCTGGTGAACCCCGTCGTAGTTCCGAAGAAAGGTGGGAAGGAACGGATGTGCGTCGACTTCACCAACCTCAACAAAGCCTGCCCCTAAGATCCGTTCCCCCTTCCGCACATCGATCAAATCGTCGACTCCACCGCCGAGTGCGATTTGTTATGTTTCCTCGATGCGTTCTCTGGATACCATCAGATCAAGATGGCGATGGATGATGTGGAGAAGACGGCTTTTTTGACACCATGTGGGGTGTACTGCTACACCTGCATGCCTTTCGGCCTTCACAACACGGGTGCAACCTTTCAACGGCTGATGCACATCGCCTTGGGGCGGCAGCTCGGCAGGAACACAGAGGCCTACGTTGATGACATAGTGGTCAAATCTCGCGAGGCGAGGAGGTTGATTCAAGACTTGGAGGAGACCTTTGAGAGTTTGCGTCGGGTGACCTTGAGGCTTAACCTGGAGAAGTGTGTGTTTGGCGTCCCCTCTGGCAAGCTACTGGGGTTTCTCGTATCCCACAGAGGGATCGAGGCTAACCCGGAGAAGATCAAGGCCATTGAAGGCATGAGCCCACCACAGACCCTCAAGGAGATGCAAAAGCTGGTAGGACGGGTGACCGCGTTAGGGCACTTCATCTCTAAGCTAGGCGAGCGCGCCTTACCCTTCTTTAAGCTCATGAAGAAGAAAGGCCCCTTAGAGTGGACCCCGGAGGCCAACCGGGCCTTCCAAGACCTCAAGAAATACCTCACTAGCCCCCCAGTGATGGTGGCGCCACGGCCTCTCAAGCCTCTAGTACTCTACCTCGCCACCACCCGGTACTCCGCCAGCGCGGCGCTGGTGGCGGTTCGGTAGGAGCACAAAGAAAAGAGTGTGCCGTGCCAAGCCAGAGCTGACGCAGCGCAGGGTCAGGAAGGCACACCAGAGCCATCAACGACGGAAGATCAAGCTCGGCAGGGCAACATCGTGGAAACTCCTGAGGATGGGCAAGTCTCAGGAAACCCTCCACCTCAGGATATGCCACAATCTCCGCAAGACCCGAGCCTCAACAGTGTGCCAGACCTCATCGAGCACCCGGTGTACTTCATCAGCACCGTACTGCGAGACACAATGGCACGCTACCCCATACCGCAAAAGCTCCCGCTCGCACTCTTGGTGGCCTCGCGCAAGCTGCGACACTACTTCCAGGGGCACCCCATCAAGGTCGTCTCATCTTACCCATTGGAGAGGGTACTCCAGAGCCCAAACTCAGCCGTAAGGGTCGCTGAATGGAACATTGAGCTGCAAGCATTCCAGCTGGAGTTCAGCACCACCAGGGTCATCAAGGGAGCCGCGCTTGCCGATTTTGTGGCAGAATGGACAGATGCCCCGGCTCTTGAGGAAGGAGAAGACTAGTCCACCTCCCCAGGAAGTGAGGCACCAAATGGCTGGGTCATGTATTTTGATGGCGCCTTTGCGCACCAGGGTGCGGGGGCGGGAGCAGTGCTCATCTCGCCCACTTAGGACAAGCTTTACTACGTCGTGCAACTCTGCTTCCAGCACGGCTAGAAGGTCTCCAATAATATCGCAAAGTACGAAGGCCTCATAGCCGGCCTGAAGGCTGCGGCGGCTCTGGGGGTGAGGCGCCTTACCGTCATGGGCGACTCGCAGCTCCTTGTCAACTTCTCCAACAAAGTGTATGAGCCAAAGGACGAGCACATGGAGGCCTACCTTGCGGAGGTGCGCAAGATGGAAAAGCAGTTCTCGGGCTTGGAGCTCCAGCACGTGCCCCGGGGCACCAACAAGGAAGCCGACGACATCACCAAGAGAGCATCCAAGCGGCAACCGCAAGAGCTCGGCGTCTTCGAAGAGCGGCTCTTCAAGCCGTCAGCTACGCCACCGCTTTCAAGCATGACTCAGCCTCGGGAGGAGCTCCCACAGCCCCCGACCACGGGAGCCCTGGCTTGCGGCCCAACCTCAGGAGCTCGGCTACTCTTGGCGCTCGAGCCCCAGGAGGAGTGCTGGACCAAGGAGTTCAAGGAGTACCTGATGCATGGGACACTGCCGGAGAAGGAAGAAGACGCGGAGCGCGTGGCCCGACAGGCCATGGCATACTGCATTCAAGACGGCGAGTTGTACAGGAAACGGCTGAACGATGTTACACTGCGCTGCATCTCCAGCGATCAAGGGAGGGAGCTGCTGATTGACATACACGGCGGGGACTGTGGACATCACTCATCATCACGGACCCTCGTCGGCAAGGCCTTCCGCAGCAGATTCTATTGGTCCACAACACTCAACGATGCAGCCGAGCTGGTGAAGTCTTACGAAGCTTGCCAATTCCACACCAAGCAAATCCATCAGCCTGCTCAAGGCCTCCAAACCATCCCGCTCACGTGGCCGTTCGTGGTCTGGGGGATAGACATCCTAGGCCCATACCCACGAGCGCCAGGGGGCTATCGTTATCTCTACGTCACCATCGACAAGTTCACCTAGTGGGCGGAAGTGGAAGCCGTCCGTACCATTCCAGCCGGCTCTGCTGTCAAGTTCATCAAGGGCCTCGTGAGCCACTTCGGGGTCCCCAACCGCATCATCACATATAACGGCTCGCAGTTTACTAGTAACCTCTTTAAAACCTACTGTGCTAACCTTGGAACGCATATCTGCTACGCTTCGGTGGCCCACCCCAGGGGCAATTGTCAGGGTGAGCGCGCCAACGCTGAGGTCCTGAGGGGCCTCAAGACCAGGACCTTCAAGAAGAAGCTAGAGGCCTGCAGCAGGGGCTGGCACCACCGCTACCAAGCCAATGGGCGAGACTCCGTTCTTCCTCGTCTACGAAGCTGAAGCAGTCCTCCCTCACGAGGTCAAGCATCGCTCCGCGCGGGTTCTGGTGTTCGACGAAACGCAGCAGGACGCCATGCGGGGGATGGATCTCGTGCTGGGGGAGGAACATCGTCGCGAAGCTGCATTAAGGGCGGCAAGGTACTAGGAAGCGCTGCGGCATTACCACTGCCGCAACATTCGCTCCAGGACGCTCGAGACGGGTGACCTGGTCCTGAGGCGGGTCCTCTCCAGGGAAGGGCTGCACAAGCTTTCACCCATGTGGGAGGGCCCGTTCAGGGTCGTCCACATCTCCAGGCCTGGCGTCGTGCGCCTGGAGACGCAAGAAGGAACACCTATCCAAAACGCCTAGAACATCCAGCACCTCCGGAAGTTCTACCCATGAGGCAAGGCCCAGAGCCTGTGAAGAAAGGCCCAGAGCCTGTGAAGAAGGCCCGGTGCCTGTGAAGAATCGCCGCCCGTGACACTCTCACATAATAATGAGTTGGGGTTGTACACGCCCCGGAGTCTCAGGAGCGCCGGCCTTAGGCCCTGGGGCTCCCTCCCACGCCTAGTGGACAACACTTAGCTCCTTGCTCGTGAGAAGACTTGAGGACTAGATTAGGTGCCAGACGCGGCTTTTCATTTGCTTTCCGCAGTTGGCTCATTTCTCCTTAATCAAAGTTTTCTTTTGGCGTTCCTTGCTGATTTGGTTCCTTCGCCTTTTACCGCATTTTCGGCTCTGGTTTGCTCATGATCTCTCTCTCACATACCTCGCGAGGGGGCTAGGCAGGTGCCCTCGCGAGCATTTTTCTTCTCTCTGCCTTCTCGCGAGTCACCCTCGTTCGAGCCTGAAAGCTGGCACATCTCTCCTAATCCGTGCCCCTCGAGTACCGTGATACAAAGTGCCAAGTCAAGGTTTGGGTGAATGGCAAATCCTCTAGCGCACCCGCTAACAATTTTTTTGCAGTTTCTGAGCAAATGCAGGCATCTCGTGAAGGAAAGGGCGTCCCAAACATGCAAAATAACAACATGGCATGGGAATAACGCGCACGTTGCATTAACCAAGAACCACAGTTCGATACACGCCCCTCTGGGCCCATACTGGTTTCATTTTCTCATGCAGGAAAAAAAGAAAAAGCTAAACAAAGCGGTGTTTCAGCAATCCGCGGAGGCAGGCCCTTGGCGACGCCCTGAGCCTAGCCAGACCCCTCCTCGCGCTTCATAGAGGCACGACGACGAGATGACCCGCTGCCTCCTTCGAAGCGAGCGTGGTGGCGTGGCGACTGGTCGTAGCCACCGCTGCTGGAGCTGTCACCGGAGGAAGAGCCGCCATAGCTGGAAGAGACACGGTCGCCGCCGAGGGCAGGCTCGCCCTCATCCTCGTCGCGACCGTCACCAAAGCCGAGCACCTCCTCACCGTCGTTCGTCTCGGGGCAGCACCCGGCGCGGCGACCATCTTCCCCGAACACCCTCACATAGAGGGTCGACCCACCGTCATACCTGAAGTGGAGCGTGCACCGCCTGCCCAAGCCGCGCGCGCGGGCGAACGTCTACCAGCCGCGGGCCAGGGCTATGTTGCCCACGGGGGAAGTCTCAACCACGACCCAGGAGGCCTTGCTGCAGCAACCATCTGCCTGCAACCAGAGCCCGCCTGGACCAGGGGCCGGCAGTTCATCGACAAGGAAGCGCGGAAGGTGGAGCCAGTTGCTGGCCGGGTTCTCTGACCAGACAACGAACTCCGGCGACACCTCCGCTGAATGGAAGCGCGGGCGGGGAGGCCACACCACCATAGCGCGCCTCCCCTCGTCAGCTGGATCGTCATGGTTGGGGCGGCCCCCTCCACGTGCCGCGGTGCTGCCTCGATGGTGGGCCATGGCGGGGGTCGCAGCGTGCTTGCACGGACGACCGCGACCGCGCTTGGGTGCCGGGGAACTGGGGCCCTCGCGAGGGGCCTTCCCCTTCTCGGTGGCAGAGAGCTTCCTTCATGGCACCATCAGAGGCACTGCAAGCAATGAAGAAAAGAAGAAGCAAGCAAGCGAGGAAGAGATGGGCGATGGGGGCTCCGCCCCCTCCCCATTTATAGCAAGAGAAGGCCAACCAGCGTCTCCCACGATCGCAGGTAATGATGGTTTCCCTTGCATGTCGCAGGGACTTGTCAAGTCACACAGTCGCCGGGGCAGCGTGGGGAAGCGGAGACGCCCACGTCCAATCAACTGCCACACGTCAACCGAGGCCACAGGCTTTTGGGGCCCGTGCTGCTCCGAACTTGACCCTTGGCTTCGCCGCGAAGCCAAGCCCGCATGCACCTTGGGCCCGGGGGCAACTATCGGCTTTCTGGGAACGGGGGTCCCCAGACTTGCCTGCCTGCGGCCCACGGCGTGGCGGAGCCAGCAGGCCGTACGGCCCATCTTCATCAACAAAGCATCCAAGACCCTCGCGAGGGTCCAAGCCTCGCGAGGCGGACGACGCAAGACCTCCTCCCGAGCGGCCTAGTCAGGCAGGCTCGCGAGGGGCGGAGATATCAAGGCGAGGCAAACCTCACAAGGCTCTCGTGACGTGAGCCATGACGATCGACACCAGACAGGCACCAGGCGGGCGCCAGCGCGCGCATCGTCCTTGTTTCCTCTTTGGTGCTAAGGAAACAGGCGCAATCGTGGAGTACCGAGGCATCAGGAAAAGGTTGCCATATTGGTGCAACAAGACCAAGACCAGGAGGACGGCAAGGCGGAGGTCATTGTGGAGCCCAAGATGGCGTCACCACCAGAGCTTTGTGCAAGCAAAGACTAGTTTGGTCAGGATGGCTCGTACTAGCTGTCCCCCTTCAAATTTGCTCGTCGTTGTTGGCTCCCTTCCTGCTCGATATTTGGGAAGAGGACCAGGGCCTCTATAAATAGGACTAGCCACCACCATAGTAGGGGATCGGATCTCATCTCATCTTAGCTTGATCCAACCCGACCGAGAGTTCATACGCACAAGAACACCTCAACCTCAGGAGGCAGTTCTTCCCTTGTACTGTTCATCATCAGCCCAAGAGGCAATCCGCCACCACACTAGAGTAGGGTATTACACCACAACGGTGGCCCGAACTAGTATAAACCCTGTGTCTTTCTGTGTTGTGAGTTCATTGAGTTCGTCCGCAAGATCTTAGCGAGCTAGAGCATAGATCGGTAGGAGGGAAAGACTTCGCGTGCACCCCAGTGTTCAAACCTTAAGGGTTAGCCGGAACCCCACATCCAACAGCATGGCTCCTTACAAAAGAAGAGAAGATTCTCCCAAAAGAAGTAGGAGAGAAGAATCACCGCCAAGAGAGAGAAGGAGTAGAGATGATCGTTATGAACGAAGACCCTCTCGGAGAAGCAAGGATTCGGAGAGGAAGGACAAATCATCAAAGAGCTACACAAAAAGAAGACATCAAGCTCATGTTGGTGAATGGGTATCCGGCTCCGACTCCGACAATCACTCCGAAATAAGCTATCACTCTGACTCCGAATATTCTCAAGATGAAGGTGTTGCCAGTCTAGCACTTGTGTCAACCTACTACTACAACATATTTGACACACCAAATGAAGGAATTGGAAGATGCTTCATGGCTAAAGGTCCAAAGGTAACACACCTCGAGTATGTTGATTTCAATAGTGATGAAGATGATTTGCTAGGAGATGATGATTTACTTGTTGACAACTCCAGTTATGAAAACTATGATGAACTTGCTATTAATCATAATAATCAAGATAAAACGAAGGATGATGATAAGAAGAATATTGAGCGTCTAACTAAAGAACTAAACACTCTTAAGTTAGCTCATGAAACTACCTTGGAAGATCATCGAGAACTTTTAAAGACTCATGAGAAGCTACGCTTTGAAAAACTCAACCTTGAGCAAGAGCATGAGTTCTTAAAAGCAATCAATGATGATCTTCGCAAGAAAAGTTCTTCTTACATTGCCAAGCATTTACTCTTGTCTACTTACATGCCACAAGTTAAAACTAGCAACAAGAGTAAGAAAGATTCTTCTTCTAGTAGTAACAACAATCATGCTAAATCCAATATTGTTGCTTCTAGTAGTTCTCTTGATTCCACTAATGATTCTCTTAGCCAAGTTACACTTGAGCAAGAAAACAGCTTATTGAAGGGAATTATAGAGAAAGGTGTTTACAAGAGCCTTGCTGGGAGTAAGCAATTCGAGGAAATTGTACGCAAGCAAGGAAGACATCGGAAGAATCAAGGTGTAGGTTTTGAACGAAAGTTCAATGCCAATGGAGTTGAGTGGGAAGAAGATCAATACCCCAAGACGAAGTTTGTTCCTCAACAAGAGAAGTATGATCCTACTTCTTTCCAAGGAACACAAGCTCAAGATGATCTTCCACCACAAGACCACAAGCTAAAAGGCAAGGGCATGCTTCAAGAGGAAATTGATGCATTTGAAGAAGCACCTAAGGCCTCGGTCAAGTGGGTTCCCAAGACTACATCAATTTCTACTTCATCAAGTATGACTACAACTCCAAGGATTCCCATCAAGATGGTGTGGATCCTGAAGAAGAAGAACTAGAGAGTTCTTGAGGGTGACTCCGCCAACATACTTCACTCATATCATTTTGGTGAGGACAAGTGCAAACAACTTCCATATCTTTTACTAGTTCAAGGAGTCACAAACCCTCTTGTTGGTAAGACAAGGGACAAGGTAACCTAATGATTTCAAGGACATCATCCTATGTGAACATCACTCTATGTCTATGGATATCCTTGTTTGTTCCTTGTGGGACTAACCCGTGTAGGTATTGAAAGTACAACTCACTCCAAAGGATTGCCCAAAAGATCTACATCAACATTGAGCATCTACATCTTCAACACCTACATGAAGTCATCATCAAAAAAACCCAAGGTTAGTTCATCCCTCTTAGGGGGGATATCACATCTAGGGGGAGCTTTACTCCAATCAATTGAGCTAAAGCAACTCGGATGGTGTGAACACAACAATGCTTTATGTAAAAGTGGCAACCCCACTTGTGCTTAAACGATGAGTATGACCTATGATCAAATGTTCTCATTTGACTCCTAAGTCAATATACTCATATATAGATGACCTAGTCATCTCCAAATTGCTTGATAGATGCTAGAGTGATTGTGCATGCTTTGTCACATATTTCATTTGCCATCTTATTGTGTGAGCATGTTGGATGCATATTTTACTCATTCGAGGACATCCATTTGTTGCTTTGATTGTTTGGCCTTTTCTCTTTTGCCAAATGGATGGACAAGAATGCCTAAGAACTCCCTCTAGCTATCTATGCTTTCCTCGTCTCAAACTCTATTCATGCTACATCACAAAGTTTGATCAAGTCAGATTTGAACCACTCTATGTGAGGAGCACTCGGAGTCCCCGATTTGTCATAGACTTAAACTTACAAAACTTCTTTGTGCATTTCGGTATGACCGAGTCATCCATTTCGGTCACACTAAGATCACTAAGTTGATCTAGGTTTTCAATCTCGGTGCAACCGATTCGAACGTTTCGGTCACACCGAGTTGCAGTAACCGCTTGCAGTTCTACATCTCGGTGCCACCGAGTTGTTCCACTCGGTCACACCGACACGGTCAGGTTATATATACTGACGGGTCAAATTTTGGAAAATTTTCCGAAACCCTTCACCCGCGCGTAACCTGCTCTGCCTCTTCGGGTCTCCGGATCGTCCTCTCGTCGCCAGCGACCTCACGCCGCTGGTCTTCACCGCCGTCAACGGCAATCTGCTCCACCGTTGCCTCCGTAGCGAACACTCGTCGCTCTTGGGTAAGTGTTCGCCCCCTTGTGCTGTCTTTTTCACTCCAATTCCTAGCACAAGGACAATGCCATGTTTCTTGCCACGATTGAGATTGATCCATCCAACTAAAACTCCCTTAGGTCTAGATTGATTCGAAAATTTTAGGGTTAGCTCTCCGTAGAACTCATCTCGGACCAACCGAACTGTAGAAATCGGTCTCACCAATTCGGCCTTGGCCATTGCACATGCGCTTTTTGGTCTCACCAATTCGGCCTTGGCCATTGCACATGCGCTTTTCGGTCTGACCGAAACATGCAAATCGGTGTGACCGAGTTCAAAATTTTGTGAAACCCTAGCAATCTCGGTGCCACCGAACGGTGACTCGGCCCTACCTTGTTCACTAGTTTAGGTTCCAAGTGTTGCTTCGGTATCACCGAGTTTGTCAATTCAGTAGCTCCGAGATCACTTCTGTAGAGAACTAAAACTAAGATTTTTGACTCAATTATTTTGCAAAACCTCTGTAGTTTGTGATGCTCATCTACTCTACCTCATCTACAACCTATTCACAGGGTCTGTTGATAGTTTGCCTGCAAGATTTCTGATCAAAGTGACAGCCAGAACAAATTTGAAGAACGGGTTCAGATGAGTGAGGGCACTAGTCCCTCCAGCTCTTTTGATGATGGAAGCAGGAGCACTCCAAGCAACTTTCCTAAGGCAACCAGATCCAGGAAGAAGAAAACCTCAGAATCTAAGGATGAGAATTATGTGGCCATTGAGGATGAGGCCACTTCAAGCAAAAAGGTGCTGAAAAAGGAGTATGGCACAACTTCTACAGTTAAGCCAGGGATGCATAAGAAGGCACCAGCAAAGAGAGTTCCTATGTCTAAGGCCAGAGCATCCACTGCTGAAACCTCCAAGCCAACTGAAGAGGCAGTTAGAGAAGGGAAGGAAAGGGTCAAGAAGACCACTGCCAGAGTGCTTGGCAGATCATCCATAATGAGAGGTTCATATGAAGAGGAAGAGGATGCTGCACCAGCTCCTAAGGCTCAGAAGCTTATGGGAGATGCAATCAAGTCAGGGGCTGCTCCATCAAAGCCTAAGTCTGCTCCCAAAGCTCCAGCTCAGAAGTCTGCTCCAAAGAGAAGCACTAGAAACATTTCAGCTGTAGAAAAGAACAAGGCCCGGTGCTTGAGACTGTTGATGAAGAAGATGATGAAGCCCAAGTGCTAAGGAAGCTCAAGCCCAAGATCCCTGACCACAATGATGCATGTCCTGTTGTAGAAAACATGAAAATCAAGAAGGATTCAGGACTGAGATTGTGGAGACAGTCTGATCCATATGCTGTCGGGAGGAGAACTACTATGAATTACAGGTTTCACACTAAGGAACATCAAGACTTCTATGAGACAATTCTGCTTGACAAGAAGCCCATAGTGTGTGACATGAGATGGGTTGACTGGGAGTACATCAAGGAGAATGAAGATCACTATCCAGGTGTATATGACAGCTTCAAAGCATGTGGATTCGATACATTTGTTGCCCAGAAGCTCACCAAGTGGAATGATGAGTTGATCATGCAGTTTTACTCCACTGCCCACTTCTACCCAGATGGGAAGATCATTTGGATGTCTGAAGGTACAAGGTATCAATCTACCATTGAAGAATGGGCTCAGTTGATCAATGCCCCAGAAGAAAGTGAGGATGACTTGGATGTTTATGCTGAAAAGAAGAAAGGCCATAACTCTATGGCCAACATTGTTGGATACTCATAAGTTTGGATCTGTCTACTTCTTGTTGTCTGGTCTGCCTACCATCAACTGGATCCTAAGGCACACATTGCTACCCAGGTCAGGTGATCACAAGATGATCAGAGGACATGCTATCAATTTTCTCCATTTGTTTGATGTGCCTCAAAAGTTCAAAGTCATGAGTCTGATTGTGGAGACAGTCAAAAGGACAGCAACTGATCAGAAGAGAAGTTGTGGGTATGGCCCACAAATTCAGGAGCTCATCAACTCCAACATAGGCATAGGCAAATATCTATTGGATAAGGAGCACCTGCCCATCTACCCTAAATTTGAAGACAACACTGTTGTCATGAATGAAAATGAACCATCATCAGCTCAAGCACATGAGAAGAGAGAGAAGGCAAGGGCAGAGAAAGCCGCAAAGATGCCAACTGTTGAAGAGGCATCTCAAGTATTCTTGAAGACCAAGCAAGATCAGCTTGGATATCTGATCCAATCCACCTTGACGATTGAAAAGGGCTTGGCCACCCTGACTCAAAACCACGAGAGCTTGGAGAGGATCGTTGAGCAGAAATTCTATGATCTTGATGTCAAAGTGACTGAGATTCAGATTGCAGTTGAGCAGCTTCAGGAGGAAGCAGAGGAGAGGAGAGGAAAAGCAACCACTGATGCTTTCAAGCGAGTGCCACGAGGTCCAAGGTCTACTGCAGTGCCAGTCTCAGATTCCATCCTGAACACCCCCATACTACCTACGTGGGGGCAGAAGCCGACGAATGGTTAACCCTCAGATTTCATACAACACGGCCGCACAGGAAGTAAAAATTTAAAAACATAACCAGCATTATGTTGCATAATCACTTTGTTTTATCATACAAGGTAGAGGGAGCTCGAATACATTCACTCAAAGATAGTGTCTTTCGCACAATGATCCGCAACAATACGGGACCCTTCCAAGACATCGCCAAAGTATCGCTCGGGTGTGCGGTGCTCCTTGCCCTCAAGCGGCCCCTCGGTCGCCAACTTGATGTGTACATCTTCACCCACCAGACCTTGACATAGGAGAAGGCCAGACGCGCGCCTTCAATGCAGATGGACCGCTTGATGACGTCCAGCCGAGGACATGCATCAACTAGCCTCTTCACGAGGCCAAAGTAACTGCTGGGTATAGCTTCGGCTGGCCACAGAAGGATTATTAAATCCTTCATGGCCAGTTCGGCCACCCTGTGCGGCTCGACCAGCTGTTTTAGCTGATCGCTGAAGGGCACCGGATGTTCCGGTGCAAGATATCGCGACCAGAACAGCTTCTCCAGGGAGCCCCCTTCTTTGGCTCAGAAGAACTCTGCGGCGTCGGTCACACTGCATGGCAGATCAACAAAAGCCCCTGGAGAACTTCGAATCCGGGTCAGTAAAAGATATTTCCTTTTCACATTCTTGCTTTGCATATTGAATGCCTTACCCGCCGCGATCTTCCTGGCCTCCTATATCTCTTGGAGGGCGCCCTGGGCTTCACTCCGGGCTGTCTCCGCACTCTTACGAGCATTGGCGAGTTCGGCCTCTTGAGCCGACGCATTGTGCTCCAAGGTCTCACACTTCCTCACCGCGTCCTGGAGCTCCTGTTGGACTTCGTTGACCCAGGCCTTGAGCCTCTTACGGGCGGCCTGCTCCTTGACAGCCTTCCCGTCAGCTTTGTCCAGGGCCGCTTTCAGGGCCTCGACCTCGGTCGTCGCCTCTGTTCACATCATGGTATTTCGGTCATTGCATATCACTTTCCCTTTTTCGAATACACAACAGGTTATTACTTACCTTGTTTTTCTTGGAGCTGCCTCTTCACCTGGCCCAGCTCCTCCTCGACCTCCGTCAGTTTCTGCTTCAGTCCGGAGACTTCGGCAGTATGCGAGGCCGCGGCCAACAGTGACGCCTGTGCATACATTTCAGACAAATGTACTTAGTTTCCTGCAGTAGGAGATTGATCCTCTGTCTTGTTTTTTCTTTCCGAACATTGGACTGTGTCTTAGGGGGCTACTGTCTATATTGGGATTTTCTCCTTTTTGCGCCGCTTACCTCAAAACCTGTCAACAGGCTGCTGCAGGCTTCGGTTAGTCCGCTCTTGGCAGACTGAACCCTTTCAATTAACGTGCCCATAAGGACACGGTGCTCATCCACAATGGAAGCGCCTCGCGGCACTTCCAACAGACTATCTGGGGCCCCTGGTTGGACAGGGGTCACCAGGGGAACAGGCATCCCTCCTTTCGAAGGAGGTTGCGTGCCGGATTTCGAAGTCGCATTGGACTCCAGAATCGAGTCCGGCTGAGGGCTGAACTGAATACGGCCCTCCGCGCCAGTCTCCATGGGGATTGACTCCCCCTGGTGTCCGGCGACAGGGGTTTCACCTTCTGGAGCATCCTGATCCTCTCCCCCACTTGGAACAGTCCTTGGGGACAGCACCTCTGCATCGTCCTTCGCCTTGGGTGAGTGAGCGGCCGGCAGTGAATCGCTGGCCATCGCCTTTGAGTCTACCGAACCTCGTGATGAGGATCGCTGGGAACTGTCGTGGGCTGGACTGCAATAGCATAACTAATTATATCAATACAACAAAGAGGAAAGACTTGGTTTATGGGCGAATATGGGTTTTAGCACTTATGACGCGGCCCGAGGCTAGGTGCGGGGGCGTCTCTCCGGACTACTGCCGACGTCCCGTGCGGTGTTATCCGCAAGGGAGCTCTTCCCTTTCTTGGACGTCTCCGCCTCCAGGTTCGCCGAAGCCGCCCTCTTCTTCCTCCCCTCATCAGGGGGAGGGTTGTTCTCCTCCCCCTCTTCATTGTCGTCGTCTTCGGCGGCGGAGGAGCGGGTCTTATCTTCGGACGTCCCATCCAAAGCGCCCTTGCGGAGGGGCCACTCCGGACCCCCTTGGCCTTCCCTGTGGCCTTCTTCTCCGGCGCCTTATAGGGCGCCGGTACCAGCATCTTCGCTAAACGCGGGATGACTGGTTCTTCAGGCAACGGAGCCGGACATTGGATCAACTTCACCTTCTCTGTCCACTCCTGAAGAAGCCATAATCGTAAAGGCTTAGATCTCATCCTTGAAACAAGCAAGTAAGGGATCCAGTAAGAATAATATACCTCGTGGGCGAGGTGGTTGATGTCATGCACGCGGTCCGAATCTGTGGCCGGCGGTGTTTCGTTTCCCTTAAAAAGTAACCTCCAGGAATCTTCGTGAGTGGTTTCAAAGAGCCTCTTCAAGGTATGGTGCTTCTTCTAATTGAACTCCCAGAGAGGGCGGCTTCGGCTTTGGCATGCAAGAATCCAACGAACTAGCATCACCTAGATTATATCGATAAGTTTGATATCTCTATCCACCATGCTTTGAATGCGTGTCTACATCGCTGTCAGCTTGTCTGACGAGCACCAGTTCGGGCCCTTCTCGACGCAGGAGGTGAGCCGCATGGGAGCCCCAGAGTTGAATTCGGCAGATGCGGCCCAGGTGGTGCCGCGGGGCTCTGTGATATAGAACCATTGTTTCTGCCATTCTTTTATAGTATCCATGAAAGTGCCTTTAGGCCAGGAGACATTGGACAGCTTGCTAACTGATGTCTACTACACAACCTTCTTCTTCTAGATGTTGTTGGGCCTCCAAGTGCAGAGGTTTGTAGGACAGTAGCAAATTTCCCTCAAGTGGATGACCTAAGGTTTATCAATCCGTAGGAGTCGTAGGATGCAGATGGTCTCTCTCAAGCAACCCTGCAACCAAATAACAAAGAGTCTCTTGTGTCCTCAACACACCCAATACAATGGTAAATTGTATAGGTGCACTAGTTCGGCGAAGAGATGGTGATACAAGTGGTATATGGATGGTAGATAAAGGTTTTTTGTAATCTGAAAATATAAAAACAGCAATGTAACTAATGATAAAAGTGAGCACAAATGGTATTGCAATGCGTTGAAACAAGGCATAGGGTTCATGCTTTCACTAGCGCAAGTTCTCTCAACAATAATAACATAATTGGATCATATAACTATCCCTCAACATGCAACAAAGAGTCACTCCAAAGTCACTAATAGCGGAGAACAAACAAAGAGATTATGGTAGGGTTCGAAACCACCTCAAAGTTATTCTTTCCAATCAATCTGTTGGGCTATTTCTATAAGTGTCACAAACAGCCCTAGAGTTCGTACTAGAATAACACCTTAAGACACAAATCAACCAAAACCCTAATGTCACCTAGATACTCCAATTTCACCTCAAGTATCCGCGGGTATGCTTATACGATATGCATCACACAATCTCAGATTCATTTGTTCAACCAACACATAGAACCTCAAAGAGTGCCCCAAAGTTTCTACCGAAGAATCACGACGAAAACGTGTGCCAACCCCTATGCATAGGTTCATGGGCGAAACCCGCAAGTTGATCACCAAAACATACATCAAGTGAATCACGTGGTATCCCATTGTCACCACATATACGCACGGCAAGATATACATCAAGTGTTCTCAAATCTTTAAAGACTCAATCCGATAAGATAACTTCAAAGGGGAAACTCAATCCATTACAAGAGAGTAGGGGGGGAAGAAACATCATAGGATCCAAATATAATAGCAAAGCTCGCGATACATCAAGATTGTATCACCTCAAGAACACGAGAGAGAGAGAGATCAAACACATAGCTACTAGTACATACCCTCAGCCCCGAGGGAGAACTATTCCCTCCTCGTCATGGAGAGCATCGGGATGATGGAGATGCCACCAGAGAGGGATTCCCCTTCGGCGGGGTGCCGGAACGGCTCTAGATTGGTTTTCGGTGGCTACGGAGGCTTCTGGCGGCGGAACTCCTGATCTATTGTGCTCCCCGAAGTTTTTAGGGTATATGGGTATATATTGGAGGAAGAAGTACGTCACGGGAGCCAGGAGGGGCCCACGAGGGTGGAAGGCGCGCCCGTGGGGGTGGGTGCGCCCCCCTGCCTCGTGGCTTCCTCGTTGATCCCCTTACGTGCACTCCAAGTCTTCTAGGTTTCTTCTAGTCCAAAAATAAGTTCCGTGAAGCTTCATGTCAATTGGACTCCATTTGATTTTCCTTTTCTGCGATACTCTAAAACAAGGAGAAAATAGAAACTGGCACTGGGCTCTAGGTTAATAGGTTAGTCCCAAAAAATCATATAAAATATCATATAAATGCATATAAAATATCCAAGGTTGATAATATAATAGCATGGAACAATAAAAAATTATAGATACGTTGGAGACGTATCACTAACCATGGCGCCTCCGCACTCTGCGTGCTGGCCATCCACCACCTTCGGCTTCACGTTGAAGACCTTGAGCCACAGCCCGAAGTGGGGTTGGATGCGAAGGAAGGCCTCACACACAACGAGGAATGCCGAAATGTTGAGGAGGGAGTTCGGGGATAGATCATGGAAGTCTATCCCGTAGTAGAACATCAGCCCGCGGACGAAGGGGTGGAGTGGAAATCCTAACCTGCGGAGGAAATGAGGGATGAATACTACCCTCTCATTGGGCTTCGGCGTGGGAACGATTTGTCCCTGGGTCGGAAGGCGGTGGGCGATTCCCTTCGCTAGGTACCCAGCCGCCCGAAGCTCGGCGATGTCCTCCTCCTATATGGAGGAGGCCATCCACTTGCCTTGACCTCTGGATCCGTACATGGTTGAGTGCTTGCTCGAGACGGAGAAGATGAGAACTTGGGCGCTAGAGCTCAAGAGTGGAAGGGCAGAGGAAGAGAGAAGGCGTGGGTGAAGAGAAGGGGTTTTTATCTCCTTATAAAGGCAGTAAATATTGAACGCCTCCCCACAGGCCTTAAAATTCATGTACTCCCAAGGGCTGTGTAAACGGCATGGTTGGGTTGCCCACGCCCGTATTGATGAGAATCCCCGCAATAAGGGGACACGATCTCTGCTTTGACAAGACGTGCCAATGGAAATCACATCTCGAAACATGGGATGGCAAGCAAAACGATACGATATAGTGACCGGGCAGACATGATGTCATGTTGTAAAAAGTTGTCAGCAGATTGGATTCGTGAAATATTATATTCTCTCCACGGATGTGTGTGGTGTGAGTTACAGGTCCGAACACACCGGTATGTCCGAAGGTTGTTTTGGAGTTCGGAAGGAGGAACCCGCCTTACAATGCCGAAGACAGATCTACGCGTAGGATACCTTGTCATTGAAGCCAGGTTCGGGGGCTACTGAGGGAGTCCTGGACTAAGGGGTCCTCGGGCGTCTGGCCTGTTAGCCATGGGCCGGACTGATGGGTTGTGAAGATACGAAGACCGAAGACTGCACCCGTGTCCGGATGGGACTCTCCTTGGCGTAGAAGGCAAGCTTGGAGACCGGATGTGTGGATTCATTTCTTTGTAACCGACCTTGTGTAACCCTAGATCCTCCCGGTGCTTATATAAACTTGAGGACTTAGTCCGGAGGGGAATAATTCATTATCATAGCCATACAAGCTAGACCTCTAGGGTTTAGCCATTATGATCTCGAGGTAGATCAACTCTTGTAATACTCGTATTCATCAATATCAATCAAGCAGGACATAGGGTATTACCTCCATAGAGAGGGTCGGAACCTGGATAAACATCGTGTCCCTTGTCTCCTGTTACCGTCAACCTAAGACGCATAGTTCGGGACCCCCTACCCGAGATCTGCCAGTTTTGACACCGACACCAGGTGCAACCAGGGCCCATTGCCTTCCCTCTGGCCCATAAAAAATCTCTGTAAAGTTTCGTGGCATTTGGACTCCGTTTGATATTGATTTTCTGCGATGTAAAAAACATGGGGAAAATAGCAAGTGGAACTTGGCACTATGTCAATAGGTTAGTACCAAAAAATGATATAAAATGACTATAAAATGATTATAAAACATCCAAGATTGATAATAAAGCAGCATGGAACAATCAAAAATTATAGATACGTTGGAGACGTATCATCCATCGGTAGATGTCCTAATTAACATAGCCGGCTTGACCTAGATGGAAGCCGAATAGTCTTCGTGCATGTGCCCCCGATGACCAACGCCTTGGAGGAAATCAGTTGTCGCTGTTTAACCCTCCAATGATCCGAAGCACATGACACCTAATATTGCAAGATGACAAGAAACCTTTTTTAGATTTCTCATCAAAACTACAGCCATGTACAACACAGCCTACATGATATGTAGACGATAGCTAATCCAGGCCTCTCTGCTAGAGTCTGGTCACATGCATGGACGAACTGATCTTCTATGTCATGCAGGGATCATCCAAGCACCAACGTCTGTACAACACTTCTCTAGTACTATCGCTCGTCTCTCTCTTCTATTAATTCACCAGACTTGCGGGGTCGGGGAGTGTGCCTATGGTCGGTTCTCGATTGCGGTCCTACATGTGTGTGCAAATGCAATATGATGCGCATTCCATTCGGAGAGCGGCGTGCCAGACCGACCGACCGTCCGGGGTGCGACGCGAATGCAACGGGCGTGCTGTATACTCCGTACATGTGTACCGCTGTTTTCTTGAGGCTTTGCTCCATGGCGCAATCCATGGATACAAAATTAGTATATTGTACTATTTAAAAGTCGAGGGCGGGGCTTTTCTTGCGTGGTAGGAGGGGCAGTTCCGCCTAGTCAGTTCGGCAGAGACGTGAGAAGATGAGGGAGTAGGCTGCTGCAAACGTAGGGTTGTGTGATTTGACAGCGAGTTACTGCTGGACAGGTGGGGCCCCATGATTTGACTTGCCATTATCATTTTAACTGCGTCGCTACGACCGGCGTGAGTCTCCCGATTCCTGACCACCTCCATGGTATACAAGTGCCTCTCCCAATGCTACACCATGTAGAGGCTGGCTCTTGCATGAGAGCCCACTCCTCCACTTTTTCCTTGCCTCTTTCCTCCACATATGCAAAAAAGCCATGTAAGTGGGCTTATAGCCCACTATTGTACTTGCTCGTACAGGTGCTAAGCCTGCCAATAGGCATAAAGTCTCATGTGGCAAGTTAATTAAGAAGAGAGAGACTAGTTTGGTGACCCCAGGAAGAAACGATGCTAAGCGCGTGTACCTCGGTGAAAAGATAATTTTGAGTGTGTAGCTAATTAAATGAAGCAAACTTAGCAACAAAAAACTAAGTGGCTATGCATTGGGGACTTGAGTTGCTAAGCCATTTAATGCCCTTAGCACCTCATCTAAGCACCATTTCATTGGAAGAGGTCACTCCTTGGCAAATGCAATAAATACTACGAAGAAAGAGATAGAGAGAAGTAAAAAATTACTCCTATAGCCAACCTTATAGCTAACCTTGTTCAATGAGTGACTAAGTGATGACTATGTATGACATGCCAACATCAGATAGCCTAATGCACTGTGTTAAATCTCCAAGTGCGCGATCGCATGAGCGAGGCGACGGTCATGGTAGGCGCGACCATGATACGGGTTGCTGGCAGCCCTTGGATTTGAGATCGAACGGTTGCATGCTAAGTTGTTGAAAATTTGCAGAATAACCCTCCGGGATAGAATATTCACCCATAGGTCTAGAATCACGCCATGCAACCGTTCGATCTCAGATCCAAGGGCTCTCGGAAGCCAGTATCATGGGAGACTCGAAATCTTCGTATCATCTGTAATTTTCCTAACGCTTGACATGACATCGAAAGCCATTTAATTGGGCATCGAGTAGACATGGCATCTAATTGGGGCCCCCATAGTCCTGTGCATGAATCCATTTATCCACCACGCAAGCCACTACCCTGCCGTTCGCACACCCCACTCAGCAGTTTTACAATCCAAAAACCGATGGTAGTTCGCTCCTACTCGTCCCGGACGTCCTTTAACATTACGTCAATTCGCTCCTAGTCGTCCCATCCTTTCACATTAAGATAGTTCCACTAATCCT
This sequence comes from Triticum dicoccoides, assembly GCF_002162155.2. NCBI lineage: Eukaryota > Viridiplantae > Streptophyta > Magnoliopsida > Poales > Poaceae > Triticum > Triticum dicoccoides. The sequence continues at coordinate 385,333,637 of NC_041382.1, read as the reverse complement.
AACCCTCCTCCCAAATACATGGCGTCCCAAATCTCCATGATCAGCAGTGAGTACAAGGTTAGAACCATTACCGGTGATGAGTTCGACGTCATCTACACCCGTTCTTCCGCGACGGTGAAAGGATGCCTTGCTCGCTTCAGACGCATGTTCGAAAACTCAAATGATGAGTGGTCGCTGGGCTAGATGTTGAGTACACCACAACCCTGGACAGAGAGAAGAATCTAAAGGAGGAAGAGAAGATGAAGCCCGCCGTGATCCAGGTTTGCGTGCATGACTTATGCTTGGTCTACCACATATGCCATGTAGACGATGAGTGTAAGGAATTTAAGTACTTCCTCAAGGGCGGCCTAGTCAAATTCTTTACTATAGACTTTACGAACAACAGAACAATCCTGGGTTGAATAGGCCTCGTTGTAGGCGAGCCCTTCGACCTCCAGAAGAATGGGTTGGTGCCCTCCCGTGATCAGCCTTCAATGCTGACCCTGGCAGGAGCCATGGTTCATCCTTCATACGGTAAACTGAAGAAACCTCCGCCCAAGTTTCATCGTGCATGGCAGTGGAATGTACTAGATATAGACCACATCCACTATGTTGCAATGGATGCGTACCTTTGTTTCAATATCTACAAGGGTTAGATGAAGAGCAAGAGACAAGTGTGTGGTTCAAGCAAAGAAGTATCGGCCAAGAGGAAGAGGAACAAGGACGAAGTCGAGCACGTGGACGAGGAGTCCGAGTAAGGTGGCAGTGTCATTGCTCATGGTGGTTCTAATGCAGTGTCTACCAAATTAGTTGCTTAGTTTAATTTCAGGTGTGCTTAGTTTTATTTGAGGGGTGTGTTGTGCTAAGCCCCCAACAGAACTATGTTATGTTCCTTCTTGTTACTTTAACTCTTCAGTACGTACATACTAGTATTTCTTACAGTTCATATTTTAGTTACTATAGTACTACCACTCGTTTCTTCACATTATATACGTACAATATATATGTCCAACATCATATAGCCAGCAGTTTAGTTGTCAAAGAATTTCAGGGTGCTTAGTTTTGTCAAAGAATTTTAGGGTACTTAGTTTTATTTGAGGGGTGTGTTGTGCTGGCACCATTATTGTGACTCAAATCTCTTTTGCCATGTTATAATGACATAAATACTGACGGACCAACATGCCAGATCTCCCTCTATCTCACTACTGTAAAATAAAGTGTGGGGCCTACTTGATCCCAACAGCGTTCTTCTTTTCCTGTAAAATTATTCGGTTGGTTACTCCTGACAAGCGGGGCCACACTTATCATTGTGAAAATCAGCTTATTTTTGTCATATAACATGGTCAACGGGTTTGACGTGAAAATAACAATGTCTAATGGCATTTTTAAGCAAACATCTAACTTAATGATGGCAGATATCTAATTGCATTTTTGAGCAGGGATCTCACGGATCGATGGCATTTTTGAGTAGTTGTAACTTCTAATGGCAAAACTGAGTAGTGATACACAACTAGTGGCATAAATAATAAGAACCCAAGAATTAAATAGGTATGCTAATTTCTTCAATAGAATTTAGCACCCCATTTAAGCACGTACTAGCTTTTTTAATAGTACTACATGCATAATTTGGCGACGAGCGCTCTCTATATGTACCACATTTTTTCTTTAATTTCATCTTGTTAGTTTTGCTCCATGGCGCAATCCATCGATACTACTACTGTACAAAAGTATACATTTTTTAAAAGGCTAGAGGCCGGGGTAGTCTAGCTTGGTCGGTTTCAAGAGAGGCGGGGGCCTTTGTGATTTGACGGCTCATTACTGCTGGAAGGCGGGGCCTTGTGATTTGACTACTCGTATAAATAGGCCGACGACCTGAGGAGGAGCAAAGAACCGTGCGGTATACTCAAGTTTTCCACTGGAGTACGACGGAGGAGCACGAAACACGGTAGCCCAGTGCCATATGGTGATAAAAAATGATCTAATTTGCTAGTCATCTCATTGTTAGCATTGTTCTATTCATGCCTCGCAGAGAACATGACACATGCGGCGAAACACCCGAAGCAAAAGAAGAAACACAGGAGCAAAAGAGGAAGGAAGATTATCACCCCCAAAAAAGAAGGAAGACGCACACACAAGTCTGGGACGCTGCTCTCTACTACATGAAGGGTTGCTGGCCGCGGAGTCGTAATTGCTTCTTCACCACCTCCACAACCTCCATCTCCTTGTGCGTCTCCTCCGCCATCTTCTTCATTCGGTCCATGACGCGGGATTTCTCGACGCGAGCCTTCATCATCTGTTTTACGGCCGCATTATGTACCTTGACAGCAGCCAGGTGCTCGATGCAGAGCTTCGCCAACTCCTCCTTCTGTTCCATGATGAGGGCCTGCAACATCTTCATCAAGGAACTACTATTCTCATGCAACTTCTTCCAGCCAGCGTTTTCCTCCTTTAGCAGGTCGAGCTCGTGGCAGAGCTTCGCCTTGTCATCCTGAAGTTGTAGGATTTCGCCGGTCGCCTGCTGCTCCGAGGCAATGCTCTTCTTCAGCAGCATCACCAAGCCGGCGGTCAAATCCCCCTGCTCATTAAGCTCAACGGGCATGTCGTCGAGGCTCTCCTTCAGCAGCTCCACCAAGTCATGGATGAACTCCTTCTACTTATTGAGGTGCTTATTGAACTGATCCGGCATGTCGTCGAGGGATAACGACTCTAGTGCCGCCAGCTCAGCATGTTCGCCTCCGCGGCTAGGGCGCTCCTGGGAGCCATCACCTGTCCGTGAGAGATCTTTCAAGGTCTCTGCGAGGCAGCGAGCCCTCTATTTTTTTCCGCAGCCTTGGTTGTCGCTCCCTTGTTACGAGTAGTTCTCGACCTAGAGCTCTGCACACCGTCCATGGCAAGGACAGATGAAGAAGATGGACTTATGCGGAGGAAGGTAGAGTAATTTGCAGTTAGGTAGTTGATAACCCAAAAGTATAGGGGATCACAACAGTTTTCGAGGGTAAAGTATTCAACCCAAATTTATTGATTCGATACAAGGGGAGCCAAAGAATATTCTCAAGTATTAGCAGTTGAATTGTCAATTAAACCACACCTGAAAGACTTAATATCTGCAGCAAAGTATTTAGTAGCAAAGTATTATGGAAGTAACAGTAATGGTGGCAAAAGTAACAGTAGTAGTTTGTAACAGTCGTAATAGTGGCAACGGAAAAGTAACTAATCAAAGATCAATATGTGAAAAGCTCGTAGGCAATGGATAAATGATGGATAATTATGTCGGATGTGATTCCTCATGCAACAGTTATAACATAGGGTGACATAGAACTAGCTCCAATTCATCAATGTAATGTCGGCATGTATTCCGAATATAATCATACGTGCTTATGGAAAAGAACTTGCATGACATCTTTTGTCCTACCCTCCCATGGCAGCGGGGTCCTATTGGAAACTAAGGGATATTAAGGCCTCCTTTTAATAGAGTACCGGACCAAAGCAATAACACTTAGTGAATACATGAACTCCTCAAACTACGGTCATCACCGGAAGTGGTCCCGGTTATTGTCACTTTGGGGTTGCCGGATCATAACACATAGTAGGTGAGTATTGACTTGCAAGATAGGATCAAGAACTCACATATATTCATGAAAAGATAATACGTTCACATCTGAAATCATGGCACTCAGGCCCTAGTGACAAGCATTAAGCATAGCAAACTCATAGAAACATCAATCTTAGAACATAATGGATACTAGGGATCCAACCCTAATAAAACAAACTCGATTACTTGGTAAATCTCATCGAACCCATCATCGTCCAGCAAGCCTACGATGGGATTACTCACGCACGGTGGTGAGCATCATGAAATTGCAGATGGAGGAAGGTTGATGATGACAATGGCGACGGATTCCCCTCTCCGGAGCCCCAAATGAACTCCAGATCAGGCCTCCCAATGAAGATTAGGGCTTGGCGGCGGCTCCGTATCGTAAAATGCGATGAATCCTTCTCTGTGATTTTTTCTCCTCGAACGTGAATATATAGAGTTGGAGTTGAGGTTGGTGGAGTCTCAGGGGGCACATGAGGCAGGAGCGCGCTCTGCACCCTCGTGGACAGGGTGTGGGTGAGGGAGTCCTGGACTAAGGGGTCCTTGGGCGTCCGGCCTATTATCCATGGGCCGGAATGATGGGCTGTGAAGACATGAAGGCCGAAGAATGCACCGTGTCCGGATTGGACTCTACTTGGCGTGGAAGGCAAGCTTGGCGACCGAAGATTCCTTCTTATGTAACCGACTCCATGTAAACCCTAGATCCCCTTGGTGTCTATATAAACCGAAGGGGGTAGTCCGGAAAGGACACCACATATACTCATTACCATACCCACATAGGCTAGGCTTCTAGGGTTTAGCCATTACGATCTCGTGGTAGATCAACTCTTTTAATACTCATATTCATCAAGATCAATCAAGCGGGAAGTAGGGTATTACCTCCATAGAGAGGGCCCGAACCTGCGTAAACTTCGTGTCCCCCATCTCCTACTACCATTGATCCTAGACGCACAGTTTGGGACCCCCTACCCGAGATCCACCGGCTTTAACACCGACATTGGTGCTTTCATTAAGAGTTCCACTGTGACGTCGATGAAAGGCTCGATGGCTCGCCTTTTCATTAAAGACAATATCATCGCAGGGGAGGTTTTGGCCTCGGGCCAAACCCTCCGGCTGGGCGACTTTACTATGATTGCCCGTTTGGCCGCGGAGCCGACGATGACCTCTCGGGCCATCGAAAATCCCCTTCGCATCAACTCCGAGCACTCCAAGCAGATGGATCCGGTTGAGTTTTCATCCTAAAACGAGCTCCTAGATCGCATTGCCCCTTTGGGAATCTCATAGATTACGATCAGATCGGGCCTAAAACCAATCAGGGAGAAACCAAAACTCCACCGATCACCCACCAGATCGCGGCAGTCCTGGAGCAGGACAGTGAGTCTTCTTCTATATTGAATACGGACTATGTTCGGGTCGCCATTCATGAAGAGCCTGATACTCACCCGCGAAAGGACGCAACCAGCCCTCCGAACATAGCATCGGATGGCGGTTCCAAACAATCAGAAGACATTCCAGAACCCAGACTGTCTAGTCCAGAAGGTCGTCGAACTCCGGAGAACCGGTTAGGTCGAGGTTCGGATTTAATTCCACCCACCCACCCGGACATGGAGGCTCTCAGGAGCATAAAACAACAATATCAGGAGAAGGTCCACCACTTTTGGGCCAGATTCCTCGTCAAGGACAAGGTAAAGGATTGCCGTGACGAGGACACAATATCAGCATTCTGCAAAAACTATGCGGACGAAGGAATCCTCAATGCCATCAATCGACGCCGCATACTAAAATTTTCTGACTTAGCAGCCATCCTACAAAAATACTGCGCAATGGAAAGCGCCTGGGAAACTCAGGCAGCTTGCTAGGAACCACCAGCCCCAACCCAACTTCCCCTAGAGGCGAAAAGGGCATACCTCGGGGCACGCACAGTCCAACAGTCAAAAAACACAAAGCCACTATACGGCACGACACCGTTCCGGAAGGGTGGCTCGATGGCCCATGCAAAATACATACAACAACAGATACTGTGGCAACCCACAACCTTAGAGCATGCTGGATACTATGATAGGTAGCCAAGAGCGGTGAGGACATCCTTATCAAGGATGCCCCAAAACAACACCCCCAGAAGACGATGACCCAAGAGTATTGACAGTCTTTGAGACATTCGCTTCAAATAACAAGCGCAAAAGGGCACTTCGCGAGCTCAACGAAGTCTGCCAAATCGCTGTAATAAACCCATGGAACGACACGGCTATAACATTCAACGTCGGTGATGAACCAAGTACAGAACATCACGAGCACCAGCCGTCTTAGTCCTCACCTCCATCATGGATGGGTTTCGACTCACCAAGGTCCTCATGGACGGTGGCAGCGGACTAAATCTCATTTACGAGGACACACTCCATAAAATGGAAATAGACAGGAGCCGCATCAAACAAAGTAACACAACCTTCCGGGGATATATTCCTAGTCGGGAGGCGCGGTGTGCGGGCAAAATCACACTTGACGTGGTATTCGGATCGCCGGAGAACTATCGGTCCAAAGAAATAACCTTCCAAGTGGCCCCTTCTAGCAGCGGATATCACGCCCTGTTGGGGCGGGATGCTTTTACACGCTTCCTATCTATACCTCACTACGGATATATGAAGCTCAAAATGCCCGGACCAAACGGTATAATCACTCTCGTCAGTGATCCGGACATAGCACTCCGCGCTGAAAACAAAACCGCATCCCTGGCCCCAGAGGCACTATCCGAAGCCCTCGTGGCCGAAGAATTAACCGCACTACGCTCCACAGTGGACAGGGACGATGTGATCCTCGACAAACGCCCCAAATCCACCTCGTTCAAACCGGCAGGAGAAATAGTCAAATTCCAGGTCCACCCAATGGACCCCAAGAAGACAGCATCCATCGGAGCTCAACTGAACCCAACAGTTGATGCCGCACCGCGAGAATTCCTGCGCAAAAACTGGGACATATTTGCCTGGCACCCTTCGGACATGCCAGGGATCCCACGCAAGCTGGCCGAACATAGCCTCAATATATTAAAGGGGTTTAAACCGGTTAAGCAAACATTGCGGTGTTTTTCTGAACCCAAGTGACAAGCCATGGGGGAGGAGCTGGCCAAACTCATCGAGGCCGGATTTATTAGAGAAATCAAACATCCGGACTAGCTGGCAAACCTGGTGATGGTACCAAAGAAGGACAAATCCTGGCGCATGTGCGTCGATTTCAAAGACCTCAATAGAGCCTACCCTAAGGATCCCTTCCCCCTTCCCCGCATTGATCAAATCATTGACGCCACTGCAGGACATGACTCACTGTGTTTCCTCGATGCATACTCCGGATACCATCAAATCGAAATGAAGGAATCCGATCAAGCTACAACAGCATTTATTACCCCATACGGGCCATTCTACTTCAATACCATGCCCTTTGGGCTCAAGAACGCCGGCGCCACATATCAACACATGAGTTAAACATGCCTGGAGAAACAGATCGGCAAAACAGTAGAAGCTTATGTTGATGACGTCGTCATCAAAACCAGGCATGTGGAAACACTAATAGACAACTTACATCTTACATTCGACAACCTCAGGGCATATGGCATTAAGATCAACCCAGAAAAGTGTGTCTTCGGCGTCCCCACTGGAAAACTGTTGGGCTTTATCGTTTCCAATAGAGGAATCGAAGCAAACCCAGCCAAAATCCGAGCTTTGTCACAATTGGCTAAGCCAACAGACCTTAAGCAAGTTCAAAAACTGGCAGGTTGCATGGCAGCTCTAAGCCGCTTTATCTCCAGATTAGTAGAAAATACACTGCCTCTCTATCGCCTTCTACGGTGAACCGACTACTTCGAGTGGACGGACGCGGCAACAGCCGGATTGGAAGAAATAAAAAACCGTCTCGCGAGCAATCCAATCCTGGCCGCACCAAACTCCAGCGAACCGATGTTATTATACATATCGGCAACACATCAGGTGGTGAGTGTTGTACTCATTGTCGAGCGAGAATAGGACGGACATAAATTCCCACTTCAGAAGCCAGTATACTACGTATCTACTGTCCTTACGCCATGCAAATCTCGGTACCCTCATAATCAAAAAATAGCATACGCAGTCTTCATGGCATCCCGGAAGCTCCGTCACTACTTCCAGGAGTGTTCGATCATGGTGGGCTCCGAAGTACCACTCAATGACATTATAAAAAACCGCGATGCTACGGGCCGAATTGCCAAGTGGGCCATTGAGCTCCTGCCATTTGACATTACATATAAACCATGTCGAGCTATCAAATCCCAAGTACTGGCCGACTTCATCGCCGAATGGACAGAGGCCGAACTCCCTAAAGAGTACGGCATATACTCCAATTGGGTCATGTACTTTGACGGCTCCAAAATGCTGGCGGGGTTAGGAGCGGGTGTCGTTTTAGCGTCCCCTACGGCAAACATCATCCAGTATGTTCTCCAAATACTATACGCAGACTCCAATAATGCAGCTGAATACGAGGCCTTATTGCATGGTCTCCGGATGGCTGTCTCCATGGGCATACAACGCCTAGAAGTGTGCGGGGACTCAAACCTTGCAATATCTCAAATAAATGGAGATTTCGACGCTAAAGATCGGAAGATGGCAGCGTATCATAACGCAGTCATAAAAATGTCTGCCCGGTTCGAGGGGCTTGAGTTCCATCATGTGGCTCGAGAAAGTAATCAAGCGGCGGATGTTCTTGCTCGTATTGGCGCTAAGCGCGACCCCATCCCACCTAATATCTTCCTGGAAAGGCTCTTTAAGCCATCCGTGGTGTGGCAGGGGGAAAACGACAACACTAGTCCGGACCCAAACATAACCCCAGATCCCGGAAACATCGACATAACACCGTCGGCGCATCTCATCATGGCAGTCATTGCCCCATGGACTGAACCCTTCCTGGCCTACCTTAATAGGAAGGAGCTTCCTGAGGACCAGAATGAGGCCCGCTGCATTGTCCGGCACTCGAAGGCCTACAAGGTTCATGATGGAGAGCTCTACAAGAAAAGCGCCACCGGAGTCCTTCAACAATGTATATACGAGGAAGAGGGGAGGCAGCTCTTGGTTGAAATTCATGCCGGACTCGGCAGTCACCACGCCGCAGCTCGGGCCCTTGTTAGCAAGGCATTCCGTACAGGGTTTTATTGGCCGACGTCCCTAGCGGATGCACTGGACCTTGTCCAACATTGCGTCAGATGCCAACTCTTTGCTAATCAAAGCCATATGCCAGCCACTGCCCTACGAACAATCCCCATCACTTGGCCTTTCGCGGTCTAGGGACTCGACATGGTTGGACCCCTTAAAGGGGGAAGCCATAAGAAAAAATATCTACTGGTTATGGTGGACAAATTCACTAAGTGGATAGAGGCTAAACCGGTCAAAACGGCTGAGCCCTGCCTGGTGATAGACTTCATATCCGATTTTGTGCACCGTTATGGTGTCCCACACAGCATCATCACTAACAACGGCTCCAATTTCACAGCCGACGAGGTAAAAACCTGGTGTACTAATCTGGGTATTAAACTAGATTACGCCTCCGTCTACCACCCACAAACCAATGGTCAAGTCGAACGCGCCAACGGTCTTGTTATGAGCGGCATCAAGCCTAGACTAGTGCGGTCTTTGAAAGAATCAGACAAGCACTGGGTTGAGGAGCTCGACTCCGTACTCTGGGGGCTGCGGATCACACCCAACCGTACTACCGGGTACACACCTTTCTTCATGGTGTATGGTGCAAAGGCTGTATTGCCCTGCGATATTATTCACGACTCACCTAGAGTGCGTATGTACGAAGAGAGAGAAGCCGAGCTCGATCGGCAGGACATCCTAGATGCCCTGGAGGAGGAACGCGATGTCACAAAAGCCCGTTCAGCAGTTTACCAACAGCAGGCTCGAAGATATGAAAGCAGATAAGTACGGGCCAAGACTTACAATGTCGGCGAACTCGTTCTATGCCTCCCGGAGAAGAAAAAGGACAACTCAAGCCCTAATGGGAGGGTCCCTTCATAATTGACGACGTTCTCACCGGAGGAGCGTACCGTCTTCGCGATGCATCAGACAATTGCCTCGAGCCGAACCCCTGGAACGCGGACAGACTCCAGAGATTCTACACCTAGCGCTAAACCCATTGTCCGTCTCCTCCTACCATATGGTTTCCATTATTTTTTCTCTCTTTTCCGAATACTTTCTTTTTTCTCGCTTTAAATCTTTAAGTGCGGCTAGACCGCACACCGTTGGCACATACATCTTTAAACATGTACGCCACTTGTACCTGGGGGCTTCTCGGACAGAAGTTCTTGTCATTCCTTGAGCATCAAGCTCCTCACATATGAGTTTTTCCATATGTACCTTTTCTTTGCCATTATATGCATCGATATGACTTAAGTTTTGGCCAAGCTGGGTAGTCTGGCTCCTGTGCTTATGCCCTACGTTCCCGTTAGTTCGGCTAGGGCATAAAGGGAGCACCTCTGCGATTGTTACCGCCGGGTCATCCGGATGTGTACCTCAGACTGGGTGAAGCCGAAAGTTAGCGTTCTTAAGGGAATATTCGGTCGGTGAATTAAAGATGCTATTCAAACTCACTCCATTGTGCACCCCCAGAAGTTATACAAACTGTGGTGCTCACATCACAATTCGGACATGCGCATTAAATGCATGCACACCCAGGGAAAGGAACCCTTAACGGAACTATTCTCTCTGGAAGATGTTTCTTACGATGTCAATGTAATATAACATAGTTAGCTGGATACAACTTGTCTGTTCAAGCAAATATGACCCCTACGCCTAGTTTTCCAGGCATACCCCGGCCTATTCGGCTGCGACGGTATTCAGAAACACTCCGCACCTTCAGGATCGGAGGTTGAGGCGAAAAGGTCTGCCATGACAAATGATATACAATTCAGCTAGATGAGGAAAGTATACAGTCACTTGGACTCGAAAACCTCCTCCTCTACACCTTCCAACAGGCAGTCTAACTTACAATCCTGTTGGGAATATTTGGCTTCCACCTCTACTTGGTCATATACTAAACTAACGGGAATTTCTTCCCCATCCGACCCTAGCGGCCTGACACGAGCCATGTGATTAGGATCCGGCTTGGTATACCGCGTCTTCACCAGGGCCAGGCCTCTCGCGCACCCTCTCGGCATGTCGATATCTTCCACAGCCGGATACGCCACCGCGCTCCCTTGAATAGCTCTACCGGCTACTCCATGCTTCCTGGAGGGGGGGTCGGATGGCCATAAAGCCTTGGCTACACTCCGCATCGCCTGCCGAGCTTGCTCATGCAACTGCGATAGCCCTTGCAGAAGATCACTCGATGATCCGGACACCTCCTCTTCGGGGCGGCTCATCAAAACACCTGCAATTACAGCTATGTCAGCTATTGTTACCTCCAAAACTGTTATAAAACAAAAGTGGCCACATACTGAATACGCCACCTCGCAGCTTCTTGTTCTCCTTCACAGAGTCAGCTAGCTGAGCTCGCACATCCTTCAGTTCTTCGCCCAGTTTGGAGTTCGAGTCCTGGAGTTTCTTTTTCTCTTGAACAACTTTTGTCAATACACGCTCGCCCGCTACTAGTAGCTTTTTGGCTCCACGTTCTTTGCTTCGAGCAGCGTCCAGCTGCTCTTGCACTTGGTCTAACGGCTGAACACAAAGATTAGCACCCAAATTCGCACTATCGGTGTATCATTATGAATTTTTGATAGAAGGAAACATTACCGGGAGATGCCTTGTATTTCTCCAATTCGGCATTGGCAGCAAGCAGCCGGCGCTGACACTTTTCCAGCTCCTGAGCTAGCTGGGTGTTCTTCTCCGTAAGCACCTGGTCATACATTGATCCTTAAATTAGTTGTTTCAACTCCTTTAAGTCTCGGGGGCTAGTGGCATATGGTTATCATAGTCAGACAAAATAAATTTACCTGCACATCTATCAAATGTTGCTTTGTGGCCCTATTAATCCCATCTCGAGCAGCTCGGATGTATGCATCGACTGAGTTGAAGGTGTTAAACGACTCTTCTGAAAAGCCAGGGTCTTGAAAATGGCCCGGCGGCGCCGATGATTTATCGCACTCTCCACTTCCGAGTTGGTGACAGATACATCATCCGAGCCCTCGGCCGGAGGACAGTCCGACTTCGCCTCCGCGTCGGCCCCCATCTTCATGGCAGGATTTGAATCCTGGCTGCGGGAAGTACGGCCGCTCGAGCCTCCGAATATGGTCCGACGCGTCTTTCTCCTGACACATGAATAACAGAAAGGTCACGGTTGGACGTGACTGCTCAGGTGCAGGTTGGCGAATTCATACCTCTTCGATGAGGGCACAGCCGTATCTTCATTTGCTTTCCTCTTGGAAGGCTCGCCCGGAGTGGGGGACGCTCTCTTCGGAGGTACCCTTGGAATAGTATGACACCCTGAACCCTTCCCCTTTTGAGCACAAGACAGTGCGATGGGTAAGAAGGAAGGAGAGATCTCTCTTGAATAAGGTGTGTTCGGGTCACTTACGTGTGAAGCTGGAAGAACACCGGGGTAGTCGGCGATGATGGCCACTTCTGTGCCATCGTAGCTCGTCTGGTAAAACACCCCCTCCGCAAGCACCACAAATATATCTGGATCCTCTTCGAACCCGGGATCGAGCTCCCGGTTGTGGTCCTCTGGCTGTGGGGTGGGACTATAAAATCCCTCGATGACCTTTCGCCAGTGTTGTCATCAGCAAACAAGCTACAAGTTTATCAAAGGCAATTCAGAGATGGAAGAAGTAAAAACGGAGGGGTCGGGCCTTAGCCTGCTAGGAGGGTTATACATAGAGTACCCGTCTCTAAATTTGATGCGAAGAAATTCCTTTTCCTCCCTGTCGGTGTCAAAATCGGCGGATCTCGGGTAGGGGGTCCTGAACTGTGCGTCTAAGTCGGATGGTAACAGGAGGCAGGGGACACGATGTTTACCCAGGTTTGGGCCCTCTTGATGGAGGTAATACCCTACGTCCTGCTTGATTGTTCTTGATGATATGAGTATTAAAAGAGTTGATCTACCACGAGATGGTAGAGGCTAAACCCTAGAAGCTAGCCTATGGTATGATTGTCTGTTGTCCTATGGACTAAACCTCCAGTTTATATAGACACGGGAGGGGGCTAGGGTTACACAGAGTTAGTTACAAGGGAGGAGATCTACATATCCGTATTGCCAAGCTTGCCTTCTACACCAAGGAAAGTCCCATTCGGACACGGGACGAAGTCTTCAATCTTGTATCTTCATAGTCCAACAGTCCGGCCAAAGGATATAGTCTGGCTATCTGGAGACCCCCTAATCCAGGACTCCCTGAGTAGCCCCTGAACCAGGCTTCAATGACGATGAGTCTGGCGCGCAGTTTTGTCTTCGGCATTGCAGGGCGGGTTCCTCCTCCGAATAATCCATAGAAGATTTTGAACACAAGGATAGTGTACGGCTCTGCAAAACAAGTTCCACATACCACCGTAGAGAGAATAATATTTCCATAGATCTAATATGCTGATGCGTTTGACAGCATGACATCACGCCACGGCCCGGTCATTATTCGAACCGTTTTTCTCAACCAGCCACTGCACACATCGCGAGGTGGTTTCCTCAGCACGTCTTGTCGAAGCAGAGATCGTGTCCCCTTATCACGGGATTCTCATCAATACAGATGCGGGTAACCCAACCGTGCCATCAATTACGGCGCTTGGGGAATAAGAGGTTTTACCAGGTGAGTGGGGAGGCGCATCGCCTCTTCCGCCCTTATAAAGGGATTAGGATTCATCCTTTTCACCCACGCCTTCTTCCCAAATCATTCCATTCTGCTCAGGCTCCAGCGCCCAAGCGTTCACCTTCTCTACCCACAAAAGGTCTTCCAAAGATGTCCGGATCCGGAGCAGGAGGCAAATGGATGGCCTTTACTGTCCAAGAGAAGGATATCAAAAAGCTACGGGAGGCCGGGTATCTGGTCAAGAAAATCAGCCACCGTCTCCCGACGGCGGGACAGATCGTCCCTACTCCGGAACCCCACGAGAGGGTCGTATTCCTCCCTCACTTTGTCCGCGGGCTAGGGTTTCCCCTCCACCCGTTCGTCTGTGGTCTCATGTATTATTATGGGATCGATCTTCATGATCTGTCCCCTAACTCCTTCCTCAACATATCGACATTCATTGTCGTGTGCGAGGCTTTTCTCCGTATTTCGCCACACTTCGGTTTATGGCTGAAGATTTTTAATGTGAAGCCCAAGGTGGTGGGCGGTGAGCATGCCGAGTGGGGGGCTCTATGGTGAGCAAGATGCCCAACATCGTATGGTCAATGGGAACCTTTAATGATTCTATCAAGGGGTGGCAACAGCAGTGGTTTTACATCACTGAGCCGTGCGGCAAGGAATGGGCCACCTCTCTCGAGTTTCGATCCGACGCCCCTCTGCGGCTTACATCCTGGGTCAAGAAAGGCCTGGACTGGTCATCATCCGACAAACTGTCGGTGCTTTAGACGCGCGTTAAAGATATGGGAGATAAGAACATTGAACTTGTCAACATAGTCGAGGTGATGTTAGAACGCCGGATACTGCCTTGTCAACACCGGACTTGCAATCTATGGGATTTCGATCCGGCCAGGCACCAAACTTTGCGAAGGTTCTTCGGCTCCTCGCACGAGGACATTTGGAAGGTGCTTTTCAAGTCCAGCAAATCATGGCCGGACTCCGCCGGAGACCGCGGGTACCAACTGTCCCGCCCTGCAAGTTCGGTGAGTTTATCAAACTTTTCTATCCATATGACCCAAAGGAAGCGCTTAACGCATGTTTATTCAACTCCCACGGAGCTGGACAAAGAAGGCGGAGCGGATCCATTGTTCGGCCCCGTTGCCCGAAGACCTGGCCATTCCACTTCTGACGAAGATGCTGGTCCCGGCGCCCTACAAGGTGCCGATGAAGACGGCCGAAAAGGAGGCCAAAAAGACCCGGGGCGGCCTTCGTCGTCGCGGCACTTCGGACACAATACCCGAAGGCTCTGATGCCCATTCCTCCTTCGAAGAGGATAAAAAGGAGGAGGAAGATGAATCCCCTGTAGGGGGAAGGAGGAAGAGGATGGGCTCCGCACCCGTGGAGGTCGAACTGCCCAAAAGGGGAAGGGCTTCTCTTCCGGAGGAGTTTGCTGCCGCCACCGACATCGGCCTGACATGGGGTCCCAGGGCCCAGCCCCTGGTCAACTCGTAAGTATATAAAATCCGAGTACGTTTAAGCGTCCGGACTCATCGTGGCTTAGTATTTTAACCTTAAGCCATATTTTTTGGTAGTCCGGTGAGGTCCCGTACCAAACAATCCTCATCAGAGGACCTGTTGAGCTCGAATGCTATGGAGAGTGGGAGCCCCCAAAAGGACCCTTCCTCCAAACAGGTGCATAACACCAAGGCTTCGTCCCAGAGGGACCCCGGCCAAGGAGGAAAGGAAGAAACGGTGAAGGCGGCGCCTGGAGGTCAAACCGCAGGGGCCGGACACGTGGGGGAAAAGATTCCCATAGGGTCTGACGACGGGGGAGACCCTGAGTTCGGCTCCTCACCAGATGCGATTCTAGAGGTTTATACGGCTCTAGAATCAGGAAGGCAGCCTCCTTCGGCTGGAGGGGGCGTGCCTATTCCGCCGGCGACCTCTGTCCATCCAGAGGTGTCGGATGCTTTGTTGGTGGCGTTACGAGACGCCTCCATTGTTGACGAACATCGTGCCCTTACGGGTGCGGTGATTGAGAAGATTCAGTCAACCAAGAGTGGACTGAACGAAGCCTGTATCAGCCTTATAGGAGGCTTTGAGGTATGTTTTATAAGTTTGCCGAAGAGTGTCATAGTATAGATAGTAGCCCTTGATACCCTGTTCGGTGAAAGAAGGAACCGGACAGGGGATCGCATTGATGATCACAGGAAGACTCATTGAGTGATATTGATTTCTCTTCTGTTCCAAGCAGATACCTGTAGCGGTTGCTGCCTCTCGTACTGCGGAGATCTCCAGACTGAATCAAAGTCTGGAGCGGGCCATAGAAGAAGTTGGCCAATTAAAAATGCAGTTGAGGGATAAACAAGGTATGCACAAGCGTTGCGCGCATTTATTGTGAAATAAATGTTCAGTATGAAATAAGCCGCATTTGTGCTAGGGGTTATGACCGAAGTCAAGGCCCTCAAAAGGGTCGTTGCCAAGGCCGAGAAAAAGGCGGCCACGGAGCGGACTCTTCATGAGAAACACGAAGCCAGAGTTATTAAAGCTGAGCAGGAGCTGCAAGAGGCCGTAAGTAAATGCGAGGCCTTGGAGCAGAGTTTAACGGAGAAAGAGTCTGAACTCACCAAGGCGCGTCAAGCCACGAGCGACGCCCGGGGGAAACCCAAAGCGCCCTGCAGGGGATCCAAGAGGCGAGGAAGATCGCGGTGGGTAAAGCTTTTCCCATGTAAAGCAAGTATTTTTAAGGGAAAACTATGTTTCTGATTGTGAATCCGGACTTCTCAGGTGTATTTGCCGAGCTGCCTCATAGTATATCAGATGCCGCTCACTTCTACCGAGCCGAAGGAAGGAACACCGCTGATAAGCTCTTTTGGTCGCAATATTTGGCACCAAATTATCCGGTGCCTTTTGCCGATCAACTGAAACAGCTGATCGAACTGCATAAGGCGGCAGAACTAGCCATGAAAGATGTGGTTATCCGGATATGGCCTGCCGAGCTGATTTCAAGCAGCTACTTCGGGCTCGTGAGGCGGCTTGTAAGTGCTTGCCCTCGACTTGACGTCACCAAGCAGTCGTTCTGTATAGAAGGAGGGCGAATGGCCTTCGCCCTCGCAAAGGTGCACTGAGGGAAGATGGATGCCGAAAAGCTAGTGACCGAGGGACCGTCGGAGGGGAAGGAGCACCGCAAGCCCTAATTGTATTACAAGAGTGTCCTGAAAGGATCCTACCTTGTAGCGGAGCTATGTACCAAGGACATTATATTTCCATGAATGTCGATCATGTTGTTCGTTGTAATGTTTGAACAAGGTCGTTGATATGTCGCATGTTATATAAAAGTTTACCCTCCTGTGCGGCCGTTTGTATGTTAAGGCTGAGAGTTGGCCAGTCGTCGGCTTCTGCCCCCACGTAAGGAGTACGGGGGTGTCCGGGATAAACCTAAGCACTCTTTATCCCAGTTTTGGGTCCTCCGAAGGAGGTGCTCAGCACAACGAACCAGGCAATCAGACTATAGGGATTTATCACTCTCACTTAGCCATAGGAGCTTTACTATGGTCGGCGCAGCCCCTTGTGTTCGGAAGACCGTACTAGGGGCTCGATAAGCGTTTGATCAGAGAAAAAGCCAATCTATCGCATGCTGCATTGGTTATGGCATTATGCGGGAGAAATCCTTAAAGATTTTGTGACCGCTCGAATAGCTGACCAGCTCTCGCCGTATCATGACAGTCAGTTTTCGGCTTTCTCTACTGAGGTGCTCATCCGGAAGAACCGGGACACAATCGCAGTAGTTCTCCCAGTGCTACCTTAACCGATATAGAGGAACGTAAGGTACCAAAACATGGGAGCCGGGCAAACCCAACTATTGACCCAAGACATGATTCGAAGCTGATGCATATAATGCTAGAAGTTCGGGTGCCGAAATTCCATGACGGTGTTCGGAATTTTATTGTCGTGTTACGGGGGAAATGAAGCCCCTGGCATATTTAAGGCATACCACTGTGTACGGATGCCATTTGACGAAATGATTTCGATAAGAAAAAATCAGCAGGTAAACGTCATATAAATCCACATGTTGTATTTGAATAATACGTCTATGCATATGGGTACAAGTAATGTGATAAAAAAAGGAGTTGTGATAGCCGAACCTGCTGTGACCAGGGGGAAGAGGTTGAGTGCGGATCCGTGTTGTAGCCAGGCGTTCGCTGCGGGGAATGTCTAAGGATCCCCAGACGCGTTCGAGCTGCCTCTATGGAGTCCGTCCTGGTCGGTGCAAAGGTGAACGTGCGAAGGAAATATAAGAAATGTTTGCGTGCCGGAGGGCGGTTGAACCGCTGAGTTCGGCCTATCATGGCCTTCGCCTGAGTGTTTAGTTAAGCCCTGGACGAGTCGGGGTATCCTGCTGCAAAGTAGTTCGGAGCCCCTTGACGGTGTTCGGGAGCCTGGGTGTCGACTCGAGGTTCAGCTGCAAGGTGCTGCTCGGTGTTCCTGCTGCTAAGGCAGCGATGAATTTGTTGGTGCCGAAGGAAGGTTCGGCCTTGCCATGAACCGTGATGATGCCGCGTGGACCGGGCATTTTGAGCTTACGGTAGGCATAATGTGGCACCGCGTTGAATCGAGCGAACGCGGTTCGCCCGAGCAGTGCTTGATAGTCACTATGGAAAGGGGCGATTTCGAAGATTAAGTCTTCGATACGGTAATTTTCTAGTGATCCGAAGATTACCTCGAGGGCAATGGAGCCTGTACAGCTGACCTCCATACCTGGTATGATGCCTCTAAAAGTGGCTTTAGTGGGCTTGATCGCTGAATGATCGATGCCCATCTTGCGCACTGTATCCTGGTAAAGCAGATTTAAACTGCTACCTCCGTCCATAAGGACTTGAGTGAGGTGGAAGTCGTCTACTATTGGGTCGAGGATTAGTGTGGCTGGATTGCCCCGATTGGCGTTAACCGGACGATCCGTGCGGTTGAAGGTGACCGGCCCTAGCTTATATTGTGGGACGGCGAGTTCCGTTGAGCCGCCGTCCCTAAGGGTGCATATTTGGTCCAAGTGGGCAATTTGGGTGGTATTTACCACATTCACCGATTGAATATGGGGGGTTTCTTTTGCCCTCCTGTGTTCGGCGGTCTGGGCTCTTCGTCGCTATCGTCGCTTTGAGACCCCTCTTCGTTTTTGGCGCCTGCCTTGCCGGCTTGTTTGAAGACCCAGCATTCTCTGTTGGTATGGGTGGCTGGCGTTTCTGGGTGCCATGAATTTGGCATTGGTGAGCGAGTATGCGGTCCAGACTGGATGGACCCGGATTTGTATTTTTGGGCGGCCCTTTCCGCTGACTGGACTTTGAGACCCTGAACCCGGCATTAACTGCCGTATTTTTGGCGTTTTCACCATATTTGTGGCGCTTGTGTTTGTTGCATCGTGGTTTGCCGTTGGCATCTTTGGTATCCGGAGTGCCCGGATTCCTTGATGTGTTGTTGCTGCGAGCCAGCCAGCTATCCTCGCCCATGCAAAAGCGGGTCATGAGTGTCATGAGGGCTGCCATAGACTTCGGCTTCTCCTGGCCGAGGTGTCGGGCAAGCCACTCGTCACGGATGTTATGCTTGAATGCCGCTAAGGCCTCTGCATCCAGACAGTCAACAATTTGGTTTTTCTTAGTTAGGAACCGTGTCCAGAATTGCCTGGCCGATACCCCTAGCTGCTGAGTTATATGGCTCAAGTCATCGGCATCCGGTGGTCGCACATAAGTGCCCTGGAAGTTGTCAAGGAATGTGTCTTCCAAATCCCCCCAACTGCCGACGGAGTCTGCTGGCAAGTTATTCAGCCAATGTCGAGCTGGTCCTTTGAGTTTTAGTGGGAGGTACTTGATGGCATGTAGATCATCACCACGAGCCATGTGGATGTGAAGGAGGAAATCCTCAATCCATACAACGAGATTTGTTGTACCATCATAAGATTCGATATTTACGGGTCTAAAACCCTCCGAGAATTCGTGACCCATAACTTCATCAGTGAAGCATAGGGGGTGTGCAGCGCCTCTATGCTAGGTTATATCACGACGCCGTTCATATGAGTCTTGTCTTCTGTATTCGGCCGGCCGGATTTACCTTTAGTGTGTCCGGCGCGACGGTCATCGTCCCGCGTTTGCACGCGCCCCCGTGACTTGTATATTGACCTTACATGTTTTGCCCTTCTGTCCAATATGCCTCGCAGGTCTCGTGTGTTGCCCCGGGCCTTGGTATTTTCGATTGGGTGGCGGCGGGGTGCAGGCTGAACTTCAGGCTGAAACGCCTCTCTGGCTCGGCCATGCGGTGGCCGGTCAGCCGCATCGTACACTGGTGATGGAGGTTTCAATGCTTCCTCCTCGAGGTGAGGTAGCAACCTGCACTTTGGGTGACTCTTGGAGGGGCGTGCGAGTTCGTATTCCTCGGCTGCAAGGACTTCGGTCCATCTGTCTGCTAGCAAGTCTTGATCAGCTTGAAGCTGTTGTTGCTTTTTATTCAGGCTATTTGCTGTGGCCATAAGCCGATGCTTGAAGCGCTCCTGCTCGACGGGATCCTCAGGCATGATAAATTCTTTGTCGCCGAGGCTCACCTCATCTTCGGAGAGAGGCATGTAATTGTCCTCCTCCGGTTCTCCATCTACTGCCTGCTCTAGAGGGCTAGCTTGTTCACCCTCCCGCTCTACATCGTGCTGGAGGGGATTGTGGTTGTCTTCGGCACTATCCGGAGTGTTATTGTCTCTTGTGCCGGTATCGCTACTTTTGCTGTGGCGGGACTTAGAGCGGCGCCGCTGACGTCGGTGCTTGGGTTGCTTCTTGGAGGGGTCATCCTCCGTTGTCTCGTCGCCATTGCCTTCTTTGGGGGTGTCCACCATGTATATATCATATGATGAGGTGGCGGTCCAGCGCCCTGTGGGCGATGGTTCCTGTTCGTCTCCTGCATCGTTGTCCATACCTTCGATGTCTTCGGAGTCGAAGTTGAGCATGTCGGTTAAATCATCGACTGTGGCTACTAAGTGGGTGGCGGGTGGGCAGCGAATTTCTTCGTCGTCCGCATCCCATTCTAGCTGGACATAATTCGGCCAAGGTTCTCCTGACAAGGAGAGAAACCTTAATGAATTTAGAACATCGCCAAAAGGCGTGTGCTGAAAGATATCCGCGGAGGTGAACTCCATGATCGGCGCCCAGTCGGATTAGATAGGCACGGATGCAGGGGGCTCAGAGTCCGTGGCCGGAGACGAATCCAATGATTCGGCGACACGGCTCTCGTAAGGGGTGAAGTCAGTATCCGGATCCATCGCCACTAAGAGTGCGGCCTCCATGGCGGGTCTATCCATCCGTCCTTGGATGGCGCAATTTTCTCTGGATTGAAGGCCGGAGTAGTTGCAGATGCGATCTCCCGAGCACTGTCCGGTGGCAGAGTTGCATCATGCTCGTCGTGATTGTGTGGCGCACCTGATATGGGCTCGAATCCGTCGAAGGTCAAGTCTCCGCGGATGTCGGCAGTGTAGTTTAAGTTTCCGAACCTGACCTGATGGCCAGGGCGTAGCTCTCGATCTCCTCCAGATGGCCAAGCGAATTGGCCCGCAGTGCGAAGCCACCGAATACAAAGATCTGTCCGGGGAAGAAAACCTCACCTTGGACCGCATCGTTACCGATGATCGAAGGGGCCATCGAGCCTTATGGTGACGGCACAGTGGAACTCTCAATGAAAGCACCAATGTCGGTGTCAAAATCGGCGGATCTCGGGTACGGGGTCCCGAACTGTGCGTCTAAGGCGGATGGTAACAAGAGGCAGGGGACACGATGTTTACCCAGGTTCGGGCCCTCTTGATGGAGGTAATACCCTACATCCTACTTGATTGTTCTTGATGATATGAGTATTACAAGAGTTGATCTACCACGAGATCATAGAGTCTAAACCCTAGAAGCTAGCCTATGGTATGATTGTCTGTTGTCCTATGGACTAAACCCTCCAGTTTATATAGACACCGGAGGGGGCCTAGGGTTACACAGAGTCGGTTACAAGGGAGGAGATCTACATATCTGTATTGCCAAGCTTGCCTTCTACACCAAGGAAAGTCCCATCCGAGCACGGGACGAAGTCTTCAATCTTGTATCTTCATAGTCCAATAGTCCGTCCAAAGGATATAGTCTGGCTGTCCGGAGACCCCCTAATCCAGGACTCCATCACTCCCCTTTGAACAGTTCGGCTAATATCTGAGCCAAAGCGACAGGGGTATCCGGACCTTTTCGGTCGCAGTGAGAGGCGTCGTCCTCCCCATTGTAGTGCCACATGGGAAGCCCTCTGTATTGGAGCGGCTGAACGCCTCGCGCTACGAAAATCGCCATAACCTCGATTACTGTGAGTTCGGACTAAGTGAGCTCTCTTATCTAGCTCATCAGTTGATGAACCTCCGTGCCTTCTTCCTCTTCAAGACTCCTGGGACACCAACTGTGGCGTTTCTTCAGCGGGACGTGCGCAAATTTAGGAAGACCCTTTCGAGTCGGGTCAGGAAGCGCAACGTCCTCTATATAAAACCATTCGGAGGGCCATTCATCAGGTGCCTTCCTTGGTGTGCCAGATGGATATCCGGTATTGGCGATGCGCCATACTTCGGCTCCGCCCACTTCAAATATTGACCCTTCATGATTGCGCGAGACGAGACAAACAGCTTCCTCCACAACTCGAAGTGAGCCTCGACACCCAAGAAAAGTTTGCATAAAGCGACGTAACCCGCAATGTGCAGAATAGAGGCCGGAGTGAAGTTGTGCAGTTGGAGGCCGTAATATTCCAGAAGCCCTCGGAGGAACGGATGGATTGGAAATCCAATGCCTCTTAGCAGGTAGGGGACAAAGCACACTCGCTCCCCCCCGGATGGATTGGGGAAGTCCTCTGCCTGAGTCCCCTCATTGAAGGAAGCTAGCCCCGTTCGAACAGGGACTAGATCCGCATGGGGAAGGAATCCCTGCGTTTGCAACTTCGTCAATTGGCTATGAGACACGGAACACCTCTCCAACTCGTCTTTCTCTAGGCCGGGACGAGCGGAGGAGCTGGGAACACTAGCCATGCTGGAATAGTTTCTCCTAAGCAGTCTCTGGGAATTTCTTCTGCGTAGCGCTGAATGGATCTGGGATCCAATCTCTTTAAATAGGCGCTCTTCCTCGCATGGATGGGGTATTATTCGCAAAAATACCCTGACTTTCCACATTCACTCGACACGTGGAGGACAAAGATTATTCAACGTGCAGAAGTCGAGGAGGCGACGTTGGATCAATGGCCGAATACATTACTTGGAGATCATCGAAGGGAGAACCCGCCTTGCAATGCCGAAGACAATATGTGTGCCGAGCACCTCGTTATTGAAGACTGGTTCGGGAGCTACTGAGGGAGTCCTGGACTAAGGGGTCCTCGGGCGTCCGGCCTGTTATCCATGGGCCGGACTGATGGGCTGTGAAGACATGAAGGCCGAAGACTACATCGTATCCGGATTGGACTCTACTTGGCGTGGAAGGCAAGCTTGGCGACCGAAGATTCCTTCTTATGTAACCGACTCCATGTAAACCCTAGATCCCCTCGATGTCTATATAAGGGGTAGTCCGGAAAGGACACCACATATACTCATTACCATACCCGCATAGGCTAGGCTTCTAGGGTTTAGCCATTACGATCTCGTGGTAGATCAACAATTGTAATACTCGTATTCATCAAGATCAATCAAGCAGGAAGTAGGGTATTACCTCCATAGAGAGGGCCCGAACCTGGGTAAACTTCGTGTTCCCCGTCTCCTGTTACCATCGATCCTAGACGCATAGTTCAGGGCCCCCTACCCGAGATCCGCCGGTTTTGACACCGACAATGGGCCCCCTGATGTGTCGAGTGGGATCCGCCGGTTTTGACATCTGGGATCCTTTCACTAGTATTCAATGGCCGAATACTAGTGAAAATTCATGGAGACGCATTTTGGAATTAATAAAAAATACTAGTGAAAGGATCCCAGACCTAAAAATGTTATTAATTCCAAAACGCGTCTCCATGAATTTTCAGGTCATTCCGAGAACTTTTATTTCTGCACAAAAATAACACCATGGCAATTCTGCTGAAAATAGCACCAGTCTGGGTTAGTTCCATTCAAATCATGCAAGTTAGAGTCCAAAACAAGGGCAAAAGTGTTTTGAAAAGTAGATACGTTGGAGACTTATCAACTCCCCCAAGCTTAAACCTTTGTTTGTCCTCAAGCAATTCAGTTGACAAATTGAAAGTGATAAAGAAAAACTTTTACAAACTCTGTTTGATCCTGCTATTGCAAATATGTAAAGCCAGCATTCAAGTTTCAGCAAAGATTATGAACTAACCATATTCACAATAACATTTAGGTCTCATGTCTACTCATATCAATGGCGTAATCAACTAGCGAGCAATAATAATAAATCTCGGATGACAACACTTTCTCAAAACAATCATAACATGATATAACACGATGGTATCTCGCTAGCCCTTTCCGAGACCACAAAACATAAATGTAGAGCACCCCTGAAGATCAAGGACTGGCTAGACATTGTAATTCATGGTAAAAGAGATCTAGTCACAGTCATACTCAATGTAAATTAATAGCAATGCATGCGAATGACAGCGTTGCCCTCCAACTGGTGCTTTTTAATAAGAGGATGATGACTCAACATAAAAGTAAATAGTTAGGCCCTTCGCAGAGGGAAGTAGGGATTTGGAGAGGTGCCAGAGCTCGAGTTTTGAAACAGAGATAAATAATATTTTGAGTGGTATAATTTCATTGTCAACATAACAACCAAGAGATCTCGATATCTTCCATGCTACACACATTATAGGTGGTTCCCAAATAGAATGATAAATTTTATACTCCCCCACCACCAACAAACATCAATCCATGGCTTCTCCAAAACAATGGGTGCCTCCAACTAACAACAATCCTAGGGAAGTTTTGTTTGCAATTATTTTGATTTGAGCATGGGACTGGGCATCCCAGTTGCCAGCCATTTTCTTGTGAGTGATGAGCGGAGTCCACTCATCTTGAGAATAACCCACCTAGCATGGAAGATATAGACAACCCTAGTTGATACATGAGCTATTTGAGCATACAAAACAGAATTTCATTTGAAGGTTTAGAGTTTGGCACATACAAATTTACTTGGAACGGCAGGTAGATACCGGTTATAGGAAGGTATGGTGGACTCATGTGGAATAACTTTGGGGTTTATGGAAGTGGATGCACAAGCAGTATTCTCGCTTAGTACAAGTGAAGTCTAGAAAGGGACTAGGAAGCGAATAACTAGAGAGCGACAACAGTCATGAACATGCATTAAGATTAATCAACAATGAGTGCAAGCATGAGTAGGATATAAATCACCATGAACATAAATATCTTGGAGGCTATGTTGATTTTGTTTCAACTACATGCGTCAACATGTGCCAAGTCAAGCCACTCGAATCATTCAAAGGAGGATACCACCCTATCATACCACATCACAACCATTTTAATAGCATGTTGGCACGCAAGGTAAACTATGATAAACTCCTAGCTAATTAAGCATGGCATGGGCCACTATAATTTCTAATTGTCATTGCAAACATGTTTCATTCATAATAGGCTGAATCAGGAATGATGAACTAATCATATTTACAAAAACAAGATAGGTCGAGTTCATACCAGCTTCTCTCATCTCAATCAGTCCATCATATATCGTCATTATTGCCTTTCACTTGCACGAACGAACGGTGTGGATAATAATAATAGTGCACGTGCATTGGAATAAGCTGGAATCTACAAGCATTTAATACAAGGGATATGACAAGGTAATATGGGCTCTTAGTTAAATCAACAATAATGCATATGAGAGCCACTCAACATTTTCATCATGGTCTTCTCCTCTCGACCCCCAAAGAATAAGAAAAGAAATAAAACTATTTACACGGGAAAGCTCGCAACAAGCAAAAGAAGAACAAGAAATCTTTTTGGGTTTTCTTTTAATTACTACTACATGCATGGAAAGTAAACTAGGTAAAAGCTACAAGTAAATTTTTTTGGTTTTTCTTAAGATTTTTTTCAAACACACAAGAAGAAGGCTTAGCAAAGAAAATAAAGTAGCATGGATGGTACAATGAAAAAGTATGAGCACTGACAACTAGAATGAGTGTGTGAACATGAATGTAATGTTGGTGAGAAATACATACTCCCCCAAGATTAGGCTTTTGGCCTAAGTTGGTCTAGGCCCACGGATCGAAGCTACTCTCTCCGGTGTACTGAGGAGGGTCCTCAGGGTGCCACTGGTTGGCGATCTCCTCCGTATCCCACTAATAAACTGACTGTCGATAAGGGTCAAGTGGTGGCTCAGGTTCAGTCTCTGGGACTTGTGTCAGCCTCTAGTATGCATAAATGGCCTCGGGTAAGATGAGGTACGTGCCTGAAAGTATGTTAAACAAAGAGGGTGCAGGCAAGGTAATAATCTCATAGTGAGTTTTATCAAATATCAAATTATACTTAAGCATCTTCTTCTTATTTTTTAACAATAAAATCATGTGCTACCATACTCCTATAATATAGAAAAATAGGGGGCAACAACTTTTCCTCTTTCTCATAATGGGTATCTCAAAGTGTTTAGCAAGGCGTGAAGCAAAGATGCCTCCAAAGATGGGGCCCTTTGTACGGTTCAGACTTAATCGTTTAGCAACAATAGTGCCTAAGATGAAAGTTGTATCACGAAACAAAGCATGGCGCAAAATGACAATATCAGGAGCACTAAGATTTCCACTGTTCCCGCGACCAATTAAGCATCTACTAGCAAATATCACAAAGTAACATAGAACAGGAAAATGTATACTAGTAATTCTTGCATCAGAAACTTTCCTAGTTTCTCCTACATCAATTCTATCAATAAACCCATCCACATCACTACGATGTGGTTCCTCGATTCTGCCCTCAAAGGGTATCTTGTAGGCCCGACAAAAATCATGCAGTGACATCTCCTTAACCTCATCATATAAGTGAAACTCCACGGAAGGTGGTGATTTCTTAGCATGGAAACAAAAAAATTGGACGAAAATATTAGTGAGTAGGAGATATCGTTCGCGTTGGTCGTGGAGGAAGTCGGTGAGGCCTGCATTCTCAGCCAAGTAATAAAAGTCATCATGAATACCAGCGGCTCTCAAGAATGCATCACAAGGCCATTCGCACGCATGAACCTCCGCAGTGCGAGGAAGATTGTATTTGGGATTTTTATTCTCCTAATTCTGCTTATCCTTTGAGCTTCGGCTTGAAGAGCCCCTCAACAATCTCTTCAACATTTTCTTTCTCTGAAAAGTTTCTGAAACTTTTAGTGACTCGAAATAAAATTGAACCAAACTCAACAAAATTGATAGCAACTACTCCCACAAGTGCCTAGAGGCTATATCGTGCATTAAAACTACTTTGGACCATATAAATTTGACATGCAAGTTCAAGAACAGGGTCACCTTAGCAGCAAAAAATTGCAATAAATAAAACACTAGAACAAAAACTAATTTGACCAAGCAGTATCAATTTTATACTGGGGAGATTGTTCTTTGATATGTCACTCCAAACAGTTTTGTGAATGGAGCTTTGAGCAAGGAGATCGAAAATGGCAGCAAGATGAGCTAGAACACGGGTTTGAGCTATGGGAGGATTTTTTCTGGAGGAAGACGAAGTGAGTGGGTGCTGGAATAAGTGGAGGGGGTCCATGTGGGGTCCACGAGGCAGGGGGTGTGCCCTAGGGGGGGCGCCCTACACCCTCGTGGCCAAATGGTGTGGCCCCCTGGTGTGTCCTCAGTGCCAGAAATTCTTAAATATTCTACAAAAATCATATTTTATTTTTAGGACATTTGGAGAACTTTTATTTTTGGGGTATTTTTATTGCAAGGATAATTCAGAAAACAGACAAAAAATACTATTTTGCTTTATTTAATATAAATAACAGAAAGTAAAGGAGGGTACACAGAGTTGTGCTTTCTAACTTCATCCATCTCATCCTCATCAAAAGGAATCCACTAACAAGGTTGATCAAGTCTTGTTAACAAACTCTTTCCGAATAACATGAAACCGGAGAATTTTCGAATAACACTAGGTTACCTCCACGGGGATGTGCATGTCCCCAACAATAAGAATATCATATTTCTTCTTAACAATAGGAAGAGGGAATTCAAAACCTCCAATAGTAAATGTTGAAATTTTTCCAATAGAATTGATACTGTGGACTTGAGGTTGTTTCCTCGAAAAGTGTACCGTATGCTCATTAACATGAAAAGTGACATTGCCTTTGTTGCAATCAATAACAACCCCTGCAGTATTCAAAAAAGGGTCTACCAAGGATGATAGACATACTATCGTCCTCGGGAATATCAAGAATAACAAAGTCCGTTAAAATACTGACGTTTGCAACCACAACAGGCACATGCTCACACATACCGACAGGTATAGCAGTTGATTTATCGGCCATTTGCAAAGATATTTCAGTAGGTGTCAACTTATTCAAATCAAGTCTATGATATAAAGAGAGATGCATAACACTAACACCGGCTCCAAGATCACATAAAGCGGTTTTAACATAGTTTCTTTTAATGGAGCATGGTATAGTTGGTACTCCTGGATCTCCTAGTTTCTTAGGTATTACACCTTTAAAAGTATAATTGGCATGCATGGTGGAAATTTTAGCTTCCAGTATCTTTCTTTATTTGTAACAATATCTTTCATATACTTAGCATAAGGATTCATTTTAAGCATATCAGTCGAACGCATACGCAAAAAGATAGGTCTAATCATTTGTGACGCCCCCGATTCAATCGTACACTAATCATACACGCAAACGTGTACGATCAAGATCAAGGACTCACGGGAAGATATCACAACACAAATCTACAAATAAAATAAGTCATACAAGCATCATATTACAAGCCAGGGGCCTCGAGGGCTCGAACACAAGAGCTCGATCATAGACGAGTCAGCGGAAGCAACAATATCTGAGTACAGACATAAGTTAAATAAGTTTGCCTTAAGACGGATAGCACAAACTGGGATACAGATCGAAAGAGGCGTAGGCCTCCTGCCTGGGATCCTCCTAAACTACTCCTGGTCATCGTCAACGGGCTGCACGTAGTAGTAGGCACCTCCCGGGTAGTAGTAGTAGTCATCGACAGTGGCGTCTGGCTCCTGGACTCCATCGTCTGGTCGCAGCAATTGGGTATAGGAAGGGGGAAAAGGGGGAGCAAAGCAACCGTGAGTACTCATCCAAAGTACTCGCAAGCAAGGAGCTACACTACATATGTATGCATTGGTATCAAATGGAAAAGGGGGTATCATATGTGGACTGAACTGCAGAATGCCGGAGTAAAAGGGGGATAGCTAGTCCTGTCGAAGACTACGCTTCTGGCCACCTCCATCTTGTAGCATGTAGAAGAGAGCTGAAGGTAAGTCCACCAAGTAGTATCGTGTAGCATAATCCTAACCGATGATCCTCCCCTCGTCGCCCTGTGAGAGAGCGATCGCCGGTTGTATCTGGCACTTGGAAGGGTGTATTTTATTAAGTATCCGGTTCTAGTTGTCATAAGGTCAAGGTACAACTCCGGGTCGTCCTTTTACCGAGGGACACGGCTATTCGAATAGATCAACTTCCCTACAGGGGTGCACCACATTTCCCAACACGCTCGATCCCCTTTGTCTAGACACACTTTTTTGGGTCATGCCCGGCCTCGGAAGATCAACACGTCGCAGCCCTACCTAGGCACAACAGAGAGGTCAGCACGCCGGTCTAAATCCTATGGCGCAGGGGTCTGGGCCCATCGCCCGTTGCACACCTGCACGTTGCGAACGCGGCCAGTGAGCAGACCTAGCAACCTCCATTACAAAGGAAGTTGCATTACGCGGTCCAACCCGGCACGCGCCGCTCAGTCACTGACGTCACGAAGGCTTCGGCTGATACCACGACATCGAGTGCCCATAACTGTTCCTACGTAGATGGTTAGTGCGTATAGGACAGTAGCCAGACTCAGATCAAATACCAAGATCTCGTTAAGCGTGTTAAGTATCCGCGAACGCCGACCAGGGCCAGGCCCACCTCTCTCCTAGGTGGTCTCAACCTGCCCTATCGCTCCACCACAAAGTAACAGTCGGGGGCCGTCGGGAACTCAGGCCCACCACTACCGGGATGGAGCCACCTGCCCCTTCAGCCCCCATCTCTGAACAGTATCATAAGTAATATAACAGTATAAGTATATATCATATGCCCGTGATCACCTCGCGAAGTGATCACGGCCCAATAGTATAGCATGGCAGACGGACAAGAGTGTAGGGCCACTGATGGAACACTAGCATCGTATACTAAGCATTTAGGATTGCAGGTAAGGTATCAACAGTTGTAACAACAATGACAGGCTATGCATCAGAATAGGATTAATGGAAAGCAGTAACATGCTACACTACTCTAATGCAAGCAGTATAGAGGAGAGTAGGCGATATCTGGTGATCAAGGGGGGGGGGGGCTTGCCTGGTTGCTCGGGCAAGAAAGGTCGTCAACACCGTAGTCGACAACAGGGGTACCGGCAACGGTCTCTGGGTCTACCGGAAAGAAGTAGTGGAGGGGAACACAATAAATAACAGTGCAATCAAAGAATCACAAGGCATAACATGATAATATGCGGTGCTAGGGGTGCCCTAACGCGGTATGAGGTGGTACCGGCGAAGGGGGGAAACATCCGGAAAAATATCCCTGGGGTTTTGTGTTTTCGGACAGATGAATTGGAGAGGGAAAGTTACGTGTTCTCTATGCTAGGGATGCGTGGCGAACGAACGGGCTGCATATCCGGATTCGTCTCGTCGTTCTGAGCAACTTTCATGTACAAAGTTTTTTGATCCGAGCTACAGTTTATTTTATATTAATTTTAAAAGAATTAAATCATTTTTAGGATTTAATTAATTATTTTAATTCAACATTATCTAGAATAGTGTTTGCTGACGTCATCATGACATCAGCATGACGTCAGCAGTTGACCTGGTCAACCTGACAGGTGGGTCCCGTTTGTCATTGACTGTTTAATCTAATTAGGGTTTAATTAAGCTAACTAGTTAATTAGATTAATTAAAAAGGATTAATTAAGTTAATTAATTAATTAAATTAAATTTTTATTTATTTATTTTTAATTCTTTTTTTATTATTTTTTAATCGTTTTGGGCGTGGGCCCGACTGTCAATGGGCCAAAGGCCATAGCGGTTATGGGCACGGGGGATTCGGGCGCTGGGCGATGCAAGCACGTGACCCAGGAGAGGGTCGAGTGGTGCAGATGGGCGCCGGCACCGGGCACCGGATGCGGCAGCGACGAGGCCCGGCGGACAGTGCAGGGAAACGGCGGACACGGCCAGCGTCGAGAAGCTCTGCGACAGCGTTGGTCGGTGCGAGGCGGAGTGCGGAGCGGTGGCGCGCTGTGAGGCGATGCTCGGGCGGAGGAGCGCCGGGCGGGTGTGAGCCGCAGCAGCAGAGCGGCGGGAGGAGGGAGAAGAGGCGCGGCGGGGCGCGTGGCATGGATGCGCCAGGGGTGCGGGGCGCACGCAGTTGGAAGCGGTGACCGCGGTGCAGGGGCGTGTCCGGGCGCGGACAGTGGCCAAGGTGTGCGGCGACAGGACGGCAGTGGGCGCGGCCAGGGGCTTAGCGCACGACAATGAAAGCAGGGGAGAAGGGAGGAAGCTCACGGCGGTGCGTAGGGATTAGGCAGCGAGTGACGAGGAGGAGGAGGGGGACGATGGCGTGGCAACGTCCGACGCGACGAGGTGGCAAGGTGCAGCGGCGATGAGCGACGGGGCACGTCAGGGACGGCGGGCGCAGCGCCTCGATCCAGATCCAGAGAGGGAGGGGATGAGGACGAGCGATGATGGTGTAGGCGAGTGGCTTGAGAAGGAGAGGAGGAGGCCTCGGCGAGGTCTTCGGGCGGCGGTGGTGCGACGCACGGTGACGAGGCGATAGGGACGGCGTCGAGGGGGTTTCGTCCCCGATCCAGATTTGGATCGGGAGAGGGGGAACGTGGGAGCGAGTGGGGGGAGTGGTGCGTTGGGGGTTAGGGTTTGGTCGCCCAGGGGGTTATGGGGGAGTGGGGGGCGGGCTGGGCCGGCCAGGCTAGCAACTGGGCCGACTGGCCCAGTGGGGGGGGGTTCTCTTTCTCCTTTTTTTGCTAGTTTTGTTTTTCTGTTTTGTATTTTTCTTTTTCTTTTGTTTATTTTATTTCCTTTCTGTTTTAGCTTAGTTTCCTTTTATTTTTGATTTAGCAAAATACCAAAATGGCACCTAATTTGATGTTACCAAATATGCCACTGCCACATTAACTAGCTACCTAATCTAAAATAGTTGTGTAATTATTTATTATTTAAAAGTATTTAATTAATAGTTTTGCTACTATTTTAGTTATCTTATAGCATTTAAACGTTGTATAAAAGTATGGTGCTTCACCATAATCACCTATGCATTATTTGGCACAACTCGAACAATTTGGTTTTAATATTTGAAAACTTCTATTATTTGCCTTTAATTGAATTTGAATTTGAATCGATCTCGAACTAACACAAGATTAGCGATAGTAATCGAAGTGACGTGGCATTATTAGCAGAGAATTGCTGTAGCTTAATTATCCGGGCGTCACAATTCTCCTCCACTACAAGAAATCTCGTCCCGGGATTTAAGAGGGGAGTAAGGGGGAAAGTTCTGGTTACGATATTCTAACGGATCTTCTCCATCTTGGTTGCTCTTCTTGAAGAGGTCGATCCATTACATTGACATCTTCATTTCTCTGTTTTGGGTCATCATGATGAAGTTGTCATCCTTTCTTCGGGAACTCCATCGTACTTACGAATAGGTAATGGGCAGCTTTACAACACTTTAATCTTATAAGGGAAAATCATCTGGGGGGGTATCCCAAGAATGATCATAAGAGTATCTCTCGAGTTGAACAAATGAAACACACCGAGAGCAAGGTAAGAAGGTACCATAAGAAGTTTGAAGCGGATAGACAATCGTCGTTGCCTGAAACAACGCATGAAAGGAGTTCAAGGCAACGGGAATAGGTATTGTGTTTAATACCAGAATTGTTGATCACACGGAAGGTGGCCCGTGAATTACATATGAAGCCACGCGCGAGTAATAGCTTTGGGAACAAGGGGTGTATAGGAGAGTCAGGTTTCGATCCTGGGACCTATGGGTTATGGGCCCACCATGTGGGTTGGAAGTAGGAAAGCTCTATCACGTGCACGGTCAAGATAGCAAGGTATGTCAGAGGATAGCCTGTCAGTTATGTTGGAAACAACGTTGGTACCAAGGGCGAGGGACGAAGAGAACCATTTCCCTGCTCGTTGAAACGAAGCGGACCAATAGGCAAGGTTCTCGTCCATCGGTGGTTACCGGAATGTCATCAACAATAGTAACAGGGTCTTGCTGATAGAATTGTACACCGAGGTGTTTACATAAGCAGGAGAATATTACTGCTTAGATCATTTAAATCACAAGAAACATTAACCCAACCAATGAAAAGGAAAATATGATTATCAGATTAAACAGAACAATGGAAAGGAAAATGTGTTTAAACACATATTTCAAGGGTATATCCTTCCCAAGGACAAGCGGAGTATGATAACCATGACAGGATATATCGTAGAAAACCCTTTAGGAAAAGGGAGAGAAATTTGATGACATTACCCATCCAACGGTGCTTGGGGTAATTTATAAAGAAATTTTAGCATTGTGCTTCAAATGTTCATAATGAAAATCGGAGTACCACATACATGCTTCGGGATAGCATTGACATGGTCTTTAAGCAAAGGTCGGACTTTGGATACGCAAAGGATCTATCAGGAACAACTTATAGAATAAGTCTTACGATTTCCTCATGGAAGAATCGCTAAGCTTGCTAAAAAGGGAACTATAACAATAGGTCCTCCGGCCAGGGGTGATAGGCATGACATCACCTTATCGATATATAAGGACCAATGTTATAACTCTTGGAAATAAGTCCCAACCATCATATCCGACCGAGGTTCAGTTCTGATTGGTGTCAGGATACCTCAGACTCATGATGCCTGAGAAGGAAAGGTGCAACACAAATTGAGGAGATGACAATGTAAGATTCTCGGGAAATTAACTACGGAAACGGGTTCCAAAACAAGAGTTAATCATTAAACCAAGGAGAGGACGAGGAGGTGGCTGATGGACTCAGCGACAATTCCTCGAGTTTTACTAAAAGATGGATTTCCACAATTATGTGAACAAGTAGATAACATTTGTCAGATCAAATGATATAATGAGGTACGCTCGAGGAAAACATACACAATTAATTATTGGTAGAAGGTGCACCCGAAATACGGTCTTAGGTAGCATAATCAATGTTAGAATGGTGACTTAATGAACAAAAGAATTAGAATGAAAGTATCGATCATTCACTTCAAAGCAATAGGGTTGCTAGAAGTTTTGAATTCACACCTCAAGTTCAATTGTCAGTTTTTCGGTTAGAAACAAAATGGGGACCAAGGAATGAATGGAAATGGCAAGAAGTATCACTTGTACCAAGAATTCATAAGAGGTGGTGAAATTCTCACAACATTCTTGACATATAAGATAGTAATACCCCAAGGTAAAGAAGAATAATTGCCGGATAGCAAGGATCTCAAGGTATAACACAAAACACGAACAAGTTTGTGTTGGAGGGAAGTCAATAAAGTGGTCAATGATAATACAGATCATCGAGGGCAAGGATGGTATTTCTCATCATGAACTCAGTTGACATCATGGAAGAGCTCAGAATGCAGATGATGATCATGACACAATTGTTGAGGGATTTCATGAAGATGTAATCAGTCGGCGATGACATCAAGCCAAAGGAATGATGCAGCGAAAGGTTACTGAAACCAAGGGTATGACATAAACTCGAAACCAAGCTCATTGTTTAAGGTGAAATGGCATGATGAGGAAGATCGATGTAAGCTTAGCTCATCGTCGAAAGTTGTGCTCTGGGAATAAGGACCAGGTAGCACAGTTAAAAATCATCACAATAATGATATAGCCAAATAGGGTAGGAAGGACGTGATCGGGTACAAACTCGTAAGTAATGAAGGTTACCAAGATTTGTTTAATCGCGGTGTGGACTTGAGTCAGTTATCGGTGTCTTTGGGTGTTTAATAACTCAGAGCCCATGAAAAATTGGAATCAGTGAGAATGTAGCACTCGATGAAGAACTCATAATAAGTATGCAGTTCCATGGTAATCTCGAGATACCAGGGGGGTAATACTCGATGACAGATCAAAGTAGAGGTTGGACTAGGGTAATGCTCTGCAGAAGACAAGTGCTCAAACTTGAACGAGAAATGGAATCAAGGAGAAACATGGTCGGAACCACGTGCACAGATACAATATGAACTTATAACAAGGGGACAACTATTTTAAGAGAAGCTTCCATGAGAAGGTATACATCATTTCCATGGGCATGAACATCAATTTCAAGGTCGACTCCCACTTCTTTAATGTATAACCTTCCATTCACCTCTCACTTTCGAAGAAGTTGTAGTGTTGAAATTTTATCTAGCAAAATACCAGGAGAGTATGACTCGTGAAAACTTTCGAGTTCACACATATTAAGGAAGGCATAGGTTCAACCCGTCAGGGTATTGTGGAAACATATACCACAAGCTTCAATCGTAAATACCACTAGCTCGGAAACAGAGCATGGTTGAGAAAACAGAGGATACAATTTACCAGAGGCTTTATATATCTGTGGAAAGGCTCACAAGCTTATTGAATATGAAGGAGCTCAAATGCAAAGGAATTATGAATTCCAAGACAAGGGATCAGAAGCAATGCTCTGATTAGGGATGGATAAGTTGAACAGCCTTAGGGGTACAATCGATGGCAATTTGATTGGTCGAGATCCAGCTCATGTTTAAAATGACGTCTGAGCCGGAAGGACGAAATTAAGGATCTAATTAAGGATTGCGAGCATTCACAACATATTGATTCAACAGACACAAACTGATAATGACTAAGGAGGCCAATAAGATTACCGGACTTATGAGGTTAATCAAAATGCAAGCAAGCAAGAATTTCAGGAGCAATACGTTGTTGAGGATTTTCGGAGATTGATTGGTATTTCGAAGACTTTTGTGAAAAACATGTATCCACTAGGGATGAGCGGATACTTTATAAGTGCGAGAAATTATTCGTAGGGGTATTCAGGTTGAAAGAACTGCAAGGGCAGTGGGCACAAGGTATTTTCGGAACAATAGAGAGAATTTCGGGGTATCTTGTAATAACAAGATTAACTGGGAATAAAAATAAGGATGACAGGTGTAGGTATTTATCCATAGGGATATTTCAATGGTAGGGGATGGCAAAGCAATGGGCACAAAGCCTCGGGGGAACTCGGAATCTTTTGGAGCGGCAGACGATCATCTGTAATAAGGGGCTCTCCGGATGGAAGTAATTACGAGAATCTAAAGTTAGAGCTAGCAAATCTTTTAAACTGAATAGAAGAGAGATCAGAGTTCCGGTGTATAGACAAGGAATAAAAGATCCTAATACCACCGGAGGGAGTCCTGGATTAGGGGGTGTCCGGACAGCCGGACTATATCTTTTGGCCGGACTCCTGGACTATGAAGATACAAGATTGAAGACTCAGTCCCGTGCCCGGAAGGGACTTTCCTTGGCGTGGAAGGCAAGCTTGGCGATACGGATATGAAGATCTCCTACCATTGTAACCGACTTTGTGTAACCCTAACCCTCTTCGGTGTTTATATAAACCGGAGGGTTTTAGTCCGTAGGACAACGTACACATCAACAATCATACCATAGGCTAGCTTCTAGGGTTTAGCCTCTTCGATCTCGTGGTAGATCTACTCTTATACTACCCATATCATCAATATTAATCAAGTAGGACGTAGGGTTTTACCTCCATCGAGAGGGCCCGAACCTGGGTAAAACTTCGTGTCCCTTGCCTCCTGTTACCATCCAGCCTAGACGCACAGTTCAGGACCCCCTACCCGAGATCCGCTGGTTTTGACACCGACATTGGTGCTTTCATTGAGAGTTCCTTTGTGTCGTCGCCATCAGGAAGGATGCCTCGCCCTGTCTTTAAAGACGGCACCGTTGCTAAGGGAGCTTTGGCTGTCGGCCAAACCCTCCGGCTAGGTGGTTTTCTTATGACCGCCTGTTCGGCTTCTGCGCCGATGATGACCTCTCGAGCCATCGAAAACAATCTTCATGTCAGGTCGGAACTTGCCGAGCAGTTAGATCCAATGGAGCTCTCCTCCATAAACGAGCTCTTGGATCGCTTCGCCGCCCTGGGAGTCGCCACGGATTACGACCAGATTGGGCCTAAACCTGATCTGAGAGAGATTAACTCTCCCCAAGTCACCCATCACGTTGCCGTGGTAGAGGGACAGTGCGGCGACCCTTCATCTATCTTAAGGACTCGCTATGTCCGGATTCCCGATCCCTCCAAGGCGGATACCCGCGGAGGGGAGGATATCACTCAAGACCTGAATTTAGAGTCAGGCGACGGGCTGGATTCATTGGACAACATCCAGGAATCCAAATTTTCGAGTTCAGAAATTCCTCGGCCACTGAGCCTCAGAGGGGGTGAGGCTTCGGATTTAATTCCACCCACCCACCCCAACATAAGCGATCTATCCAAAATCAGGCAAGAGCCTGATGAAACAGTACATCATTACTGGGCCAGATTCCTCCTGGTTAAGAACAGGTTAAGGGACTGCCGCGAGGAAGACGCAATCTCAATCTTCTGCAATAATGGCACGGACAAGGGAATACTCAATGCCATAAGTCGCCGTGATATTACACGCTTCGCTGACTTGGCGTCCATTGTACGAAAGTACTGTGCGATGGAAAGCGCTTGGAAAACCAAAATAAAATTTTGGGACAATCCGGCCCTGAATACAAACCCAGTCCGAAATAAAAGGGTGCATCATCACCAGACACCCGGGTCAAGCACTAAAAAGCAAAAACCCTCTACAAAACATGGAACCGTACTGGAAGGATGGATTAATGGACCCTATAAAATTCACAGTACAGAGGACGCCACACCAACTCACAGCCTTAGAGCATGTTGGATACTCCGGCAGGTGGCCAAAATTGGCGAAAATCTCCTAATTCCGAAGGCCACGGAAAGCCACCCCAGAGACACCAATACGGTATTAACAGTCTTAGAGACTTTCGCATCAAATAATATGCGAAAAAGGACACTCCGCAGCCTTGCCGAAGTCTACCAAGTAGCAACAATAAACCCATGGAGTGACACGGCTATTACCTTTAATGCCAGTGATGAACCTAAATTCCAAACAGCCCGAGCACCAGCCGCATTGGTCCTTAGTCCAATAGTGGACGGTTTTCGTCTTACCAAGGTACTCATGGACGGCGGCAGCGGATTGAACCTCATTTATGAGGAAACCCTTCAAAAAATGGAAATAGACTGGAACCGCATTGAGCGAAGCAGCACAACCTTTAGAGGAATAATCCCCATTCGAGAAGCGCGCTGTACAGGAAAAATCACACTAGATGTGGTGTTCGGCACGCCGGACAATTACAGGTCCGAAGAGATCACGTTCCATGTGGCTCCGTTCAGCAGCGGTTATCACGCTCTGCTAGGGCGGGAAGCGTTTACAATCTTCCAAGCAATACCCCATTACGGGTACATGAAGCTCAAGATGCCCGGGCCTAACAGGATCATCACTCTCGCTAGTGATCCGGACATAGCACTCCGCGCCAAAAACAAGACAGCCGCACTGGCCCTCGAGGCACTATCGAAGCCCTAGCGGCTGAGGAACTGACTGCGCTATGCTCTACGGTGAATAGGGACGATGTGGTACTCGACAAAAGATCCAAGTCCACCTCCTTTAAACCGGCGGACGAAATAGTCAAATTCCAAGTCCATCCAACGGACCCCAATAAAACAGCTTCCATCGGGGCACAGTTAAACCCTGATGTAGACGCCGCACTGCGAGAGTTCCTACGAGAGAACTGGGACATTTTCGCCTGGCACCCTTCAGACATGCCAGGAATCCCACACAGGCTGGCCGAGCACAGCTTAAATATCCAAACAGGATTCAAACCTGTCAAAAGGCTCTTCGGCATTTCTCCGAACCTAAGAGACAGGCCATGGGAGAGGAGCTAGCAAAGCTATTGGAGGCCGGATTCATCAGAGATATTAAACATCCGGACTGGCTAGCAAACCTGGTGATGGTACCAAAGAAGGACAAATGGCGCCTGTGTGTTGATTTTAAAGACCTTAACAAGGCTTGCCCAAAGGATCCCTTCCCCCTCCCCCGCATCGATCAAATTATCGACGCTACCGCCGGACACGATTCGTTGTGCTTCCTCGATGCATATTCCGGCTACCATCAAATCAAGATGGCAGAACTAGACCAAGCCACCATGGTATTTATCACACCATACGGCCCATTCTGCTTCAACATGATGCCCTTCGGGCTCAAAAACGCTGGCGCAACATATCAGCGCATGATTTAGACATGTCTGGCAAGCCAGATCGGCAAAACAGTGGAGGCATATGTAGATGATGTGGTTGTCAAAACAAGACATGTCGAATTCTAGTAGACGACTTGAGGCTCACATTTGATAACCTCCGAACATACGACATCAAGCTCAACCCAGAAAAATGCGTTTTCGGCATTCTAGCCGGAAAGCTCTTGGGCTTCATTGTATCCGGTAGAGGAATTGAAGCAAATCCAGCCAAGATCCGAGCTCTGTCACAACTGGATATCCCAAAGGACCTCAAACAAATACAAAAGTTAACCGGATGCGTGGCGGCTCTAAGCCGCTTTATCTCCCGCTTGGGGGAAAAGGCCCTGCCCCTTTACTGCCTCCTTCGGCGCACCGAACACTTCGAATGGACGGATGCAGCCACGGCCAGACTCGACGAAATAAAAGCCATACTGGCAACAAACCCAGTCCTGGCCGCACCAAACATTGGCGAACCAATGCTATTATACATTGCAGCAACACATCAGGTTGTAAGCGCAGTGCTCGTCGTCGAACAAGAAGCGGACGGACACAAATTCCCCCTTCAAAAGCCGGTCTATTATGTGTCCACTGTCCTCACTCCCTGCAAATCACGGTACCCGTATTATCAAATAGCGTACGCGGTATTCATGGCATCCCGGAAGCTACGACACTACTTTCCAGAGTGTTCAATAACAGTAGCCTCGGAAGTACCACTTAACGATATTATAAACAACCGTGACGCAACGGGCCGGATTGCAAAATGGGCTATTGAGCTCCTCCCATTTGACATAACTTATAAGCCACGGCGAGCCATCAAGTCGCAAGTCTTGGCCGACTTCGTCGCAGAATGGACGGAGGCCGAGCTCCCTAAAGAGTACGGCACATATTCAAATTGGATGATGCATTTCGACGGCTCCAAGATGTTGGCCGGACTGGGGGCTGGCGTTGTTTTGACGTCCCCCACAGGAGACACAGTTCAATACGTACTCCATATTATGTACACGGACTCCAACAATGCAGCCGAATATGAGGCCCTTTTACATGGTCTCCGGATGGCAGTATCCATGGGCATTCAACACCTAGAGGTGCGCGGGGACTCGAACCTCGCAATATCCCAAATTAATGGAGACTTCGATGCCAAAGATCCAAAAATGGCAGCTTACCGCAACGCCGTCCTAAAAATGTCAGCTCGGTTCGAGGGGCTTGAATTTCACCATATAGCCCGGGAAAATAATCAGGCGGCAGATG
Organism: Triticum dicoccoides; assembly: GCF_002162155.2. Taxonomy (NCBI): domain Eukaryota; kingdom Viridiplantae; phylum Streptophyta; class Magnoliopsida; order Poales; family Poaceae; genus Triticum; species Triticum dicoccoides. The sequence goes on along the minus strand of NC_041382.1, from coordinate 385,293,559 downwards.
TCCTGGCACGCATCAGCGTAAAACACGATGTAGTCCCCCCCAACATCTTGGAAAGGCTGTTCAAGCCATCCGTAGTATGGGAAGGGGAGCCGAACAATAACGGCCCGGACCCAACCGCACTGCCCGACACCGAACATTCTGACACAATCGGAGGCTCTGCCAATGAAATAACACCTTCAGCCCACGTAATAATGGTCGTCATCGCCCCGTGGACAGAACCATTCCTCGCCTACCTTACTAGGTAGGAACTCCTCGAGGGCCAAAATGAGGCACGCTGCATAGTGCGGCGATCCAAAGCCTACAGAGTCCACGAGGGAGAGCTTTATAAGAAAAGCACTACCGGAGTCCTTCAAAGGTGCATCTCCGAACAGGAGGGGCGGAACCTCCTGGCTGAAATTCATGCCGGACTGCGCGGTCATCACGCTGCAGCTCGGTCCCTTGTAAGCAAGGCCTTCCGTACAGGCTTTTATTGGTCGACGGCCCGGGCAGACGCTCAGGACTTAGTCCAATGATGCACCGGTTGTCAGCTCTTTGCAAACCAAAGCCATATGCCACCCACCGCCCTCCAAACTATCCCCATTACTTGTCCCTTCGCGGTCTGGGGGCTTGACATGGTTGGAACCCTTAAAGGCGGAACCCACAAGCAAAAATACTTACTGGTCATGGTGGATAAGTTCACCAAATGGATAGAAGCCAAGCCTGTTAAGACGGCCGAATCCGGACCGGTGATAGACTTTATATCCGGGGTTGTACACTGTTACGGCGTCCCCCACAGCATCATCACTGATAACGGCACGAACTTCACGGCCGACGAGGTAAAACTCTGGTGCAAAAACATGGGCATCAAGCTTGATTATGCTTCCGTCTATCACCCACAAACTAACGGCCAGGTCTAACGTGCAAATGGTCTTATCATGAGCGGCATCAAACCCAGATTAGTGCGGTCCCTCAAGGAATCTAACACGCACTGGGTAGAGGAGCTCGACTCTGTACTCTGGGGGCTGCGGACCACGCCGAATCGCACCACCGGATACACACCATTCTTTATGGTGTACAGCGCAGAGGCAGTTTTGCCTTGCGACATAATTCATGACTCACCTCGAGTGCGCATGTACGAAGAAAGAGAAGCCGAGCTCGATCGGCAGGACAGCTTGGACGCATTGGAGGAGGAGCGTGACATGGCAAAAGCCCGTTCCGCATTCTATCAACAGCAGGCTCGAAGATACCAAAGCAGAGAAGTACGGGCCAAAAATTACAACGTTGGCGAATTAGTTCTACGACTACCGGACAAGAAAAAGGACAAACTCAAGCCCAAGTGGGAAGGTCCCTTCATAATTGACCAAGTCCTGACTGGTGGAGCGTACTGCCTGCGGGATGCATCGGATAACCGACTCGAGCCGAACCCATGGAACGCAGCCCGTCTCCGAAGATTCTATGCCTAGCGCCGGACTCTGTGTTCGTCTCCTTCCTCTGTCCATTTTTTATATATTTTCTGACTTACATTTCTCTTCTTTTCTCTCTCTTTCTCTCTCTCTCTTATAGCCTTTAAAGGCTCATAAAGTGACGCGCTATCCGCGCTCATTAAACCTGGGGGCTTCTTTAAACAGAAGCTTATTCATACGGGCTTCATGCCCAACACATGTGTCACACTTCTGCATGTACCTTTTATTCACCATTATATGCATCGATATGACTTCAGTTTTGGCCAAGCTGGGTTGCCTGGCTCCTGTGCTTACCCCTACGTTCCCGATTGTTCGGCTAGGTGGTAAAGGGAGCACCTCTGTGATTGTTACTGCCGGGTCAGCCGGGCGTGTACCTCAGACTGGGTGAAGCCGAAAGCTAGTGTTCTTAAGGGAATATTCGGTCGGTGAACTAAAGATGATCCTTTTTTATTATCTATACGCCCCCAGATGTTTTTCCTGCGTTTCTTTTTGCAGCATGGATATGCACCTTAGGGCATGCCTCCCAGGGAAAGGAACCCCTAACGGAACTATTCTCCCTGGAAGATGTTTCTTACTAACCATGTAATATAACATAACTAGTCGGGCACTTGTCTGTTCACGCACTAATGACCCCTACGCCTGGTCTCCATGCATTCCCCGGTTCCTATACAACCACATGGGAATTCGGACACACTCCGGACCGTCAGGTCCCGAGGCTGAAGCGAAAAGGTCGGCCATGACAAATGATCTACAATCCGGCTAGAAGGCATTATAAATGTCAATTAAATTACATAGTCATTTTGACTGATTGTATTCCTCTTCAATACCATCTAACAGGCTGTCTAATTTCCAGTCCTGCTGGGAATACTTTGCGGCCAACTCTACTTGGCCGTATACTAAGCTTACATGGATCTCCTTCCCATCGGGCCCTACAGGATCGACCTCGGCCATGTGGTTGGGGTCAGCCTTTGCGTACCGCGTCTTCACCATAGCGCCGGCCTCCCTAGCGCCTTGACGGCAGGCCGATATCTTCCATAATAGGAAGCGCCGCCGTGCTCCCTTCAGCTTCTCCGCAAGCTCTCCAAGTCCTTCGGGCATGGAGACGGATGGCCACAGGGCCTGGGAGACACCTTGCATCACCTGCCGAACTCGATCGAGCAGTTGCGAGAGCTCGGGAAGAAGGTCACCCGTAGAACCGGGCATCTCCTCTGCAGGATGACCTGTTAGCACACCTACAGACATTGCTCCGTTAGTCGACTTCCCCGCCGAACTTTCTTTCAAAGGTTCGTTCAAGCACTTACTAAATATGTCGTGCCGAAGCCGATGATTCTCCTTCACGGAGTCTGACAGCTGGGCGCGAACATCTTTCAGCTCGACGCCCAGCTTGGTGTTGGCATCTTGGAGATCGTTTTTCTCTCGCCTTACCTTTGTCAGCACCTTCTCACCAGCCTTTAGCTGGCGTAGGAGGTGTTTCCTTTCCGGATTCAATCCAGCGCCATCTGCAATTTCATTTGTCAGATTCGCACCCATGTCGTGCTTCACACAATACTTATCTTTCGAAGTATATATTACCAGAGGGGGTCTCCTTGGGCTCCCCTGCCACGGCTAGTGCGTCCTTAAGTTGGGCTTTGCACTCTTCCAGCTCCTTGGACAGTAGGGAATTCTTTTCTATAAGAACCTGTATAACAAATGATCCTTAAATCAGTTATTCTAACTGTTTCAAGTCTCGGGGGCTACTGGTATCTATATATAATTACCAAAAAAGTTCTTACCCATATGTCTTTTACATACTGCTCCGTGGCTCTGGCTAGACCATTTTGAGCAGCACGAAGGTACGCATCTCCCGAGTTGAAGGCATCTAACGCCCCTTGGGAGAAACAAGCGTCGCGAAGAATTGTCCGGCGACGCCTGTGGTTCATGGCACTCTCCACCTCAGAGTTGGTGGCAGACAACCCGTCCACATCCTCCGTCGGAGGAGCGTCCGGCGCACGCCTTGTGTTCGCCTCCGCCTCCGGACCAGGCTTTGGAGCCTGGCTGGTGGAGGCGCGATTGGCAGCCTCTCCGGATATAGTCCGGCGAGGAGGTGCGATTGGCAGCCTCTCCGGATATAGTCCGGCGAGGTCTCTTTGTCCTGAAAAGAGCGCAAGTGTCAATATGCCTCGAAGGTATAACACCTGGGATAAGGGGCGCACCATACCTTTGCACTGACGCCTCGGTCCGGATTGCACTTCTTTTCTGCCCGCGGGGCCCTACGGCCCCTCGTTGGCTTGTCGCCGCAGGTTCGGCCTTCCGCTTTAAAAACCTCCCCTGCAAAGTTCAGCTGCAATCAGGAAACTGAACATGAGTGGGCGGATACCTATGTCCGGATCCTCTTGAGAGGTCGGGTCGAGGGACCGTCCTGGGTCCTCGGGTTGTGGAGGAGGGCTGCTTATTTCCTTAATAGCCCGACGCAGTTCCTGCGTTGAAGTCATCAGACTAAATATTTAACAATGGGAATACAAAACAGATGGACAACTAAATATGGCCACTTACCCAGCTTGGGGGATTGTGCATGGAGAATCCACCCTGAGGGTTGACGCGGAGAAATTCCTCCTCTTCTCCCTTATACAAAGTGGACAAAATCTTTAGTAGAGCGGCAGCCGAATCCGGCCCCTTACGGCTGTAGCGGGTGGCGTCGTCCTCCCCGTTGAAGTCCCACATGGGATGGCTTCTATACTGAAGCGGCTGCACCCCCCCCCCCCGCATAATGCACTCGGCCATAACCCCGATCATGGTTAGTCCGGAATGGGCTAAAAATCTTATCCGGCCCATCAGGTAAAGGATGTCCCTGTCACCTCCCCTCTGAGGGCTCTGTGGGCGCCAGCTTAGGCGCTTCTTTAAGGGAGCACTGTTGAATTCAGGGAGGCCGATCCGGACAGGATCCGGCAGCGGGACGTCTTCTATATAAAACCATTCCGAGGGCCAGTCTTCGTAGGCCTTCTTTGGGGTTCCGGACAGATATCCGGTCCCGGCGATGCGCCACACTTCGGCTCCGCCCACTTGATACATTGACCCCTTCTTGTAACGGGGCATGAGGCAAAATAGCTCCTTCCACAGTCCGAAATGAGCTTCAACACCCAAGAACAGCTCGCAGAGGGCTACAAAGCCCGCGATATGCAATACTGAGGCGGGCGTGAGGTGATGTAGCTGGAGGCCGTAGAACTCCAGCAGCCCCCGGAGAAATGGATGGATTGGAAATCCGAGCCCCCTTATTAAGTAAGGGACGAGGCACACCCGCTCTCCTTTGGAGGGATTAGGGGCATTCTCTGCTTGCTCTCCGCCGTTGTAGACGGCAAGACCGGCTTGAACCGGGACCATATAGGCCGGGGGGAGAAATCCCTTGGTCTGGAGCGTCACTAGCTTGCTATGCGGGATGGAACATCTCTCCCAATATCCAGGCTTAGGGCTGGAAGGGTGAGAGGAGGAGTTGCGACGGCTGACCATGGTGAAATGGACCTTTGTCGGATGCGCTCTGATGAACACTCGCGGAGGGGAGAAGGTGTGGATTGGATCTAAATCCTCGTCCCCTTAAATAGGGAATCTCATTTACGCGGCTAGGGGTGTGAATGTAAAAACACTCAGGCTTTTCATATTCATTTGACACGTGGGAAGCGGCCATTATTGGGCGTAGAAGCCAAGGAGTGCAAACATCTACAAGAAACTAGACTTTATTCAACAGGTACACGTAATTTGGAGGAGAACCCGCCTTGCAATGCCGAAGACAATCTGCATGCCGGACTCATCGTCATTGAATCCTGGTTCGGGGGCTACTGAGGGAGTCCTGGATTAGGTGGTGTCCGGACAGCCGGACTATATCTTTTGGCCGGACTCCTGGACTATGAAGATACAAGATTGAAGACTCCATCCTGTGTCCGGAAGGGACTTTCCTTGGCGTGGAAGGCAAGCTTGGCGATGCGGATATGAAGATCTCCTACCATTGTAACCGACTTTGTGTAACCCTAACCCTCTCCGGTGTCTATATAAACTGGAGGGTTTTGGTCCATAGGACAACGTACACATCAACAATCATACCATAGGCTAGCTTCTAGGGTTTAGCCTCTTCGATCTCGTGGTAGATCTACTCTTGTACTACCCATATCATCAATATTAATCAAGCAGGACGTAGGGTTTTACCTCCATCGAGAGGGCCCGAACCTGGGTAAAACTTCGTGTCACTTGCCTCCTGTTACCATCCGGCCTAGACGCACAGTTCGGGACCCCATACCCGAGATCCGCCGGTTTTGACACAGACACCACCCAAATGGTGACGTGGGCCCGTAAGCCACACAGCCATGTTAGTAAAAGTTTTGCAATGACTAGACTCAACTTCGGCCAAGGAGTATGGAAGGGGGATTCCTACAGGCAGTTGGCTCTGATACCAACTTGTGACGCCCCCAATTCAATCGTACACTAATCATACACACAAACGTCTACGATCAAGATCAGGGACTCACGGGAAGATATCACACCACAACTCTACAAATTAAATGAGTCATACAAGCATCATATTAAAGCCAGGGGCCTCGAGGGCTCGAATACAAGAGCTCGATCATAGACGAGTCAGCGGAAGCAACAATATCTGAGTATAGACATAAGTTAAACAAGTTTGCCTTAAGAAGGCTAGCACAAACTGGGATACAGATCAAAAGAGGCGCAGGCCTCCTGCCTGGGATCCTCCTAAACTACTCTTGGTCATCGTCAGCGGGCTGCACGTAGTAGTAGGCACTTCCCGAGTAGTAGTAGTCATCAACGGTGGTGTCTGGCTCCTGGACTCCATCGTCTGGTCGCAGCAATCGGGTATAGGAAGGGGGAAAAGGGGGAGCAAAGCAACCGTGAGTACTCATCCAAAGTACTCGCAAGCAAGGAGCTACACTACATATGTATGCATTGGTATCAAATGGAAAAGGGGGTATCATATGTGGACTGAACTGCAGAATGCCAGAGTAAAAGGGGGATAGCTAGTCCTGTCAAAGACTACGCTTCTGGCCACCTCCATCTTGCAGCATGTAGAAGAGAGCTGAAGGTAAGTCCACCAAGTAGCATCGTGTAGCATAATCCTAACCGATGATCCTCCCCTCGTCGCCCTGTGAGAGAGCGATCACCAGTTGTATCTGGCACTTGGAAGGGTGGGTTTTATTAAGTATCCGGTTCTAGTTGTCATAAGGTCAAGGTACAACTCCGGGTCATCGTTTTACCGAGGGACACGGCTATTCGAATAGATCAACTTCCCTACAGGGGTGCACCACATTTCCCAACACGCTCGATCCCCTTTGTCTGGACACACTTTTCTGGGTCATGCCCGGCCTCAGAAGATCAACACTTCACAGCCCTACCTAGGCACAACAAAGAGGTCAGCACGCCGGTCTAAATCCTATGGCGCAGGGGTCTGGGCCCATCGCCCGTTGCACACCTGCACGTTGCGAACGCGGTCGGTGAGCAGACCTAGCAACCTCCATTACAAAGGAAGTTGTGTTACGCGGTCCAACCCGGCGCGCGCCGCTCAGTCGCTGACGTCACGAAGGCTTCGGCTGATACCACGACGTCGAGTGCCCATAACTGTCCCTGTGTAGATGGTTAGTGCGTATAGGCTAGTAGCCAGAATCAGATCAAATACCAAGATCTCGTTAAGCATGTTAAGTATCCACGAACGCCGACCAGGGCCAGGCCCACCTCTCTCCTAGGTGGTCTCAACCTGCCCTGTCGCTCCACCAAAAAGTAACAGTCGGGGGCCGTCGGGAACTCAGGCCCACGACTACCTGGATGGAGCCACCTGCCCCTTCAGCCCCCATCTCCGAAGAGTATCATAAGTAATGTAACAGTATAAGTATATATCATATGCCCGTGATCACCTCCCGAAGTGGTTACGGCCCAGTAGTATAACATGGCAGACGGACAAGAGTGTAGGGCCACTGATGGAACACTAGCATCCTATACTAAGCATTTAGGATTGCAGGTAAGGTATCAACAGTTGTAATAACAATGACAGGCTATGCATCAGAATAGGATTAATGGAAAGCAGTAACATGCTACACTACTCTAATGCAAGCAGTATAGAGGAGAGTAGGTGATATCTGGTGATCAAGGGGGGGGGGGGGCTTGCCTGGTTGCTCGGGCAAGAAAGGTCGTCAACACCGTAGTCGACAACAGGGGTACCGACAGCGGTCTCCGGGTCTACCAGAAAGAAGTAGCGGAGGGGAACACAATAAATAACAGTGCAATCAAAGCATCACAAGGCATAACATGGTAATACGCGGTGCTAGGGGTGCCCTAACGCAGTATGAGGTGGTACCGGCGAAGGGGGGAAACATCCGGAAAAATATCCCCGGGGTTTCGTGTTTTCGGACAAATGAATAGGAGAGGGAAAGTTGCATGTTCTCTATTCTAGGGATGCGTGGCGGACGAACGGGTTGCGTATCTGGATTCGTCTCGTCGTTCTGAGCAACTTTCATGTACAAAGTTTTTTCATCCGAGCTACGGTTTATTTTGTATTAATTTTAAAAGAATTAAATCATTTTTTGGATTTAATTAATTATTTTAATTCAACATTATCCAGAATAGTGTTTGCTGATGTCATCATGACGTCGGCAGTTGACCTGCTCAACCTGACAGGTGGGTCCCGTTCGTCATTGACTATTTAATCTAATTAGGGTTTAATTAAGCTAACTAGTTGATTAGATTAATTAAACAGGATTAATTAACTTAATTAATTAATTAATTTAATTATTACTTATTTATTTATTTTTAATTCTTTTCTTATTATTATTTTTAATCGTTTTGGGCGTGGGCCCCGACTGTCAATGGGCCAAAGGCCATAGCGGTTATGGGCACGGGGGATTCGAGTGCTGGGTGATGCGAGCACCCGACCCAGGAGAGGGTCGAGCGGTGCAGATGGGCGCCAGCACCGGGCACCGGATGCGGTAGCGACGAGGCCCGGCGGACAGTGCAGGGAAACGGCGGACACGGCCTGCATCGAGAAGCTCTGCGATAGCGTTGGTCGGGGCGAGGCGGAGTGCGGAGCGGTGGCGCGCTGCGAGGCGATGCTCGGGCGAAGGAGCGCGGGGCGGCTGTGAACCGCAGCAGCAGAGCGACGGGGGGAGGGAGAAGAGGCGCGGCGGGGCACATGGCAAGGATGCGCTAGGGGCGCGCGGCGCACGCAGTCGGAAGCGGCGACCGCGGTGCAGGGGCGTGTCCGGGTGCGGACAGTGGCCAAGGTGTGCGGCGACAGGACGGCAGTGGGCGCGGCCAGGGGCTCGGCCCACGGCGACGAAAGCAGGGGAGAAGGGAGGAAGCTCACGGTGGTGCGTAGGGATTAGGCAGCGAGTGAGGAGGAGGAGGACGAGGACGACGGCGTGGCGACGTCCGGCGCGATGAGGCGGCAAGGTGCAGCGGCGATGAGCGACGGGGCGCGTCGGGGACGGCGGGCGCAGCGCCTCGATCCAGATCCAGAGAGGGAGGGGATGAGGACGAGCAATGATGGTGTAGGCGAGTGGCTTGAGAAGGAGAGGAGGAGGCCTCAGCGAGGTCTTCGGGCGGCAGTGGTGCGATGCACGTCAAGGAGGCGATGGGGACGGTGTTGAGGGGGTTTCGTCCCCGATCCAGATTTGGATCGGGAGAGGGGGAACGTGGGAGCGAGTGGGGGAGTGGTGCGTTGGGGGGTTAGGCTTTGGTCGCCCAGGGGGTTATGGGGGAGTGGGGGCGGCCTGGGCCGACCAGGCTAGCAACTGGGCCGACTGGCCCAGTGGGGGGGTTCTCTTTCTCCTTTTTTTTGCTAGTTTTGTTTCTCTGTTTTGTATTTTCTTTTTCTTTTATTTATTTTGTTTCCTTTCTGTTTTAGCTTAGTTTCCTTTTATTTGTGATTTAGCAAAATACCAAAATGGCACCTAATTTGATGTTACCAAATATGCCACTGCCACATTAACTACCTACCTAATCTAAAATAGTTGTGTAATTATTTATTATTTAAAAGTATTTAATTAATAGTTTTTGCTACTATTTTAGTTATCTTATAGCATTTAAACGTTATATAAAAGTATGGTGCTTCACCATAATCACCTATGCATTATTTGGCACAACTCGAACAATTTGGTTTTAATATTTGAAAACTTTTATTATTTGCCTTTAATTGAATTTGAATTTGAATCGATCTCGAACTAACACGAGATTAGTGATAGTAATCAAAGTGACGTGGCATCATTAGCAGAGAAATACTATAGCTTAATTACCCGGGTGTCACATCAATTCAGCAAAGCACTCAAAATCCTCATCATCCTTTTTCTTGGATGGTTTAGGAGGAAAAGGCATGGGTTTCTGTACCCGTAGTTCTCTTTCTTTACCGTGCTTCCTAGCAACAAAGTCTCTCTTATCATAACGTTGATTCTTTGATTGTGGGTTATCAAAATCAATAGCAGGTTCAATCTCTACATCATTGTTATTGCTAGGTTGAGCATCATCATTAACATTATCACTAGGTTCATGTTCATTACCAGATTGTGTTTCAGCATCGGGGATAGAAATATCATTGGGATTCTCAGGTGTGTCATCAACAGGTTCACTAGAAGCATGCAAAGTCCTATCATTTTTCTTTTTCTTATTCTTAGAAGGACTAGTGCATCAACATTAGTTCTCTGAGAATCTTGCTCAACTCTCTTAGGGTGGCCCTTAGGATATAGAGGTTCCTGAGTCATTTTACACCCTCTAGTCACAACGCTAACAGCATTATCATTTTTCTTATTATTTAATAAATTGAGAAAATCATCTTGAGCTTTAAGCACTTGTTCTACCTGAGTGATAACCATAGAAGCATGTTTACTAATAAGTTTAAGGTCACATTTAACTCTAGACATATAATCACTCAAGTGTTCAACCATATAAGCATTACGTTTCAATTGCCTACCAACATAAGCATTGAAGTTTTTTTGTTTAACAATAAAATTATCAAACTCATCCAAGCATTCGCTAGCAGACTTATTACAAGGAATATCACCTTCATCAAATCTATAGAGAGAATTTACCTTTACTACCTGTGTCGGATTATTAAGACCATGTATTTCTTCAATAGGTGGTAAATTATTAACATCTTCAGCTTTAATACCCTTTTATTTCATAGATTTTTTTTGCCTATTGCATATATTCAGGACTGAGAAATAGAATACCCCTTTTCTTTGGAGTTGGCTTAGGAGTTGGTTCAGGAAGTGTCCAATCATTATTATTACTCAATATATTATTTAATAGCAATTCAGCTTGCTCAACAATTCTTTCCCTGAAAACACAACCAGCACAACTATCCAGGTGGTCTCTGGAAGCATCAGTTAGTCCATTATAAAAGATATCAAGTATTTCATTTTTCTTGAGAGGATGATCAAGCAAAGCATTAAGTAATCGGAGAAGCCTCCCCCAAGCTTGTGGGAGACTCTCTTCTTCAATTTGCACAAAATTATATATTTCCCTTAAGGCAGCTTGTTTCTTATGAGCGGGGAAATATTTAGCAGAGAATTAATAAATCATATCCTGGGGACTACGCACACAACCAGGAGAAAGAGAATTAAACCATGTTTTAGCATCACCCTTTAATGAGAACAGAAATAACTTAAGGATATAGTAGTAATGAATTTTTTCCTCATGAGTGAATAGGGTGGCTATATCATTCGATTTAGTAAGATGTGCCACAACAGTTTCAGATTCATAGCCATAAAAAGGATCAGATTCAACCAAAGTAATTAACTCAGGATTGACAAAGAAATCATAATCCTTATCAGAAATACAGATAGGTGAAGTAGCAAAAGCAGGGTCATATTTCATTCTAGCATTCAAAGACTTTTCTTTCAGCTTAGCTAACAGTTTCTTAAGATCATATCTATCTTTGCAAGCAAAAAGGTCTCTAGCAGTTTCTTCATCCATAACATAACCCTCAGTCACATCAGGCAATTCATATCTAGGGGGAGAATCTTCATCATCACTTTCATCAATATTGTCTGTTTCAATAATTTAATTCTCTCTAACCCTAGCAAGTTGTTCATCAAGAAATTCACCTAATGGCACAGTATTATCAAGCATAGAAGTAGTTTCATCATAAGCATCATGCATAGCAGAACTGTCATCATCAATAACATGCGACATATTAGAATCAATAACAGGAGTAGGTGTCGCAAGTTTACTCAAAACAGAAGGAGAATCAAGTGCAGAGCTAGATGGCAGTTCCTTACCTCCACTCGTAGTTGAGGGGAAAATATTTGTTCTTTCATCTTTCAAGTTCCTCATAGTGATCAACAGATATAAATCGCAAGTGACTCAAAGAATAGAGCTATGCTCCCTGGCAACAGTGCCAGAAAATAGTCTTGATAACCCACACGTATAGGGGATCGCAACAGTTTTCGAGGGTAAAGTATTCAACCCAAATTTATTGATTCAACACAAGGGGGCCAAAGAATATTCTCAAGTATTAGCAGTTGAGTTGTCAATTCAACCACACCTGAAAGACTTAATATCTGCAGCAAAGTATTTAGTAGCAAAGTGGTACGGAAGTAACAGTAACGGTGGCAAAAGTGATAGTAGTAGTTTGTAGCAGTCGTAATAGTGGCAACGGAAAAGTAACTAAGCAAAGATCAATATGTGAAAAGCTCGTAGGCAATGGATCAATGATGGATAATTATGTAGGATGTGATTCCTCATGCAACAGTTATAACATAGGGTGACATAGAACTAGCTCCAATTCATCAATATACTGTAGGCATGTATTCCGAATATAGTCATGCGTGCTTATGGAAAAGAACTTGCATGACATCTTTTGTCCTACCCTCCCGTGGCAGCGGGTCCTATTGGAAACTAAAGGATATTAAGGCCTCCTTTTAATAGAGTACCGGACCAAAGCATTAACACTTAGTGAATACATGAAGTCCTCAAACTATGGTCATCACTGGAAGTGGTCCTGATTATTATCACTTTAGGGTTGCCGGATCATAACACATAGTAGGTGACTATTGACTTGCAAGATAGGATCAAGAAGTCACATATGTTCATGAAAACATAATAGGTTCAGATCTGAAATCATGGCACTCGGGCCCTAGTGACAAGCATTAAGCATAGCAAAGTCATAGCAACATCAATCTTAGAACATAATGGATACTAGGGATCAAACCCTAACAAAACTAACTCAATTACATGGTAAATCTCATCCAATCCATCACCGTCCAGCAAGCAAACGATGGGATTACTCACGCACGACAGTGAGCATCATGAAATTGGTGATGGAGGGAGGTTGATGATGATGATGGCGATGGATTCCCCTCTCCGGAGCCCCGAACGGACTCCAGATCATCCCTCCCGATGAAGATTAGGGCTTGGCGGCGGCTCCGTATCATAAAACGCGATGAATCCTTCTCTTTGAATTTTTTCTCCCCGAACGTGAATATATAGAGTTGGAGTTGAGGTCGGTGGAGTCTCAGGGGGCCCACGAGGCATGGGGCGTGCTCCAGGGGGGCGCCCTGCACCCTTGTGGATAGGGTGTGGGCCCCCTAATGTTGATTCTTTCGCCAGTACTTTTTATTAATTCTAAAATGCATCTCCGTGAATTTTCAGGTCATTCTGAGAACTTTTATTTCTGCACAAAAATAACGCCATGGCAATTCTGCTGAAAACAGCGTGAGTCCGGGTTAGTTCTATTAAAATCATGCAAGTTAGAGTCCAAAACAAGGGCAAAAGTGTTTGGAAAAGTAGATGTGTTGGAGACGTATCAATAGTTCCCTTTTTATAACCTAAGTACTAGCACTAGTACTAAAACCTGCATAGTGGGAACACGTTCAGGTTTGGTACGTACTAGTAGGTGTGAGTAGGCTTGTACTTAATTGTAGCACTAGTACTTTGGAATGTGATGGGAACAAGGTAAAGATTAATTGGTGGTTTTGGTTTCGAGGCCCGAAAGGGCTCCCTATGAGTTTAGTGGAACATAAATTTCAAGTACTCCCTCCATCTCAGTTGACAAGGCTTGCACGTGTATCTAGATCGTCAATGTAACTTATATAAAATAATTTTTTAACATAAAAATATATCATTAAACAAATAGAATATTTGAAGTTTGTAATGATATATTTTTCGTAATGTATGCCTCTTATTTAGTTGGTCAAATTAACGACCTAGGTACACGTGCAAGACTTGTAAACTGAGATAGAGGGAGTACTACACTGCTCAAATGCGGTTGCACAAGTTAGTGATGTAACTGGTCATACATGTCAGACCAAGACGATGCATGTCCCTTCGGTGAGACGCGGGTCCGACCGACCGTTTGTTGGTGCGACCGACCGTAAATTATTACGCGATGGAGACTTTTGGTTGTGGCTTCGGTTGATTGTCACGACCAAGCATTCTAAAACTAGTGATAAATCAATTACTATCTTTTTCCAAATGACCAAGTATTTTTACAGGAATAAAATACATATAGATGGAGTGATTGTCAAGTTGCAAACCGACATGGCGTTGCAAGTTCACTGCGGCAGCAACCAACTAGGCCACTTCATCCCTGGCGGGGAAGGAGGGTAGCTCACCTCGCCTATAATGCATGCCCAGCGGCGCCACCGCAACTGGTCCTGGGATTTGGCTTCTCCTACCGCCCATTTGAACAGTTGCATCGGCTGCTCATGCCATTGCGCAAGCATGCGCGTTCTTTCCTCCGCAGTCGACTCCGTGAATATGATCTCTGCCATTAGCCTTAGCTCGAAATCAACGCGACACTGCCAGATGATGCATCCCTCAACATCTCTCCCCTGAGATCGACTTGCGCCTCCGCCTTGTGCTGCACCAGGCGTAGCTCCTTGGAACTTCTCTCCAATTGATGCGAAGCTTCCCCGATCCGATTTGCCCTTGCTGCCCACCACCTGAAACGCAGCCCTGGCATGTCCTCCGGCGCCACCTATATGTGATTCCAGAGCAATGGATTCCCCCTAAAACACATGTGGGTTTCGCTCAAAGGCGGCAGTGCTGCGGACCACAGTGAGAGGGCAGCCTGCGGGATCCTGGGATCTAAGGGATTATCCATCGCAGGATCCGGTGGGCGAGCGGGGAGGCGAGCCTCGATGCTGGGAGAGCCCTACGAGGCTAAGATAAAGATAGTACTACTCCACTCCGTCCATATTTAAATACAAAGGCAACCAACAGTAGCCCTGGCAAAAATTGATCATGATGCCTGCGTCCTGGTTTATTAGCCCCCTTTTTTGTGCCACTTTTTATGACATGCATTATGTTACTTAAAAATATGGTAAAAAATTGGCACAAAATACGAAGGAGACCGATGGAAGTAGCAACCCATGATTTAACTACTCGCATGCACGCAGTGGAGTAGTAATGTCTTTCTTCCTCCCTCACGTCCACTCAATTTGCATGCATTATATTAATTGACCATCAATGAAGTGAAGGACTTTACATGTGTCAAATTGTCAGAATGGTGGATCTCCGTACAAAAATGCACCCCCCGTGTACCCGCGTGTGCATGCAAGGGAATGAGTGCGTGCACATATTTGCTTCATGCATGTACCACCAGTGTGCCTTAGAGAGGACGAGTACATTCTTCTGGAACTAGCAGCACGCCACTGTGATCAATCCACACAAGGAGGTCGCAACAACGCCTCCACATGTGCCACGTGGCTTCATGAACTGTAAGAGAGACACTATGTAGCGTGCCATTGGAATCCTAATTTATGTGTTTTGCACATACTCAAAGTACTAGTAAGGTGCACGTGCATTGCACGCGTCAGATTTGGCAACCAAATTATGAATAAATACCACAATATAGCATGTAAGCTTTGAGTCATATATGCCCGATGTAGACGTTCATTTAATTCTTATAGTTCATCTCATTCAAAATCAATTAGTTATATAAAAAAGCTAGGGCCTCTTTGATTCATAGGATTTCCAAAATGCGGGAATAGGAAAAACATGGGATTAGAGTGGAATGTCGTCTTGAATCCTACATGATTGTACGAGTTGTCGGCGTTCTGGAAACGGGGGTCCCCAGACTTGCCTGCTTGCGGCCCACGGCGTGGCTAAGCGAGCAGGTCGTACGGCCCATCTTCACCAACAAAGCATCCAAGACCCTCGCGAGGGTCCAAGCCTTGCGAGGCGGACGACGCAAGACCTCCTCTGGAGTGGCCTAGCTAGGCAGGCTCACGAGGAGCGGAGATATCAAGGCGGGGCAAACCTCACGAGGCCCTCGTGACGTGAGCCATGACGCACGATGCCAGGCGGGCGTAGGCGCACATAGCGTCCTTATTTCCTCTTTGGTGCTAAGGAGGCCAGCACAGATGAAGAGTACCTAGGCATCAGGCAAAGGTTGCTATATTGGTGCAATGAGACCAAGACCAGGAGGACGGAAAGACAGAGGTCATCGTGGAGCCCAAGACGGCGTCGCCACCAGAGCCTTTCGCAGGCGAAGACCACTTTTGTCAGGATAGCTTGTACTAGCTGTCCCCCTTCAAATTTGCCCGCCGTTGTTGGCTCCCTTCCCGCTCGATATTTGGGAAGAGGACCAGGGCCTATATAAGTAGAGTTAGCCACCATAGGAGAGTAGGGCTGAGAGCTGGGCTGAGAGCGGAGCTGAGCGAGGGAGCTGATCGCATCTCATCTCATCTCATCTCACCTTAGCTTGATCCAGCCCGATCGAGAGCCTACTCACAAGAACACCTCAACCTCAGGAGGCTGTTCTTCCCTTGTATTGTTCATCATCGGCCCTAGAGGCAATCCACCACCACCACACTGAAGTAGGGTATTACACCACAACGGTGGCCCGAACCAGTATAAACCTCGTGTATTTCTATGTTGCGAGTCCGTCGAGTTCGTCCGCGAGATCTTAGCGAGCTAGGGCGTAGATCGGTGGGAAGGAAAGACTTCGTGCGCACCCTAGTGTTCGAACCTTAAGGGTTTGCAGGAACCCCACATCTGACATTTGGCGCGCCATGTAGGGGTGCGTCGTAGCTTCCCTTCCATCAGTTCGTCGCTCCGTCGCTTCGTTGTCTCCATGGCGGATGCTCGCCGTGCTCAAGTTGAGCGTCGACCTGCCCTCACCGCCTGCGTCGCTCAGACGGCTCCCGTCGGCGGGCCACATCACCGTTCTCCATCTCCCGCCGCCAACGCTGCCACCGGCCCGGCGGGGAAAGAGCAGCAGGCGTCCTCGCTGCATCCTTCGGTGCGGCAGGACGGCCGCACCGCCACTCCATCGCTGACCCCTACCAGTTCTTTGTCTCACGCGCACTGCGCTCCCATGGAGGCACGGGCCATGCTCCTCGCGGCGAACGAGCTCCTGCACTACCGCCCTGTCGAAAACCTCTACGAGGAGTGGCTCGACCGCGTCGCCGAGCACGCCTGTGCCGCAGGGGGCTCTCCGGCGCCATCCCACTCTCTACCTCCCCCTCAACCAGCCGCGGGCGGCGGGGCTCATGGCGTGCCTCCACCACCTCAGCCCCAAGACGGCGCCTTGGCACCAAGGCGCGCGGCTCCGCGGTGTGATCCGCCATGGCCGGCGCCACGCACAAAGAGAGAAGCTAACAAGAAATTCCGCGGTCGCAAGAAGCTGCACCTGCGCTCCCCACGCCACCTCGTCAAGATCGCGCACCACCCACATCGGTGCAGCGCGGACCTCGTCAAGACCAAGCTCCACCTCCGAAGCGGCCCCCGGCAACCACGGCTGGCTGCCACGCCTTCACCCCCGAGCTGCGTAGCGTCGCCTGACCGGGCAAGTTCAAGCTGGATCTGCCTCCTCGCTACGACGGTACCGCCGACCCCGCGGAGTTCCTGCTGCTCTATGAGCCGAGCATCGAAGCGGCCAACAGCAACGAAAAGGTCATGGCGAACTGGTTTCTCATGGCTCTCAAGGATGGAGCTCGCTCCTGGCTCCTGAACCTGCAGCACGGCTCGATCTCCTCCTGGGACGAGATGCGTGACCGCTTCGTCGCCAACTTCCAGGGCACTCGCGACCGCCCACCGGCCGCGGGTGATCTACGCCGCATCAGGCAGCAACTAGGAGAGACCCTCCAGAAGTACATCTAGCGCTTCAACAACACCCGCCTCAAGATCCCCAAGGTCACGGACGAGGTCATCATCTCCGCGTTCTCCGACGGAGTCCGTGATGTCAAGATGAAGGAAGAGCTCGCCATCCATGAGGAGCTCTGCACATCTCAGGAGCTGTTCAACTTGGCGACCAAGTGCGCAAGAGCTGAGGTCTGAGGAGGGGCGCCTCTCTCTCCTTGAGCTGCTAGCCGTGGGTGCGGAGGTGAAGAAGGCCAAGGCCAAGGACGTGAAGCGCAAGGAGGCAGTTGTGCTCGCAGCGGAGCCCGACACCAAGCGGGGCAGAGATCAGCCCGAGTCATCCAAGAACCATCGACCATTTTGTGCCTTCCACAACCTGAACACCCACAACACCAGCGACTGTCAAGAGCTCAGAGCCATACGAGAAGGACGCTATAGTCGACGCCCCGAGCGCAGCGACCGGGGCTACGACTGCAGAGAAGGACGTGGAGGCGGACGCTGGGACGACCTTGGCCCGCGCCAGGAGTGGCGCAACTGGCCTCGTGAGGACCGCTGGCAGGACCAGCTTCGCGAGGGTGCCAGGGCAATGCCGGTCTTCCCCCACTGCCGCCACCAAGAAGGAACGATGACCACCATCAGGACGAGGGGGCTGGGGGCTTCCAGGAGCCGCGTGTGATCGCCTGCATCCTGAGTGGCGCCTAGGCCCCAGCCTCTCAGCGCACCTTCAAACAGTTCGCTCGCGAGGTGAACGCGGCGCTCCCCAAACTCGAGGCCACTCGCCCGCTTAGGTCACCAAGACCCTCATCGACAGCGGTGTAGGGCTGAACGTACTGTCCGTCGACATGTTCGACAACCTCCAAGTGCCTTATGAACAGCTCCATCCTACCAAGCCTTTCTCAGGAGTGACCGACGGCTCCACCACACCGATAGGGCAGGTCCGCCTGCCCGTCACCTTCGGGGAGCGCAAGAACTACCGCACCGAGCTCATCGACTTCGACGTCGCGCACATCCGCCTGCCGTACAATGCCATCCTTGGGTATCCAGCCCTGGCCAAGTTCATGGAAGTCACTCATCACGGCTACAACGTTCTCAAGATGCTAGGAAGCGGAGGAATCATCATGGTCCCGTGTGAAGAGAGGGATGCGATGTGCTCCCTTGAGCGCGCCTTTCAAGCCGCAGCAATCGACGACCCCAACAGCAGAAATGAAGGCCCTCTGGAGGCCATCCCCAAGAAGAAGAAGCTGCGCCGTGCAGGACCCCAGGAGGATGGCGTCGTGGCAGGAGCCTCGTCAGGACCAGCGCTCGCTCCAGGGGCGCCTCCCTCGATCGCATAGGAAGGCATGCCCGGCGCCCTCCTCAGGCAGGGCTCGGGGGCTCTCTTCTGGAGGGCCTCAGACCTTGCCAACCTCACGAGGGAGGCGCTTGGGCACCACTTGGAGGCATGCTTCGCGGCACGTGACCCTCGGGAGAGCACAGGAAGAGGAGTGCACACCACTCAGGAGTTCATCACCAGGACCACCCAGGAACTGCAAGAAGCAAGAGCCATGCGTGGCGACAGCCGCCCATAAGGCGCAGCTCCACATCCTGGCGAGGATGCTGGGCTGCGTGTCTGCATCGATGTCCCGGGGCTCAACAGGGTCGCATCTCAGGAGCGTTTTTGGCCTTCGCGTGTGGGCCGCTGCGAGGGTCCGCTGCAGAGCTACGTTCGTATGCCTTTTGGCTTGCCGAGCATGGCGTCGGCCTATCAGCGCAACATGTGACGTGTCATGGCGGCTTAGGAAGCTAGGTACCACGCCGTTCTGGAGGAGATGGAGATGGTCTTCAGGGAACCTTCCGAGCCCCCAGAGCCTGCTAAGGCTCAGGGTTCTGGTGGCTCATGAGGATTCATTTCTTCAATGCGCGCCTTCAGCTGCACCAACTCTACTTCATCTACAGAACCAGGTGACATCTGCCAAGCTCATTTAGCTGGGAGCGCCCCTCGGGCTGCATTATTCCCAGGCCGCGTGGGTCCGTCCCTGCGGCATGTATCCCTTTTGCTTATGTCTTTAGCTTACCTTGTTGGGGTGCCCCTCTGGCTGCATCATCCCCAAGCCGCTTGGGCCGGACCCGGTGGCACGCATCTTCCTACATTTATCCAAGTTGATCTGCTCTCCATGCTTAACCTGCCAACTTTTATTACCTGCTCGATCATCGCCTCCCCTGGGGCCTCCACATAGGCACGGCGCAGGTGCATGGGTCCGTCCCTGCCACACTGACAAATCTAAGCGGTCGAGCTCTGGCTCGCGGCATGCCCCGTGCACGTCACCTCACCAGGCCCTCAGTGCCTTCACCTCATCCAGAGCAACCAGCGGCAGGCTAACAGCTGTAACGGCAAACCGTGTTTCTTCCTGTGCCTGTTCACAGGGATCCCATGGGAAGAATAGTAGGCGGCACCACGAGTCTCCTTTTCTCTCATGCAATTCGCTTGCACGTTAAAAGGGGGGCTCCTGGGCATCACGACTCAGGAGCTCTTACTGGCTCTCCAGCCCTCACCCCCTGGCCTTGACCACGGCATCGCGACTCAGCATACCAGCGGCGGCTGAGCTCGCTCGAGGGCCGGGACCTGAGGACATAGAGCACTAAGGAGAGCATGAGGGGAGGGAAACTCGTATGGGCCGGCCTAGCTATGCCGCACGAATAGGCGTGCAGCCCTAGTGCAATGTCAGGAGTCGCCACGAGATCAACAAGATAAGTCCCGCACTCGGATCAGCTAAATGTTTGGGCCTAATGGTCACTCACGCCTTGCCGCAACCCCGTCGCGGCCATGTCAACTCCCTTTCTCGCCTTACCATGGCTGCTTGAGCGCTAAGGGGGACCTCCTGAGCATCGTGCCTCAGGGGCTCTTACTGGACCTCGGGCCGCACACCTCCTGGCCTTGACCACGGCACGCGGCCTGGCATACCAGCGACGGTTGTAGCCTGCCTGGGGACCGGGACCTATCAGCATAGAGCAACAAGCTATTGCGAGGAAAGAAAGGGGGACCGAGCCTTAACGGGACATGCGTCAACCAAATTTTCATAACAGGGAAGATAAGCACAAAAGATATTACGTACCCTTACATGCCCCCACAGGGTAATTCATGATTCTTCGCAGGACACAAAAGTTGATACTAAGGGGAATCCTGTCTACATCCTTCCGTGGTGGACACCATCATCAACAGTGGGCCACGGGAGGCCGGCGCCAACCCCATCCAGATCAGCAGCGGCGACGGCCGGACGACGCAGCTCTGCTCCGAGCGCGGCGAGAGCTCGGGGGCATGTAGCTGTCATCGCTCGTCTCCGGAGTCTCATAGAGCTCAGGAGAGCTGCCGGACTCCCAAGGGCTACTGCAGCTGGAGTGGCCACGAGCGGGAGGCGCGTCAGCCTCACACTCCTCTCCGGAGCAGCACTCCAGGCGGCGACCCTCAGCATCGAAGACCTTGAAGAAGAGCGTGGAGACGCCGTCGTACTCGAAGTGGATCGCAAGGGCACCCCTCTCACGGCAGACCCGCGCAATCTCGCCCCAGCCGCAAGTCATGAAGATCTTGCCAGTGGGGACCGCTTTGATATCCGCTCCGGTCGCCGGAGCGCTGCAGTCGGCGTGCTGCAGCCAGAGCTCGAGAGGCCCCCTCGGCGGCATCACGTCGGAGAAGAACCACGGGAAGCGAATCTAGGAGCTTGGAGGCATCAGCGCCCACAGCACCAACTCGCGCGAGGAGTCCGCGGTGTGAACCCCAGGGGCGATGGAGCGCGTCGCCGTGGCGCGGCGACCCCGGATGCGGCATGGGCGGCGCTGCTCGTCACTTCGTCCTCCCGATCCCTCGGCTCTGGCGTACAAGGGCAGCGGGTACCCCGGAGGAGGCCGCTCGCACCAAGGCCTCAACACCACCTGCATCGCCGCTTCATCACGGCGATGGATCGACCTTTTCTTCGGCGGAAGAGGCCTCGGATCATCACGGGGGGCCTTTCCTTTCTCTTCAGTAGAAAACTTTCTGATGGGCGCCATTGTTGTCAGCAGTGGAGCAAGGAGGAAGAAGCAAGCAAGCAAGAAAGAGATGGGCGATGGGGGCTCCGCCCCCCTCCCCGTTTATAGCAAGAGAAGGCCAACTGACATCTCCCACGATCGTAGGTAATGATGGTTTTCCTTGCATGTCGCAGGAACTTGTCATGTCGTGCAGCTGCCGAGGAAACATGGGGAAGCGGAGACGCCCACGTCCAATCAACCGCCACGCATCAACCGAGACCGCAGGCTTTTGGGGCCCGCGGTGCTCCAAACTTGGCCCTTGGCTTCGCCGCGAAGCCAAGCCCGAGCGCACCTTGGGCCCGGGGGCTACTGTCAGTGTTCTGGGAACGGGGATCCCCAGACTTGCCTGCCTGCGGCCCACGGCGTGGCTAAGCCAGCAGGCCGTACGGCCCATCTTCACCAACAAAGCATCCAACACCCTCGCGAGGGTCCAAGCCTCGCGAGGCGGACGACACAAGACCTCCTCTGGAGTGGCCTAGCCAGGCAGGCTCACGAGGAGCGGAGATATCAAGGCAGGGAAAACCTCACGAGGCCCTTGTGACATGAGCCATGACGCACGATGCCAGGCGGGCGCAGGCGTGCACAGCGTCCTTATTTCCTCTTTGGTGCTAAGGAGGTCAGCACAGACGAAGAGTACCGAGGCATCAGGCAAAGGTTGCTATATTGGTGCAACGAGACCAAGACTAGGAGGACGGCAAGATGGAGGTCATCATGGAGCCCAAGACGGCGTCACCACCAGAGCCTTTCGTAAGCGAAGACCACTTTTATCAGGATAGCTTGTACTAGTTGTCCCCCTTCAAATTTGCCCGCCATTGTTGGATCCCTTCCCGCTCGATATTTGGGATGAGGACCAGGGCCTATATAAGTAGAGTTAGCCACCATAGGAGAGTAGGGCTGAGACCTGGGCAGAGAGCGGAGCTGAGCAAGGGAGCTGATCGCATCTCATCTCATCTCACCTTAGCTTGATCCAGACCGATCGAGAGCCTACTCACAAGAACACCTCAACCTTAGGAGGCTGTTCTTCCCTTGTACTGTTCATCATCGGCCCTAGAGGCAATCCACCACCACCACACTAGAGTAGGGTATCACACCACAATGATGGCCCAAACCAGTATAAACCTCGTGTCTTTCTGTGTTGCGAGTTCGTCGAGTTCGTCCACGAGATCTTAGCGTGCTAGGGCGTAGATCGGTGGGAAGGAAAGACTTCGCACGCACCCCAGTGTTCGAACCTTAAGGGTTTGCCGGAACCCCACATCCAACACGAGTGTTTGATTGTGCATTGAAAAAACGCGGGATTCTTTCAAAGAGGTTTGAGTCGATGGGATGTTTCGTATGAAATCTAGTGCAAATGAATCCTATGGAAAAATTCATATGGTTTACAATCCTACGAATCAAACAACCAAGATAGGAAAAATTCCTAAGGATTAGAATCCTCCAAAATTCCTTTGAGAATCCTTTGAATCAAAGAAGCCCTTAATCTATTTTATGATTCAGGTAATTCTGCATTATAAAGCATAAAGTAAAAACATATAATGGCAACTCAACTAGCAAAAGAGTTTGGGTAGTTATGATACAGAAGATTCTAGAACAAAGGAGAAGCACTTGTGTTTTGAGGTTTGTGCATTATGCTTAAGTTCAACCATGGAGTCTGCTAGATTGTACATCTGGCAAAATCTGGTGGGGGCTAGAAGATGGTGAGAGGGGCCAAGTGGAGGGAGACTATGAAGGAGTGCACAAGTGTCAGATCGATATTTAAAGAGAGGGGAGCGAGAACTTGCACTGTTGCGTGCAGTGGTGGAGCCATGAAAAATAAATGAGCTAGGGGGCGAAGCATTGCTAATCCTTTATGAGGAGGGCCAATTCATCAACTTAAACCATTTTACCAGCAATTGTCTAATGATCACATTCATATTAGCCTCGATATATAGTGATGTTAGGGGGGCAGGGCCCTTGCTGCCCCTGTCTTCGCCACTGTGCGTGCGTCTGAGAGATGAAGCGGAAGGCATGGATGATGAGAGGGGGACGTTGGATATATAATTAATGCGGGTGTATTAGCTATGTAATCCTATATAGAGAGGTATAGATTGATCGATGTGGACGTGGGAAAAGGGTGAGACCTCACTAGATATACAGATTGATCGGTTTGTGTGGAAAACTGGGAAAGACCTAGCTATATATACACACACATAGAGGAACATCGATCGTTGCGCATGCACTTGAGAGTTAAAGAATGCCCGATATGATAGAGAGGGGAAGGTGTGTGTGTGTGCATGCATGCATGGGAGACCGACCTGAAGAAAAATATTGCATGTGTGCGATGGATAATGCCGACTGGTAGTGTGTGTGCATGCATGCACGAGAGAAAGTTAGTGGTACAATTATAAAGAGAAGACGACTGTGTGGGTCTAAAAGACTAGGTGAGGTCATAATAAATGTAAAGTTGAATTCAAATATTTGAATAAGAGATCATGATGTTTGAAACCCATGCATGCATGAATATAACTGAGATATGCGCGGTGTGGTTTGGAAACGAGCATGTTGTATTGTATACACATTGAACAAGGTCAGACTGATTTGAATTTGAGATACCGATGGCAGACATCGTTTGGCCACATTGCATCCGTGCATGGACACACTATTCCAATTGGAGATGATGGATGACTTTCGCATCACATATCTATATCTATACCCCTATATATTATATTTTTTATTTTGTATATAGTGTGTGGATAACTTTAACTTTGAAAGATGGTCGTTGGGAGCCAATCCGATGGTGCAGAGATGGCAAATTTGAGCACTATTGGCCGTTGGATATCATCTAGATTCCACCAGGTTTTGCCACATGTACAATCTAGAAGACTCCATGGTTGAACTTAAGCATAACGCACAAATCTCAAAACACAAGCACTCTTCTTTGTTCTAGAATCTTCCGTATCAGAATTGCCCAAATGTTTTTCTACATGATTTTCCATTATTTGTTTTTTACTTTATGCTTTACAACGCATAATTCCATAAATCTTAAAATAGATTAGCTTTCTTATAAAAACTAGATGATTTTGAATGAAAAATGAACTATAAGAATTAAATGGACATCTACATCATGCATATATGACTCAAAGCTTACATGCTATAATGTGGTATTTATTCATAATTTGGTTGCCAAATCTCATGCGTGCAATGCATGTGTACCTTACTAGTCTAAATGATGTTTGTGTGTGTGTTGTGCGTGTTAAACACATTGTACATAGTATCATACATGGTTTAGATTCCGAACATCTAGCTAGAGCATACATGTACTATGATTTGAATTCAACATAAAATGGATACATATATTTGAATTTGAGATCGTATGTACATGTAGTTCGTATTTATATAGGAATTTACTTCTCCTATATTCATGTCATGTGTTGTGAAGATAATATTTATATGGTTGTATAACTAACCCAAGTATAATCCCATCCAAACAGGGAAAATGTACTCAAATTTAGTCCATATGCTAGACAATACACATTTTTTTATTGTTGAGGGAAGTGCAAATTGTTTTGGTACTGTACACGTTATGTTTGTTGTCCCGATTCTTTTAGTTTTTTGTTGTATTTGAATGCATTTCTAGTAATATAGTAAAATGGGACATGGCTCTATCTAGTGATGAGGTGTGAATTATCTTTTTTTGAGTACACGTTAAGCTTGTTCTCCCGAAATTTCAAGCCGCGCCTTGTTATGCCAAAATTTTAAGCTAGCATCTCTGTCTATCGTGCTGCGAAACTCCCGCCTCTTCAACTTGCGCCTTGTTACCCCGACATATTTAAGATACATCTTTGTCTCGTTGTGCTCCGAAAACTCCCTCCATCTCAACCTGCGCCTTGCCATCCCAAAATTACAACGCGCATGAAAACTCCCACCTCCTGCGAAATCTCGACACACGAAATGCCTGTGATACCCCTGAACCGAAAGAACCGCCTAGCTCAAATCAGTGGGGGTACTTTCATAACTTACCCCACATTTCGGCCAAGCGCGTCCCTAAGCCATGGTTCCCCACTCCCATCCCATCTGCCCACCCATTCGTACACCGAGGCCGCGAAAACCCGCGAAGCCCCACACCTTCCTCTGTCCGCCACCCAGTCGGAGCCTCTTCCCTGATGACGTTGTCCATAGCAACACCTCGACGTACCTCATCCACCGTACCGGATGAGGATCCTTCGTCGATCTCGTCGTCCCGCCGGTTCAGCCACCCCATCCTCCATATCCATGGAGCTTCCCCGATGTTCCCCTCGTCTTTCGCGCCACCTCCATTCCCACACCGCCATCTTCACCTGCACCACTGGAAGAGCAACATCATCACCATTTCCTTGGATGAAGTTGAGGCCTAATCGGCGCCAACAAAGAGGTTGTACACTAATCGTCGCATTTGCTTCTTGATTCGATCTCACGGTGCTGCCGGCTCTCGGTCCCGAGCCGACATGGTGCAGCTCCATCCACGGCCGCATCGTCGGCCACTTCCTTCATGGCGTCACTCCCTCGGCGGCAACATCCACATCAGTAGGAGTTGCTGCTGCTTTAGGTCTTGCTCGCGCTGCTGCTCTGCTCTTGCTCTCAGTCCCCTACCTGGTCTGCTCTTGCTATTGCTCTTGCAATTGCTCTTGCTATTGCTCTTGCTCACGCTCCTGTTCTCGCTCTTGCTCTTGCTTGCGATGTTGCTCTGATTTGGCTACACTTCAGTCGACTGAATCGACTTTTGGGTTAGTCAATTTTCAGGGGGTGGGGGATCGCTGGAGTTAAAGAAGAACCAGCCGCAGCAGGGAGGGGGCTCGCCAGAGAGGTACCCCACTATCTATCTTAGAGTTCAGGGTGGGGCGATGGTGGGGCGGTGGCGTGGGGATCGCTGGAGAAAAAGCTAGGCACAGGGGGGCTAGAGGGATGGCCGGGGCGGCGGCGGACCGGCGGTGGGGATTGGTTTCGGGGCGGGTGGGGCGGCGCACCGCCAGCCGCGGGCAGCGGGGGCGGCGGTTTGGCCGGTGCTGGCTGGCAGCTCAGGGGAGTGGAGGTTGAAGATGAACTGTAGGCCCTTGATTTCGTATCCAACAACTAGAAAATCGACTGACCAGAGATGAAAAAGTCAGTCAACTGACGTGTAGCCTCGCCCTGCTGCTACTACACGACCAGCTACCCCAGCTCTCGCACGCGCTGCTGCTACTGTTGCAGCTCCTGCTACTGCTTTTCTACTACTAGTGCGTTCAGTTTCAATAGTAAAATTCAATTTTAATGGCAAAATTCAGTTTTGATAGTTAAGTTCAGTTTTGACAGTTAAACAGTTTTGACAGTTAAGTTCAGATATGAGCGGCTGATGTATTTTACATCTAGCACTTTGTGGTTATCTTTTTACATCATCTATTGGAGATGCTATTAGAATTCCACTCAGGTTAACGTTGTCTCTCTTGTCCTGCTTCAGCCTCGGCGTCGTACAACTCACCGGAGCTGCTCCAACAATGAAACCCTCCATCACAGCGGAGCAGTACCCCGGGCTCCATCTCCAGACGCCTAAGATCTTCTTCCCTCCTTCGACAGCCAAGTCAGCCGGAGCATCCTCACCGACCAACCCAATCATGCTAAGATCGACATGGCTTCGCCAAAGAGGTTATACACTTGTTGCATCTATTTTTTACTCTACATGTTATATATATTGTCCACTGAGCACACATAGTAACATGAAATATGATTATTTTATCCTACTATATGACAAGCAGTGAGGTACCAGGCAACTTAGCTATTCGTGATGGACTCTCTTGAATGCCATCATTATTTATCTCTGCGCGTTTGAGCTGTGCATTTGTCGATGGTCCTGGGAGTTGAGCTAGTAGGGCAGCG
Source organism: Triticum dicoccoides (assembly GCF_002162155.2). Classification (NCBI taxonomy): domain Eukaryota; kingdom Viridiplantae; phylum Streptophyta; class Magnoliopsida; order Poales; family Poaceae; genus Triticum; species Triticum dicoccoides. The sequence goes on along the minus strand of NC_041382.1, from coordinate 385,266,164 downwards.
GCCTGGGTTCAAAGTAGTAGAAGTAGCACAAAAACATTTTTTAGTGTAAGTTTTTTCTTGCTCAAGCCTGCCTACTAGAATTGATAGTGCTTGAAAGGAAAAGTGAAGGAAAAACATAGGAATTGGAAAGTTTCCTATGGTACTACTATTCATGCATTTGATTCAAAGGATGGAGCAAAGGAAAACTGTAGGATTTGTTCCTTTAGTGTCTCCTTGAAAGAAAAACCGTAGGAATTTTAATTTCCACTTGCCCTCCTTTTCAAATTACTATTCATGAAGCACAAGACTAAGAGATAGTAGGATAATGGCATTATAACCGTACATTTTCTTGTGGTTTGACTTAATCTGACCGTGCTTCTTTGCATCATGTGATCTTCCAATTCTTGTGAACCAAACACCCAGATTGGCAGAAATCCTGTGTTTTTAAATTCTTTGTTTTGCACGTGCATTCCTATCCTATTCCTGTCTATTTCCTATCCCTGCATTGTTAGAATCCTCAAATTCAAACAATCCCTTACACAATTACTTCTGTTATAGATATGTGTCAAAGAAAACCTTGTGTGGTTTGTCCTGCTCCTGATGCGCTGTGTTCCACCCCAGCTTAGCTACTCCAACGACGGAAGGGTTCACCACAGCAGGGATCCGCTCTCCAAACTGTCTTTCACTGCCTCAGATCTTCTTCCCCGCAGTCGGCAGCCATGTCAACTGCATTACCATCATCAACTGAGCAGATGACCTTGAGGACTACATGGGTCCGCAAGAGAGGTCGCACTCTTCTGTGTCTGCTTACGTTATGCATCACTTAATATGATGACATGCTACTTTATCATCGTGTTCACCTATTAGACTCTGAGTCAGGTCCAAACTAATGTTGAAACTTGAGTTTTTAAATGGTTGTGGGGTACATATTGGGGCAGCAATCAGTACTATCTGTCTACTATCTAGTTAATCACGGGTGTCTACTATGAGTTTCATGTTGGGTGCAAACAAACATTAAAGGAGCCATTATCTGTATTTTTAACTAAAGCCATTATCTACCAGCTATCATTGGTTTTGGGTCTATCCACAGTTTGCCACCATCACTCTAGATTTCTGCATGCACTCCTTACATAATCTCACTATGCTTTATTCCTATGCATGTTAGTTATTTTACACAATGGAAATGAACATGTAGAGAAAAAGAGACGAGCCTTGTGTGGCAATAAAATTTCATGCAGACATCGCTCCATGGTGGGCGCAAAGGCAGACCCCCTCCACCCATTTCAGATTGTAATCAAGAGGAAGATAACTGTTCTGAGGGGGATTCAAAAGGAGAAGACCACTCCTATTTACCCCCTGAGGTCTTCGCTCTAACTTGGCATGTTGATGTTGGTAATATCATGCATATGGTGCCTTGCATTGCTTACTTTATACATCAAATATGTCATCTGCTTAGTTTAGACATGCTTTGTGTGAATGCCATATGTTTAGTTTCTTTATCGTATATGTGAATCATGCAATGCCATCTTGTTTAGCCAGGCATCATATATGTGAATTTTGCAATGCAACCCTGGTTAGCCAGTCATCTTATATGTGAATTATATCATGCCATCATTTTTATTACATGTTAAATATGTCAACAATTTTGGTACATTCAATTACTCTTCCTGTGCATCAGCCATTCGACACGTTCATGGAAAAATCTGGAGTGGAAACAAGGTCTTCAAAGAAGACAATGCTATCTGACGAAGCGCATGTCTGGCTGGTTACGGATAGCTCCTCAGAGGAGGATTCAGAGATAGATGACCAGTCCTATCCCCCCCCCCCGAGGTGCATGCTCTAACTTGGCAGGGTTATGTTGCTCATATCGTGCATATGGTATCTTGCATTGCTATGTCATTTGCTTAGTTTAGACATGCTTTGTGTGAATGCCACCTGTTTAGTGTCTAATTACCATATATGTGAATTATGCAATGCCATCTTGTTGCAAGACATTATATATGTGAATTATGCAATGATATCTTGTTGCAAGGCAATATATATATGAATTATGCAATGCCATGTTGTTTAGCCAAGCGTCATATATGTGAATTATATCACGACGTCCTTTTTTGTATTTCTCATTGCATTTGTCTATAATGTTTTTATATTCAACTGCTCTTCCTGTGCATCAGCCATTTGAATTGGTGATGGAGAAATCTGGAGTGAAAACAAGGTCTTCAGAGCAGACAATGCTGCCTGCTGAAGCAGATATCTTGCTGGTTACAGATAGCTCTTCATAGGAGGATTCAGAGGTAGATGACCAGTCCTTTTATCCCCCTGAGGTGTATGCTCAAACTTGGCAGGGTTATATTACTCATATCATGCATATGTTGTATTGCAATGCTTAGTTTTTACATCATATACACAATATTGAATGCCACCTCCTTAGTTGACACATCATATATGTGATTGCCCTCTGCTCACTTTCTTAGTATATAAATCATATATTTGAAGTATATCATGCCAGGATGTTTACATAGATAGCATGTATCTGAATTATGGCATGCCAACCCATTTTCTAAAGACATAATATAGTTATATCATCTCATCATGTTTACATAGTCATCATATTTTGAATTATGTCATTCTATCCATGAATTATATCATGCCATCGTGTTTCCATTGATAGCATGTTTGTGATTTATGGCATGCCAACCACTTTAATAGACACATCGTATAGTTATATCATGTCATCGTGTTTACATAGTCATCATATTTTGAAGTATGTCATTCTATCCTGTTTAGTTAACCATCATACAGGTGAAATTGTGTCATGCTACCCTGTTTAATTACCCATCATATATGTGAAATTATGTCCTGCTATTCTGTTTAGTTAGACAACATAAATGTGAGTTATTTCATGCCATGTTTTCTTCCCTACTATCCATTGCACCTGTCTATCTTACAATGTATGTACATTCAATTACTTTTCTTATTTATCGGCCATTTCAATTGGAGGGGGTGATGGCAGTATCCGTGGGAGTAAAAACACGGTCTTTAGAAAAGATCGTGCTACCTGTCGATGTAGATAGAACCACGGTTGTTCTTGCCCAAGAACCAGCCCCACCACACATAACCCAGACTCACACAGATTGTACCCCTACCCAGTTGGACATAGAACCAGGTACACCCCTTCTAACCCCAACCCCAGCAGATAATAACCCGGTTCTAGTTGACACAGCACCGTCTCCACCACAGAGCACCCAAACACGAGCAGTCAGTAAGGAAACTGCAGTGCCCAAAGCACGAGGACCACCACTTCGAACCCCAAGTCAACGCTTAAAGCAGAAGACGAATTGTTCTCAGGTTAGGTTCCATAGCTATGGTTAATACTACTTTGCTCTTGCATCACTGTATTTACTCATACCAACTAATTTCAAATTCGAAGGATGCAATTGAAACTCCAATGGCGCAACAGGTATGTTTTAAACCTGTTTCTTTAACGTGTTTGCTGTTGTAACTTGCTCTATGTTGATTTCAGTTTCAATTGAATAAACAGTTATGTTCTCATGTCATGCACATTACAAGTGTCGTTATTGTTGTGTAGCTTCCCACACTTATATTCTGTCTATGCTGCTTTGTCTTAAATAGATATGATTCGAATTGTCTCTATCTTGATTTGGCAACATAAACTAGAATGATATAGACCATATAGTGACCATACTACATAGATATATGTTTGTTTCATGTTGTTATCCTTTCCACCTTACTACTGAATTGGTTTACCAAAATGAGTTCCATATACAACATGGTAAACCTGTGATGTGTTTGTTTGTTTCTCTTTTAGAACGTGGATAAAATATTGGAGAAGAGTACCCCGTTATGCAATGGTAAAGGAAGTAATGTAGATAAGGTTCAAGATAGTGAGACATCCCCGTTGGTCTCCAAGAAAGCTGATAAAAACTATATTGAAGACACTGAGACAACCCCAAAATCATGTCTTGATGTAGTGTTCGAGTTACTGGCTACTACTGCTGGCACCAACTCTTCGAACTTGCTGCCTGAATTAGTTCGGCTTCTTGAGTCTCAACTTCAAGTTGAAAGACATCGATCAGATGTTATGCGACAGGAAGCTGAATGACTGAGGAAGTCCCTACATAATTCAGATGCATACTTTCTGGTGCAATAGCAAGTGTTGGACGATTTAAGCGCTAAACAAGAGAAAGTTAATAAGCTTGCTAAGCATCTTGCCAGCATTATAGGTACCTAGGATATTGTTTCTTGAGCTCTTCTGAAGTGGTTTTAGTTCTGGACTTGTTTTGCTGGGGCGTTTATTTGCACTGGTCGCCAACTTTCACAACCAGTGTATATGATTGCACTGGTGGCGAACTTTGATGCCTAGTGGATGTAATATGTGTAATGGTCGTGATAGCCTAGCGTAAGTTGCTTGCTCACTTATTTCCTTATTGTCTTGTTTATTTGTTTGCTTGTAGCTAGTGCAGTTCTTTTTCCGCGGTTCGCTAGTGGTCGTAATAACCTATTTTTTAAAACTAGGCCACAATAACCATGGGCTACATATTTACTGTAGTTACCATGGGCCTCCTACGGGCCGTAGAAACAATGTGCCTTTGATGCGGAGCATCCTATGGACATCACCATGTCAAGAGTCCGTTTGGCAAGTCACACATGCGACCTCTACTTCACATACACAAAGGTGAATCATCTCCTTTAGACGTGGTCACTTGACCCCTTCGAGGATGGTATACTACTTGACACTTCTCCCGTGTGCATGCATAGGTATTGTCGGAACTTCACGGATGCTGAGGAGTGCAAGAGCCAAGGAACAGCTACACCATCCGCGAGGGAAGTTTGGAAGCGACGATGGAAGAAGACGAAGCTGCTGACGCTACAGTGGCCGGACATCCGGGCCATGGGCCGGACATCTAGCGCTTGTGCATCTGCCCAGGAGCTGCATCAACACAAGGCCAAGAGCTTCAGCGGTCGGACATCTAGCGCCAGCCTGGACATCCGGCGCCTCTGCAACGCCCGGACATCCGGCAACGCCTATCCAGAGAAGAACAGATTCGGCCACCGCCAGGCCGGACATCCGGCCAGTGCCCCGGACATCCGGCGTCTCGCGAACAGCAGGACATCCGGCCCCCAGCCCGGACATCCGGTGCCTGCCTGCGCGCATGGACAGGGCCCGGGGCCCATGTATCCCCTTCCTCACTTACCCCTTCGTGGCTTAGATTATATATACTACTCCCCCTCCTCCTAGTTAGGGTCAGCATTGTGTTAGCTCATTTGTGAGATAGAGCTTCGCTCATCCATATCGGATCTACTCCTTGAGAGAGACCGCGACCCCTCTTCAGAGGAGATCCACCTTGGGTTCAAGACCCCTTTACGGGAAGATCCCCCTTATGGATTCAAGACCTCCTCATGGAGAAGAACCGGCTACCCTTTGTATTGTCCCTTGTTGGATTTGGATTGTGTATCTCTTTGTGTTTCGAGGATCTAGCATATGTGTGACCATATCTTGTTGGTTTTAGTGTTTCTCTCATGTTTCCCCTCGTGATTCCCCTTGTTTCCCCCCTCGTGTTCTTCGTGTTCTTCGCGGGATCCGCTCCTTTCGTGAAAGATCGGCCACATAGGGTTCTACCCTACATCATCTTGGTATCAGAGCCACGTTGATCACGATTTCGGAGCCTCCCCTCCTTGTTTTCTAGCCTAATTTTGTTGTGTTCTTCCCCAATTTCGGAAATCCCCACCAAAAATAGCCCCAATTTTTTTGTGATTTGTTGGTGTGATGATGTTTTAACTCCGCCTATGTTGTCTCAACATAGTCGGTCCCAAGCCCGGGTAAAGGAGGAGAGCTGTGATAGGGTTGGCGAGCCAACGTAAAAACTCAGACACTCTTATGGAGATGAAACCCAAAAGATTTTCGTTGGGGCGTAACCCTCTCAGCGACGCGCCACATCGGAACCCGGGTGTGGTGGAAAGTGGGCAAGGGTCAGGCCGTCACCCCCAAGTGGCGCGCCGTATCTTGATCCGGATACGGTGGCAAGTGAGCGAGGATCGGGTCGTCACATCCTTAGTGGCGCGCTACATTGGCGCCTGGGTGTAGTGGAAAATGAGCAAGGGTCTTCGCATTTGACTCGACGGGTGCGAAGGGTAAGTAAGCTAGCCGAGCCTAGGAGGATTCGCTTAGGTAGCTGGAACGTAGGGTCTCTGACAGGGAAGCTTCGGGAACTAGTTGATGCAGCGGTGAGGAGAGGTGTTGATATCCTTTGCGTCCAAGAAACCAAATGGAGAGGATAGAAGGCGAAGGAGGTGGAGGATACCGGCTTCAAGCTGTGGTACACAGGGACGGCTGCAAACAGAAATGGTGTAGGCATCTTGATCAACAACAGCCTCAAGTATGGAGTGGTAGACGTCAAGAGACATGGGGACCAGATTATCTTGGTCAAGCTGGTAGTTGAGGACTTGGTTCTCAATGTTATCAGCGCGTATGCCCCGCAAGTAGGCCACAATGAGAACACCAAGAGGGAGTTCTGGGAAGGCCTGGAAGACATGGTTAGGAGTGTACCGATTGGTGAGAACTTCTTCATAGGAGGAGACCTCAATGGCCACGTGGGTACATCTAACACAGGTTTTGAAGGGGCGCATGGGGGCTTTGGCCATGGCATCAGGAATCAAGAAGGAGAAGATGTCTTAAGCTTTGCTCTAGCCTACAACATGATTGTAGCTAACACCCTCTTTAGAAAGAGAGAATCACATCTGGTGACTTTTAGTAGTGGCCAACACTCTAGCCAGATTGATTTCATCCTCTCGAGAAGAGAAGATAGGCGTGCGTGCCTAGACTGTAAGGTGATACCTAGAGAGAGTGTTGTACCCCAGCATAAGCTGGTGGTTGCTGACTTCCGCTTTCGGATTCATGTCCAGCGGGATAAGCGTGCCAAAGTCGCTAGAACGAAGTGGTGTAAGCTCAAGGGGGAGGTAGCTCAGGTGTTCAAGGAGAGGGTCATTAAGGAGGGCCCTTGGGAGGAAGGAGGGGATGCGGACAATGTGTGGATGAAGATGGCGACTTGCATTCGTAAGGTGGCCTCAGAGGAGTTTGGAGTGTCCAGGGGAAGGAGAAGCAAAGATAAGGATACCTGGTGGTGGAATGATGACGTCCAGAAGGTGATTAAAGAGAAGAAATATTGCTTCAGACGCCTATACCTTTATAGGAGTGCAGACAACATAGAGAAGTACAAGATGGCGAAGAAGGCCACAAAGCGAGCTGTTGGTGAAGCAAGGGGTCGGGCATATGAGGACCTCTACCAACGGTTAGGCACGAAGGAAGGTGAAAGGGACATCTATAAGATGGCCAAGATCCGAGAGAGGAAGACGAGGGACATTGGCCAAGTCAAATGCATCAAGGACGGAGCAGGCCAACTCTTGGTGAAGGACGAGGAGATTAAGCATAGATGGCGGGAGTACATCGACAAGCTGTTCAATGGGGAGAATGAGAGTTCTACCATTGAACTAGACGACTCCTTTGATGAGACCAGCATGCGTTTTGTGCGGCGAATCCAGGAGTCTGAGGTGAAGGAGGCTTTAAAAAGGATGAAAGGAGGCAAGGCGATGGGCCCTGATTGTATCCCCGTTGAGGTGTGGAAAGGTCTCGGGGACATAGCAATAGTATGGCTAACCAAGCTTTTCAACCTCATTTCTCGGGCAAACAAGATGCCAGAAGAATGGAGACGGAGTATATTAGTACCAATCTTCAAGAACAAGGGGGATGTTCAGAGTTGTACTAATTACCGTGGAATTAAGCTGATGAGCCATACAATGAAGCTATGGGAGAGAGTCATTGAGCACCGCTTAAGAAGAATGACAAGCGTGACCAAAAATCAGTTTGGTTTCATGCCTGGGAGGTCGACCATGGAAGCCATTTTCTTGGTACGACAACTTATGGAGAGATATAGGGAGCAAAAGAAGGACTTCCATATGGTGTTCATTGACTTGGAGAAGGCCTATGATAAGATACCGCGGAATGTCATGTGGTGGGCCTTGGAGAAACACAAAGTCCCAGCAAACTACATTACCCTCATCAAGGACATGTACGATAATGTTGTGACAAGTGTTCGAACAAGTGATGTCGACACCGATGACTTCCCGATTAAGATAGGACTGTATCAGGGGTCAGCTTTGAGCCCTTATCTTTTTGCATTGGTGATGGATGAGGTCACAAGGGATATACAAGGAGATATCCCATGGTGTATGCTCTTTGCGGATGATGTGGTGCTAGTTGACGATAGTCGGATGGGGGTAAATAGGAAGTTAGAGTTATGGAGACAAACCTTGGAATCGAAGGGTTTAGGCTTAGTAGAACTAAAACCGAGTACATGATGTGCAGTTTCAGTACTACTAGGTGTGAGGAGGAGGAGGTTAGCCTTGATGGTCAGGTGGTACCTTGGAAGGACACCTTTTGGTATTTGGGGTCAATGTTGCAGGAGGATGGGGGTATTGATGAAGATGTGAACCATCGAATCAAAGCCGGATGGATGAAGTGGCGCCAAGCTTCTGGCATTCTCCGTGACAAGAGAGTGCCACAAAAGCTAAAAGGCAAGTTCTACAGGACGGCGGTTCGACCCGCAATGTTGTATGGCGCGGAGTGTTGGCCGACTAAAAGGCGACATGTTCAACAGTTAGGTGTGGTGGAGATGCGTATGTTGAGATGGATGTGTGGCCACACGAGAAGGATCGAGTCCGGAATGATGATATACGAGATAGAGTTGGGGTAGCACCAATTGAGGAGAAGCTTGTCCAACATCGTCTGAGATGGTTTGGGCATATTCAGCGCAGGCCTCTAGAAGCTCTAGTGCATAGCGGACGGCTAAAGCGTGCGGAGAATGTCAAGAGAGGGCGGGGTAGACCGAATTTGACATGGGAGGAGTCCGTTAAGAGAGACCTTAAGGATTGGAGTATCACCAAAGAGCTAGCTATGGACAGGGATGCGTGGAAGCTTGCTATCCATGTGCCAGAGCCATGAGTTGGTTGCGAGATCTTATGGGTTTCACCTCTAGCCTACCCCAACTTGTTTGGGACTAAAGGCTTTGTTGTTGTTGTTTGTTGTTGTTGGTGTGATGATGTTTTGTTGATTTTGATCCATGGATTCGTTGTGTCTTGAGTAGATCTATCTTCTCCCCACTTTTCTCCACCTTCCATCCACAAAATCCGTCAAATTTTGCCCCCAAAATCATCAATTTCCGCCCCAAATCGAGTTTCAAAGTCCTAATCCCGATCTGGAATCGTCGGGCCGGACATCCGGGCCTCAGGCCAGACATTCGGGCCACCTGGCCAGACATCTGGGCCCCAAGCCGGACATCCGGCTCCTGGAGCGCAATTCACGCGCAGTTCTGGACATCAGGTCCCGGATTTCGGGCCCCGAGTCCGGATGTCCGGCCCTTGACATTTCAGTCATCCTCGTTTCACCGTTTTGTCCATAACTAATTCATCCGGAGTCTGATTTTCGCGTTCTTTAGATTGTTGAAAAGCTCTTGACATCCCCCTTCCCACAAAAATACTACCATAACCATTTGACCCCATCAAATTTTTGGAACTTTGGCATCTTTGCCTAGGGCTTCCACCACAACCTCCGCATAACCACCACCGACTTCCGCAACCTAACCAATTTTGTTCCTTATAGCATTTGTGGTTGCTTGAGTAGTGATTCGAGTCTCCTAAGGTGTTTAGGCTACTTAGGGACGATTGCTTCTTCATCAACCACCACCAACACCATAACTCCCACATAGGCTTGCCCACCATACACTTCCACCACTCCAACTTAACCCAATTTTGTTTGTGTTGTGAGTTGTGTCTCCTAAGGTGTTTAGGCTACTTAGGGACCGTGCTTCCAACTCCGACACCATGTATAGTCCACCACCTTACCCTCCACTTCCGCATTGCGTACTCCACAACCCATCATTGCATTTCCGCAATCCCTTTGAGCTTCCGCAACCACCACCGCATCCCGCTACCACCATTTGATATTTGACATTTGAGATTTTGAGTTTGCGTATTTTCCGTTTCCTAAGGTGTTTCGGCTACTTAGGGACGAGTCTCCATCATCTTGGTATCTACATCAAGAACACCGCCACTCATCATCGCCACGAGGTCATCATCGACTTTGACCACTTCACCATCATCCGTCTGTGGCTTACAAACGAGAAACCTTCGATGGTAACCTCCATATCATCTTGGTATCGTGGTATCCCTCCATTGTATATTCCCTTGCCATTGCATTGATAACCCCAAGCCCATTTTGCGTCACTTGCCTATCGAGTCTAGCCATTTGAGTATTGCCAGCAAGGTTACTTGTGCACATTAGTGATCTACACCTTCCATCGCATACATACCATATCATATTGGTATCATATCATCCCTTGTGTCACAAGATTGTTCCCGTATATACCCAATTGCTATCTTGGTTTGTGCATTTCGCATTGTGGCCATACAAAAAAGAAGAAGAATAAGCTTTTAAGCAAAGGAGAGAAAACAAAAGAGCTTGTAAGCAAGTGCCATAGCATCATACCCCATTGCATATAAGTTTGTCATACCTGATCATCTTGGATCATACCACCGGAACATCATACACATAGCATACTTGGGATAGAAGTCGTTGCATTTTGTCTCCCATAGGTTGTGCACAAGTGTCATATCGCCTATTGAGAAATTGTGCTAGCATCTCTCTAGAGTTGTGCAACAAGAGCATTTTCCGTGGATTCCACATTTTGTGATCATCCTTGGTTGCACGACCCCATTTATCTATCCGTGTGTGCATTTCCGTGTGCCATTCATTGCTATTGGTCTACTTGTTTCACTTGCGAATTTGTGAATCTTTTTCAACATTATTGACTCTTGCTAACATTTTACATCAAATTTTTGTCCCACTATCCTCAACGAGCTCCACCATAAGCCTTATTTGTGTAGGTGTGAGAAACCGGCAAGAATTGGTACCAATTGTGCTATTTCCTTGTTACATCATTGAGTGATCACTGATCCATCTTCAACATCGGTCAAGGTACATTTGGTATAGTTCTTCTCCTTTCCCCACTCATATTTGCTCAAGTCTTGTGATGGATAGGCAAGGCATTTCATCTTCGGTCTACAACAACAACGACGAGTTCGATGCGACGAACAACTCCAACGACGCCAAGATGCAAGCTCAAATGGAGGAGATCAAAGCCCTCATCAAGTCCTACAAGTGGTCTTCCTCATCTTTGAGAAGACGCTCAAGAGCACATGCCTCCGAGCTACCATCTCCGGCAAGGTCACATTGGCATCGACACCATCACCACCACAAAGGTGAAGGTAAAGAGCTCAACGCCAACAACCGCTCAACGACTTCACCATATCCCTTGGCATCTTCGCTAAGCGACTTCAAGGCATCTTCGCCTTCGGATATACGGCATCTTTGCCAACAAGCACCTCAAGACTATGCTCAAGAGAAGCTCCCCAAGCTCAAGTCCGCGACTTCCACGAGCTACTACAACCTCAACATTGACCATGAGATTCATTTCTATGGAACTCAAGAACCCGAGGAGTATCTCGAGTGGGAGCGCCTAATGGACGACTACCTCAAGCTACATCAAGTTCCTCTCGAAGATCGAGTGAAGTGCACCACAATGAATTTCCACGACTATGCGTCCACATGGTGGCTTCACACACCTTCGGAGAGCTACGACATGAGTTGGCCCAAGACGAAGAGAGCTTTGCGGCAAGACTTCATGCCTCCAACCTACACAGAACAACTTCAACGCCAATTGGAGAACACCATCCAAGGATCCAAGTCCATTGATGAGTACTTCAAGGAGATGAAGAAAGCCTTGCGACGAGCCGGCGTGGACGATCCCATTTTGATGAAGTTCCACTTCATGATGGGATTGCACAACGACATCTCCAAGACGATCTTCCTCGAGAACTACAAGTCCCTCGACGACAACTACATTGGTGCTCTCAAGGCGGAACAAGAACTCATGAAGGCCAAAGCTTCTCCACCCCAAGCTCACTTCGCGACGACCAAGCTCCATGAGAACGAGCATGAGGCTAGTACCACCATGATGTCCAAGCCCGACGAGCTCCAAGACGATGCTCCCAAGTTCGACTTCACCGCCATCCCTCTTTGTGGCATTGATGATGCTGAGTCTACTTTGACTCTTTTTCAAGATGGTGCGGCGACGACTACGACTATGGAGACCTCAAGGACCAAGCTTTGGAGGCGAGCGACATGGTGTCGAGCAAGGATGATGCTTCCATCTTAGGAGGCAAGAGTGAAGATGTGCCATCTTCGGCCTTCATCCACGGCGATGACGACGAGATGGTTGAGCATGGGATTTTTCCTTCAACCACGGCGCCATATGATGACTTGAGTGACTTTTTCCACCATATTGAGAGTGAGAGTTACTTCACCACTAGCCCCATATATGATGTGTTGCCACAATTCCCATGTGAGGAGAGCCACAACCCCCACCACTTGAGTGAGATGAGTGACTCCACCATACGTGAGATTGAGTGCACCTACCTTTAGGGAGTGAGTGAACCACCACATAGAGAGAGTGAGGCCACTATGATTTCTAACGACTTAACCTCTACCTCTATTGTGTCTTCTCATTTGGTGCTAGGGCCCATATACGATGACGCGCCGATTCGTGATGACTTCGTCCTATCTTTGGACAAGACGATGGCCATGGTGGAATATGATGCACCCCCACATGGTTCCATCAAGATGAAGATGACCACCATTTGTTATTTCCCACCTCACCTACACCACTTGAGTAGAATGACAAAGGTAACATAGGTGACGGTGATGCTCTAGTCCCACTAGTGGACATTCTTGACATTGATTGCTTGCATGATGTTGATCAACCTATTACCATGCTTCATGCTAGTGCGACTTCCCCATGCGATGATTTACCCATTTATGATGAGTTTGATGATTGCCATGTGGAGTCTATTAGCTGTGATGCCATGTTGCATAGGATTTCTTGTGACAATTCCTTAGGTCACATCATGTTTGCCAATCTGCTTGACTTGTCATATGCTATGCATGAGATCAATCATATGTCATATTTGCAATCTCTTCATAGTGACTATGCATATGCTATTAAAATAAACCCAATTTGCACATATGGCATAGATGACAAGCCCATGGTTATTGGCATTTGTTTTTCTTGTGATGATATTGGTATGCTCCCTTTGCATCATTTATCTCATATGCCATGCCATGACAACCTAGCTTCGGATATGCATTGTTTTGGATGTTGTCCATTTTCTCCATATGATGTTTCCAATATTGCTCATGAGGAGACCCCCATAATTTCCTCATACATTTTAGGAGATTTTGATTCATCCCATTCATTGCATGATCCCAATACTTGTGTGCACCATATGTTTCCCATGAATAACCATGCTATTGTTGGGCCACATACTTGCATGCTCAATTTGTGTCCCCATCGTGTTATACACAATAACTATTCTTTCATGATGGATGACAAGTTCTTATACCATGCATCAAATTTCTTTGAGCAATGCTTAACTTGTGCTAACTCACACGTGCACATACACATCATGATGGATGATGTGTAAATTTACCACACACAAAATCTCTTTGGTTTGTGTTTCTTTTGTGTATGAACCCTTGAATACTTGTCAACCTCGCAATCCCACGAGTTGACAAAACGAGCTCTAGAGAGCAACAATGACTTGGGATCCCATGGATTGCCTTTCCCATCGCTCTCTTGGCGCAAAGACTTCGCGCCTTTCTTCTACATGGCCCTCACTTGGCTATGGGTTATTGTCCATTACATATTCTATGCCCATCTTGACATGTTCACTTTGCATGATATGCTCATTCCTATGCCTTTGACATGCATTTGTGACCCATGCTTTGCATTACACATGATGATTGATTCTAGTACTTGTATGTGTATTTGCAAGCTTGGTGGAGATATTGCTTGTTATTGCCATGTTTGCTTTGTGCCCCATGCCTATGATGATACTATGATATTGCTTTGTGTTTGTGCTTGCGATATGTCATGTGCATTGCCTATGCCTATTATTTTCTCACATGACATGATTGCCATGATTTCCTCTAGTATGTTGCATCTTTGCACTACTAGCTTGCACGACTTGATTCCTACGATTGCTTATGTTGCATCACCGATGATTCGTACTTGCTCATTTCATGCGGTTGATGACAACCATCTACATGCTTTGCACATGATTATTATTGCTTGCCGTCATATATCTCCATATGTTGCCTCTCTCATGCTAGATGATTTGCTATGTATTGAGCGCAACCATGATTTTCGTCTTGCTAACGAGGTTGCCCCCATAGCATTCTCACATATGTTTGGAGATTTTGACATATTCCTTGTGAAGCATGCTTGTCTTGCCTCTTTGCACCATATACCTAGTGCCATGAATATAGCCATTATTGCATCATCTTATTCATGCACTTGTGCTACTAATGGTTATGTGCAAGAGCGGAGAACCATCATGATGGATGATGTGTTTATCTACCATGCGCATACAGTCTTTGCTTTGTTTTGTGCATGTGTAGGAAAATTGGACTTCGTGTCAACTTCCATGTCACGTGAGTTGACAATCCGAGCTCTTGAGAGCGAACCACCTTCTACCATGGAGCTTTTACATCATACTTGCTTGTGCTTCGGCATTGTGAAGGATGCACAAGGACATGCTTTCAAGGTGATATCCTTCTCTTTTGAGAACCCCCAAACCATGAGCATGCATATTGTGGATCATACTACTTGTGTTGCTTGCCACATGAGACTTATTTGTCATCTTGGACCCTTTGCTTGCACACATGTGTAACGCCCCGAGACCGTTGCGCCAGGTGTCTTCCAGTTATTCGCTGCCGTTTCCATGTCATTTGCTTGTGTGTCGCATCTTGCCATGTCATCATGTGCATTGCATCATCATGTTTTTAAAACTTGCATCCGTACGGGTCTCCCCATTCCTTCTGTTGTCCGTTCGAAGCCAAGTCACACTTGCACGCGCCCGCGGCATGTCCGAAATAGTATTTTATAAGTGGCCAGAAAAGGTTCTCGGAATGGGATGAAAGTTGGCGTGCGGTCTTGTTATAGTGTAGGTAGACCGCCTGCCAAGTTTCATCGCAATCGGAGTCCATTTGATGCCCCAACGGATATTTATAGCGGCAATATAGTCGGTCTATCGTCAGACATTTTCGGTCTCCGGAAACAGTCGCTGGGTCTCTCTCTCTCTTCTCTTCTCTCAGCCCAAAGCTTTCTGCACAGTCCACTATCAACTGCCAGGCTCCGAAACCCCTCCTTGCACAGTGCATCAACCCCCTCACGTGCGCGTCCGAAAGCTGTCCCGAACCCGACCTGGGCAGTTGTCACCGTTGGACTCAGAACATCCCCAAACATCTACAAAACATCACCGTTTTCTTATTTGGACTCCCTAGCCTCTTTTTCTCGACCGCCCGATTACGATCGGACGGACCGAATACCCCTAACCAAAAAACCCACTTAATATATATACAGGGCAAAGCCTAAAATCTAGGGACATTGTCCCATCCACTCGTCGCCGCCGCCACATCTCCCACCTCGGGATCCATCCCCATCCAATCAGTGTGTGCATCCCCGATCCAAAATCCTCTCGATCTCTCCCACCAACCAGCGCCTCCCCTGATCCCCTCCTCCACCTCCTGCAGCCTGAGCACCGGCCGGCCACCAGAGCTCCTCCGCGGCCTCCTTCCTCGCCGGCCGACCAAGCTTCATGCGCCTCTGCCTCGAGGGCCTCCTCATCCCCAACCAGCATCGCCTCCGGCCTCCAGTCGCCTTCAACCACCGATTCGCGCGTCCCTGCACCCGCGAGCGTCCGAGGCCGCATCCTCCTCCTCATCCATGACCATGTCGCCGCCGGCGACCAGCACTCCTAGGCCGGCCTTGCCTCCCTTCTCCTCCTGTCCCCTTCCTCCCTTGGCTCCTCTTCTCTTTCTCACTCTAGTATCTCCCGTCCTCTCTGTTCTCGTAGGAGAACGCCATGGAAGCTGCAAGGAGCTCAAGCCCGCCGTCGGCCGCCCGCGACCGCCTCCTCCGCATCTGCATCGCCTCGCCAGAGCTCCGTACGCGTCGCTACCGTCGTCTCCGCGCCTCCGGCGACCGCAAGCCACCAGTGCACCAGGACCCATCGTGCGCCTCCTCTGCATCGAACGGGGAGGACGAGATGCACATTTCCTTCGCCATCGCTGCGCCCACACGCCAAGTCCCTCGTAGATCCACCAGAGACTGGTCCTCGCCGACCTTCCCTGCACGCCCGCTCCCGCCGTCCTGTTTCTTCCCGGCGAGAGCCTCGCCTCTGCTCCATCCGGTTTGAGAGAGCGTTGTCATTCCCCTTCGTTGACCGCAGCCCGTTCCAAGTACCGCGCCTCGCAAGCTCCTGTGGCTGCTGCCTCTATTCGATCCGGAGGATCCCCTCGCCCGCTTCGTCACGCGTGGTTGCGTTGACCACGCGTGGACTCAGCCTGCGCTAGGCCCAGCCGCTCCCCTGCCAGTCCGAGCCACCACCGATCGGGCCACGGCCCGCTAGGTGAGCTCCTTCCCCAGCCCTCTGTGCTCTAATTCGGCCCGTGTAATGTTTTTTCCTGTCTAGACGATTTTGTTTATTATTCCATGATCTGCCAGTTTTATAGAAAAGCCCTTGTTAATCATGCATATAATAACTTAAAAACTATGCATCATATGTAATAACTTCATATATGTAAAATGCCTAGAATTTTGTCTAGTTTCACAATATCCAACTTGCATGCATGTTTAAATTGTTTAAAATGATGTTTGCATTAATTTGCTTAATTGCCATCTTAAAATGGTTTATTTCATAACTAAATAACCGTAACTCCAATTTTAATAAAATTTATATGTAAATGGGGTAGAAAAATGCCTAGTTTAACATGGTGCACTCACTTTGCATGTTTAATAACTCTAAAATATGCTTTAGGGCAGAACAGTACCAAACCTAAAATATTGCACATGAGGTTTTTCCGGACTTGTTGCTTGTTGTTCCGGCCTCATTTAAACTTGCCTAGATTTGTAGTTACTTATGATTCACCCCTTGCCATGCTAAAAAATATTTAATGTTGTTGAGTACTTAAATGGGAGAGAACTAAATAATTGATGTGGTGTTTTGTCAATATGCATCCCGATGCATATTGAGCTCCACTTAACTTGTAGTGTTGTTTGTGCACTTTGCCATGCCATGCTTCATTAAACCGGTCGTGCATCATACTTGGGTGTGCATCATGCCATTCTTATGTGAAGGTTGTTTACTATGTTGCTTGCTTCTTTCCGGGTTACTTCTCCTGTTAGCTTCGGTTTCGTTCCGGAGTTGTGAGGATCCATTCGACTACGTTTGTTTGTCTTCTTCATGGACTCGTTCTTCTTCCTTGCGGGATCTCAGGCAAGATGACCATACCCTCGAAATCACTTCTATCTTTGCTTGCTAGTTGCTCGCTCTATTGCTACGCCGTGATACCTACCACTTGCTATATCATGCCTCCCATATTGCCATGTCAAGCCTCTAACCCTCCTTTCCTAGAAAACCGTTGTTTGGCTATGTTACTGCTTTGCTCAGCCCATCTTATAGTGTTGCTAGTTGCAGGTGGAGATGGAGTTTGTTCCATGTTGGAACATGGTTATTGTTTGGGATATCATTATTATTATATCTTGTTTACTTTAATGCACCTATATACTTGGTAAAGGGTGGAAGGCTCGGCCTTATGCCTGGTGTTTTGTTCCACTCTTGCCGCCCTAGTTTTCCGTCATACCGGTGTCATGTTCCTTGATTTTTGCGTTCCTTACGCGGTTGGGTGTTATGGGAACCCCTTGACAGTTTGCTTTGAATAAAACTCCTCCAGCAAGGCCCAACCTTGGTTTTACCATTTTCCTCACCACCACCTACTCTTCCCTCGGGTCGGCCAACCTGAGGGTCATCTTTATTTTAAGCCCCCCGGGCCAGTGCTTGTCTAAGTGTTGGTCCGAACCGAGTAGACTGCGGGGCCACCTCGGGGAAACTAGAGGTTTGGTTTTACTCATAGGATGTCTCATCCGGTGTGCCCTGAGAACGAGATATGTGTAGCTCCTATCGGGATTTGTCGGCACATTCGGGTGGCTTTGCTGGTCTTGTTTTACCATTGTCGAAAGGTCTTGTAACCGGGATTCCGAGTCTGATCGGGTCTTCCTGGGAGAAGGAATATCCTTCGTTGACCGTGAGAGCTTGTGGGCTAAGTTGGGACACCCCTGCAGGGTTTGAACTTTCGAAAGCCGTGCCCGTGGTTATGGGCAGATGGGAATGTGTTAATGTCCGGTTGTAGAGAACTTGACACTTAACTTATTTAAAATGCATCAACCGCGTGTGTAGCCGTGATGGTCCCTTCTCGGCGGAGTCCGGGAAGTGAACACGGTTTTGGTGTTATGTTTGTGCGTAAGTAGTTTCAGGATCACTTCTTGATCACTACTAGTTCACGACCGTGCTTTGCTTATCTTCTCGCTCTTATTTGCATATGTTAGCCACCATATATGCTAGTGCTTGCTGCAGCTCCACCTCACTAACCTTTCCTACCCATAAGCTTAAATAATCTTGATCTCGCGGGTGTGAGATCGTTGAGTCCTCGTGGCTCACAGATACTTCCAAATGGTTACAGGTGCCGATGATACCAGTGTAGATGATACAACCTAGCTCAAGTGGGAGCTCAATGAAGATCGTGTTCGTTGTGTTGTTTCGTTTCCAGTTGATCGGTACTGGAGCCCAGTTGGGGCGATCGGGGATCTAGCATTAGGGGTGGTCTTCTTTTATTTTGGTTCCGTAGTCAGACATTGATTGTATTCTGGATGATGTAATGCTATATTTATGTATTGTGTGAAGTGGCAATTGTAAGCCAACTGTGTATCCCTTTCTTATTCAGTACATGGGATGTGTAAAGATTACCCCTCTTGCGGCATGCCTATAATGCAGTTATGCCTCTAAGTCGTGCTCCGACATGTGGGAGATATAGCCGCATTGTGGGTGTTACAACATGTTAGTGATATTGCCTCCATTCATGATTTTTCACATTCCCATGCATCATGATATATATGCCTTGTGTGTTGCATCCAATTCTTGGATTACTTGCTCCTCTCATATGTTTGGTTGCAACAATGTCATCACTTCACATATGCCATGTCCCATTGATTGCTACATGCTTGCCTTGATTGCCTCACAAATGATGAACAATTGCTCTTTCCATTGTGTTGAGTGCCACACGATATTCACTACACCATATGAACGTTATGCTTGGATTGTCTTGCACTTGACCCATATGTTTAGACACTTCACTTTATTTGGTATTGTGAATGCTTCTTATGCATACCATCGACCTTTCATTGAGAACTTTGCCCATGCTTTCTATAACCTTGAGGTTGATGCTTATTCTCATGTCACACATATTTGCATCACTACCTCACATTTACATGCTTGTCCCCATCATATATTTGCTTATGCTCAATTTATGTGCTTACATGCCATGTCACTATCCTTTGCCAAACCATACGCTTTGCATGATGACGACACTTGTTTAGTGAATCACCTCTTGAATGCTTGGTTTTGCACTAACGCTAACCACATTTATTTTCCAAGTGTTTGTTGTCCTTACTCCTTTTGAAGGAATCACAAGATGGTGCGACATTGGAGAGTGCCCATTTCAAACTTCAAGATGACAAGTACTTGGTGAACATCCACTACTACACGGCGAAGCCATCTCTTTCCCATGGTGATTTGGTTTTCGATCCGAGGTCGGATCTTTCCCAAGGGAGGGGAGATGATGCGGAGCATCCTATGGACATCACCATGTCAAGAGTCCATTTGGCAAGTGGCACGTGCGACCTCTACTTCACATACCCAAAGGTGAATCATCTCCTTTACACGTGGTCACTTGACCCCTTAGAGGATGGTATACTACTTGACACTTCTCCCGTGTGCATGCATAGGTATTGTCAGAACTTCACGGATGTTGAGGAGAAGTGCAAGCACCAAGGAACAACTACACCATCCGCGAGGGAAGTCTGGAAGCGACGATGGAAGAAGACGGAGCTGCTGACGCTACAGCGGCCGGACATCCGGGCCAACGGCCGGACATCCGGCGCCTGTGCAGCCGCGCGGGAGCTGCACCAACAGAAGGCCAAGAGCTCCAGCGGCCGGACATCTGGCGCCAGCCCGGACATCCGGCGACCAACCCCCGAAATCCAGCGACGCCTATCCAGAGAAGAATAGATTCGGCCACTGCCAGGCCGGACATCCGGCCAGTGCCCCAGACATCTGGCGTCTCGCGAACAGCCGGACATCTGGCCCCCAGCCCGGACATCCAGCGCCTGCCTGTGCGCATGGACAGGGCCCGAGGCCCATGTATCCCCTTCCCCACTTACCCTTCGTGGCTTAGACTATATATACTACTCCCCCTCCTCCTAGTTAGGGCCAGCGTTATCTTAGCTCATTTGTGAGATAGAGCTTCGCTCATCCATATCGGATCTACTCCTTGAGAGAGACCGCGTCCCCTCTTCGGAGAAGATCCACCTTGGATTCAAGACCCCTTTACAAGAAGATACCCCTTGTGGATTCAAGACCTCCTCACGGAGAAGAACGGGCTACCCTTTGTATAGTCCCTTGTCGGATGTGGATCGTGTATCTCTTTGTGTTTCGAGGATCTAGCATATGTGTGACCATATCTTGTTGGTTTTAGTGTTTCTCTCATGTTTCCCCTCGTTTCCCTCCTCGTGTTCTTCGTGTTCTTCATGGGATCCGCTCCTTTCGTGAAGATCGGCCACATAGGGTTCTACCCTACATCAGCCTTCTAAGGCCCATAGAAACAATGGGGCTTCTACGGGCCGTAGCATCAATGGGCCTTCTACAGGCCATAGCATCAATGGGCCTTCTACGGACCGTATGATCGATCGGCCAAACATGGGCCAATAACAGACCGCATTATGGGCCATAAACGTGCTAGATTTGGAATCTCCCGTTCATGGGCCGACAATAATGGGTCCTCGTTAATCGGCCGTATTTGATGACACTATGAAAACGGCCCAACGGATTAACGGGCAGCAAACGGGCCGATTGTAACCAGCCCTCAAACGGTCCAATCTCTGTGCTCCGGTGTCATCCCTGGATCAGTAATGCTGACACCACACAGTACTCGGAGGATTTATAACAGAGTACAAATTACACACTTATTACATCGAGTGTCTCAATAGAGAACTTATTACAATAAATATGGCTTAAGGCCATCTAATAGTGAGTCCATCAACTCCAACAACATCACTGAGTATAGAACCACGACCTAAAACTCCTTAATCATCGTCTGAAAAGTCTGCAACATTAACTTTGCAGCCCGAAACGGGTCAGCACATGGAATATGCTGGCAAGGTAACACATAGAGAGTAATGGAATGAAACAGCTATACTATATGCATATTTGGCTGGTGGAAATCTCTATGGTTACAGTTTTGCGTAAAGCCAATTTTTCCCTACTGCAAAGGAATAAATTTTATTTAACTATCATGGTGGTTGTTAAACATTGAGAATGGTTGACAGCATTCTCAATCCCAATTAAGCATCATCACTAAACAAAACCCAACAAAATTAATTTAGAGTAACATGTTGAGATTCACATGATAATCCAAGTACTAGATACTCAAGCTGTCCATAACCGGGGACACGGCTAACCATGATTAGTTTATACACTCTGTAGAGGTTTGCGCACTTTTCCCCACAAGACTCGATCACCTCCATTTGGTTTCTCGCACTACATGGTGTTTGAGAAGACGGATGACCGAGACACAGTCTTTCAGAAGCGCTAGCACCTTACGATGGATAGACCGTTACACCTACTTTCCCCTACATCTGCTAGTCTACCCTGTAAGAGTTCGCACGACTTAATCAACTGTGCTAGAGCCCATAATAGCTTTTGGCTGCACACGGAAGTTTCTAGTATGAAAAATCTCATGATCCCTTTTGGGCCTGGGTGGCGGTCCATAAAGAAAAACAGGCAATCCTGGAATACCCAGGTACCTCAATCCACCCAAATGTGTGTTTAAGTTGCCACCTTAGATAAACCATTAATTAACAAACTCACATCTGTCATGGATATCACTCACCCAATCCACGTCTACTAGCATAGCATGGCATAATAGGCAAACGTAGAAGTAACTCCCAAAGGTTTGATAATACAACAGGTAATAGGTACTACCTCAACTACTTCCCATCCCACAATTTAATTAGATCCTAATCATGCAATGTTTGAGGATTGATCTAATGCAATAAAACTGGGTAGTAGGAGGTATGATCAAAGTGTTACTTGCCTTGCTGATAATCCGCGAAACCTAGAGATTCGAAGTAACAGGCGGCGCACTCCGGGTATTCTATCACAGACAAACAAACAAGCATACAATAAGTATTCATCTAATGCACAGGTAAAACTCAAATGAGAGATCTAACCAGAAGCTTCAACTTAAGAACTCTGGTTTGCAAAAAGAATCAAATCAAATGAAGCAACGAAAGTCAAACGGCAAAAGAAACAGGCTTCGTTTACTATTATGGATCTAGGGCAATTTTTACAGTGGCAAAAACTTGTTTAAATTGGTTAAACGGATAGAGGGTTTCGAGACGAAACTCCAGGCGCTTGAATCGCCTGAATCCGATAAACGAGCGAAAAGTTATACTAAAACGAAAATCGGATCAGGAATCGCGATCAGAAAAATCACGAATTTAATCCGAGAAAAAGAAAAAACGACGAACGTTCGCTAAATAAATAAACCGGAAAAACCGATCTATTTAAAAAAACCGAAACTAAAAAACCGTGACTTTTTTCTCTTTTTTTTTAAAAAACGGGCGGCGAAAACGAGGTTGACCTCGGGCGGCGGCGACGGCGGCGGTGGTTGATTAGGGTTTTGGGCGCGGTGGGCTGGCGGCTCGGGTCGGGCGGCTTATAAAGGCTGCCCCCGGGCGGAGTCTCGCTCGGGTACGGCCCAAAGTCGGTTCGCGTTTTTTTAATAATTCCACGCAGAAAAACAAATAAAAGAAATAGTAAACGGACTCCAAAAATCCCGAAATAAATTTTCCCGGGCTTCTAAAATCAAGCCGCACAAGGTGAACATTTATTTGGGGCCTAAATGCAATTTTGAAAAACGCATATTTTTCCTAAATTCAAATAAAATACCGAAAAACTCCGAAATAAAATATTATTTGATTTTATTATTAAATCCTCAATATTTCTTTATTTTGGGGAAGTCGTTTTATTCCCTCTCTCATATTTTTGTAATAGAAATAATTGATGATAAAATAATTAAAATCAAATTATCCTATTCGCAAAATTTGAGAAAACTCAAATATGAAAATAACGAAATCCCCAACTCTCTCCTTGGGTCCTTGAGTTGCGTGGAATTTCTAGGATCAAAACCAAAAGCAAATAAATTATGATATGCAATGATGGTCTAATGTATAACATTCCAAATTGAAAATTTGGGATGTTACAAACCTACCCCCCTTAAGATGAATCTCGCCCTCGAGATTCGGGTTGGCTAGAAAATAGGTGAGGGTGGTCCTTGAGCAAATCTTCCTCTCGCTCCCAGGTGGCTTCATCCTCCGTGTGGTAGCTCCACTGAACCTTGCAAAACTTGATAACCTTGCTGCGGGTGACTCGACTAGCATACTCTAGAATCTTAACTGGTTTCTCCTCATAGGTCAAATCACTGTCCAACCGAATTACTACCAGTGGTACCGTATCTCTCAGCGGTATGTCAGCCATCTCCGCATGGCACTTCTTTAACTGAGAAACGTGGAACACATCATTAACTCCTGACAATCCTTCAGGCAATTCCAACTTGTAGGCCACTTCTCCCATACGTTCCAATACTCGGTATGGTCCTACAAATCATGGCTCTAACTTTCCCTTAACACCAAAGCGCTTTGTTCCCCGAAGTGGGGATACTCGAAGATAAGCTCTATCTCCAACTTTGTAAACTATCTCCTTGTGTTTAGAATCTGCATAACTCTTCTGTCTGTACTGGGCTATCTTGAGCCTATCGCGAATCAATTTCACCTTCTGTTCAGACTCCTTAAATCAAGTCAGGTCCAAACAACTTGCGGTCTCCAACTTCATCCCACGTCAAGGGTGTCCTGCACCTCCTTCCGTACAAGGCTTCGAAAGGGGACATCTTTAAACTGGATTGATAGTTGTTGTTGTAAGAGAACTCCGCATACGGCAAATTCTCATCCCAACTAGATCCATAATCTAGCGCACAAACTCTCAGCATGTCCTCCAAAATCTGATTGACTCTCTCGGTCTGTCCATCTGTCTGTGGATGAAAAGTTGTGCTGAACTCTAGCCTGGTACCCAAAGTTTCGTGCAACTGATTCCAGAACTTTGAGGTAAACTGGGTTCCTCTATCTGATACTATACTCCTCGGAACTTCATGTAAGCATACAATCCTGGTCATGTATATTTTTGCCAACTTAGTACTGGTGTAAGTGGTCTTTACCGGGATGAAATGAGCTACTTTCGTCAACCAATCAACTAGAACCCAAATCGAGTCATAGCCTGAACGAGTCCTGGGTAATCCCGTGATAAAATCCATGCCTAACTTATCCCACTTCCATTCGGGTATCGGCAATGGCTGTGGCAATCCTGTTGGCTTCTGATGCTCTGCCTTTACTCTCTGACATACATCACAAACTGCTACATACTCCGCAATATCTTTCTTCATTCCGGTCCACCAGAAAATATCCATCAAATCCAAATACATCTTGGTATTTCCTGGGTGAATCGAATATGGTGAATCGTGTGCCTCTTGCAGAATCAACTTCCTGATCTCCGGGTCATTGGGCACATAAACACGGTCTTCAAACCATAGGGTGTCGTGCTCATCCTCACGAAATCCTTTAGCCTTTCCTTCGCTAATTTTCTCCTTTATAGAGGCAATCTCCTTGTCAGTCTTCTGAGCATCTCTGATTCTATCCATCAAAGTTGACTAAATCTCCAATGCTGCTACATAGCCTCTCAGAACTATTTCCAAACATAGTTCACGAAGATTTTCGGCTAACTCCCTTGGTATTTCTCCCGTCATTAGTGTATTGACATGGCTCTTACGGCTCAATGCGTCAGCTACTACATTAGCCTTTCCGGGATGGTAATGCAATCTCATATCATAATCCTTGATGAGCTCCAACCATCTCCTTTGTCTGAGGTTTAACTCCTTCTGTGTGAAAATGTATTTCAAACTCTTGTGATCCGTGTACACCTCACAATGATTTCCAATGAGGAAATGTCTCCATATTTTTAATGCATGCACTACGGCTGCTAACTCCAAATCATGTGTAGCATAATTCAACTCATGAGGCTTAAGCTGTCTTGAGGCATATGAAACAACTCTCCCTTCCTGCATAAGCACTGCTCCAAGTCCTCGATGTGAAGCGTCGCAATACACCTCATAGTCCTTGGTCTG
Source organism: Triticum dicoccoides (assembly GCF_002162155.2). Classification (NCBI taxonomy): domain Eukaryota; kingdom Viridiplantae; phylum Streptophyta; class Magnoliopsida; order Poales; family Poaceae; genus Triticum; species Triticum dicoccoides. The sequence goes on along the minus strand of NC_041382.1, from coordinate 385,240,645 downwards.
GTCTGGCAAAATCAACACTGGTGAAGTAACCAAGCGTTTCTTCAACTCCTGGAAACTAGCCTCACATTCCTCAGTCCATTTGAACTTGGTATCCTTCTTTAATAACTCCGTCATAGGCTTCGCAATCTTTGAGAAATTCTCAATAAATCTCCGGTAGTATCCTGCGAGTCCAAGAAAACTCCGGATCTCTCCAACTGTTGTTGGCGCTTCCCAATTTGTCACAGTGTCAACCTTAGTGGGATCTACTGCTATACCTTCTACGGATATAACGTGTCCGAGGAATCCTACTTCCTTCAACCAAAACTCACATTTGCTGAACTTGGCATACAACTGATGTTCTCTGAGCTTCTCAAGTACCAATCGCAAATGTTCCTTATGCTCCTCTTCATTCTTTGAGTAAACCAGGATATCATCAATGAACACCACGACAAACTTATCCAAGAACTCCATAAACACTTTGTTCATCATGTTCATAAAATAGGCAGGTGCGTTAGTCAGACCAAATGACATAACGGTATACTCGTACAGCCCATACATGGTGGTAAAAGTTGTCTTAGGTATATCCTATTCTCGAATCTTCAACTGGTGGTATCCTGATCGCAGATCGATCTTGAAAAATACCTTAGCTCCTTGCAATCGATCAAACAGATCATTGATCATTGGTAGTGGGTACTTGTTCTTGATGGTTACTTCATTCAATCCTCGATAATCAACAACCATCCTTAACGATCCATCCTTTTTCTCCACTAGAAGTACTGGTGATCCCCAAGGCGAAGAACTTGGGCGAATATATCCCTTATCCAATAACTCCTTAATCTGCTTCTTAATCTCCACCAAATCCTTTGTAGGCATCCTGTATGGTCACTTTGATATTGGCCCTATGCCTGGCAATAGCTCAATCGAAAACTCAATATCTCTATCCGGTGGCATGCCTGGCAACTCTTCTGGAAATACTTCAGGGAAATCCCTTACCACTGGTGCTTCCTCCTGCACAACTCTTGTTAAACAATTTACTTGAGTCCCTTTTGGCACATGCCGGGATACATACTTGATCCTTCTCCCTTCTGGGGTGGTAAGCAAAATTGTCTTACTGGCACAATTGATGTTTCCTCCATACATCGACAGCCAATCCATACCCAGAATTACATCCAATCCTTGTGATTCCAAAATGATTAAATCCGAGGGAAACACATGCCTACCTATACTCAATGGCACTTGAAAACATCCTTGACTGGCCATATACTCCGCTCCTGGTGAGCTTACTAGCATAGGTGTTCTAAGAACCTTAGTGGGTAGATTATACTTATCCACAAATCCCCTTGATATGTATGAATGCGATGCACCAGTATAAAAAAGAACGAGTGCAGTAAATGACTTAACCAAAAACTTACCGATTACGGCATTCGGCTCCTCTTCAACCTCCTCCACGTTAACGTGGTTCACCCTGTCCCCTGTTGAAAGGGTTCGGCTTCTTCCCAGAGCTTCCATTGCATTCTGGCCTTCAGGACATTCATTGACATAATGTCCGGTCTTCTGGCACTTAAAGCAAGTGACTTGGCTCAGGTCCTTCTTGGCTGGGGTTGATGGGTTGGTGCAATTCTGGCCATTGCTTCCTCCATTCCCATTACCATTCTTGGTGCCATTGTGATTGTGTGAGCTACCTCCTCCATGGGTATGCTGAAAATGTCCTCCCGATCTAGGGGTAAAACGTGGCTTCTGCTGGGCTCCAGAATTGTACTTCCCTTGTCCATACTTCCTCTTGCAGTTCTCAATTTGCTGCTGCTTGCCTCCAATCATAAGAGCACGGTCTACCAACTCCTGGTAGTTGTTGAAGGTTGCTACCATCAACTGCATGCTCAACTCATCATTCAGTCCTTCCAGAAACTTCTCCTGCTTAGTTGCATCTGTAGCAACATCATCTGGGGTATAACGTGCTAATTTACTAAAGTCCTCCACATACTGGCCAACTGTCCGTCCTCCTTGGCGCAAGTTGCAAAACTCTCGCTTCTTCATGGCCATAGCTCCTGCTGAAACATGGGCAGTACCAAAAGCCTGCTGAAACTGGTCCCATGTGACAGTGTCGACAGGGAAAGTGACTGTGAAATTCTCCCACCATGATGTTGCGGGTCCTTCAAGCTGATGTGCGGCAAACTTCACCTTCTCCGCATCTGTGCATCCTGCTGTGGTCAACTCTCTAGCTGTCTTGCGGAGCCAATCATCTGCTACTATCGGCTCGGTGCTACTGGAGAACACCGGCGGATTCAGCCTAAGAAAACGGGCTAAGTGATCAACAGGTGGTGGTGGTGGTGGGTTGTTGTTGTTGTTCCCCTGATTCTGATTCTGGACTAGCAACTGCATCAATGTGTTCTGCTGCTGGATCAACTAGGTGAGCTCCGGTGGAAAGGTAAATTCGGGGTCACGTCTCGGAGGCATCTGAGGGTTTAGAAAAGATGAGATTTAAGAATGGAGGGGGTCTAAAGAGAAAACACTACCCATATGCACATGAGGCAAAACAAACAATTCACTTCATTCAATCAAACAAGGGCATACAATCGATCTAACTATCGCAAAAGTGCTCGGACTACTGTATTTACATGGTGGACTACTACTGCTGGTGAGGTGGTCTACTAGAAATATTCTTCGGTTGCAGACTCCATGATATATGCCCCGGCTTCATCAACATAGTCATCATCGCTGTCATCTGGGTCCGAGTTGGTGTCGTCGATGATGATGTAGTCTTCCTGGCGAATCTCCTTGGGTTCTTCGTCTTCATCTACTGGTGTAGGGCCTCCCATAAATATCCCGATCTTCTTGATCAGATCATCATTCTTCTCCACCAATACTTCAATTTCCTCTTCAAAATCTTCACGTGTAGCCTTGAGTTCTTCCTCCAGTTCCTTGATTCTTGTCCTTGCCTTCTTCAGCTCTATCATGTCGGTGCACATCTGGTTCTCCTGTCGTTGAATGTGCTGGTTTAATTCCTGGATAAAAGCTACAACTGATCTATCCCTTCTGGTGCTGATCATCTCCCAGTGTTCATCTCGGCGCCCACAAATCTGGTAGATAGTATCCTTGAGATCATTGTGGTAGACTTCTCCAATGCGTCCCATGGCGATGTGAGCTGCCATGCTCTTTCCTAGACTCCAAGTTGGTGCATCAAAAGAAAACTCTATGGGCTCAGTGACTGGCATGAACGTCCTTCCTGGAACTTGAACTTGAATCATCCAGTGCTCTTCTTCAGGTAAAGTGGCGTTGTAGGTTCCGGTGAAGCTTGGTACTCCTATGTTCAGGTATCTAGTGACTTCCTTCAAGTGGCGTTTAAAGGGTGTATCGTCATTCGGTTGCGTGAACTTGTTCCTTGCATCCGCCATCCTAAAGAGTAGAAAAGATGAGAGGTCAGAAGAGAAGAGAGTGAATAGTGATCTAGGTCTTTAGCTTAGTGGCCGTGTCCTACAGTCAGCGTGTGCTCTGATACCATCTCTGTAGCGACCAGACCTCAAACGGTCCAATCTCTGTGCTCCGGTGTCATCCCTGGATCAGTAATGCTGACACCACACAGTACTCAGAGGATTTATAACAGAGTAGCAATCACACACTTATTACATCGAGTGTCTCAATAGAGAACTTATTACAATAAATATGGCTTAAGGCCATCTAATAACTATAACAGCGGAAGGCTTGGAAGATAAGTGAGTCCATCAACTCCAACGGCATCACTGAGTATAGAACCATGACCTAAAACTCCTTAATCGTCATCTGAAAAGTCTGCAACATTAACGTTGCAGCCCGAAATGGGTCAGCACATGGAATATGTTGGCAAGGTAACACATAGAGAGTAATGGAATGAAACAGCTATACTATATGCATATTTGGCTGGTGGAAATCTCTATGGTTACAGTTTTGCGTAAAGCCAATTTTTCCCTACTACAAAGGAATAAATTTTATTTAACTATCATGGTGGTTGTTAAACATTGAGAATGGTTGACAGCATTCTCAATCCCAATTAAGCATCATCATTAAACAAAACCCAACAAAATTAATTTAGAGTAACATGTTGAGATTCACATAATAATCCAAGTACTAGATACTCAAGCTGTCCATAACCGGGGACACGACTAACCATGATTAGTTTATACACTCTGCAGAGACTTACGCACTTTTCCCCACAAGACTGGATCGCCTCCATTTGGTTTCTCGCACTACATGGTGTTTGAGAAGATGGATGACCGAGACACAGTCTTTCAGAAGCGCTAGCACCTTACGATGGATAGACCGTTACACCTACTTTTCCCTACATCTGCTAGTCTACCCTGTAAGAGTTCGCACGACTTAATTAACTATGCTAGAGCCCATAATAGCTTTTGGCTGCACACGGAAGTTTCTAGTATGAAAAATCTCATGATCCCTTTTGGGCCTGGGTGGCGGTCCATAAAGAAAAACAGGCAATCCTGGAATACCCAGGTACCTCAATCCACCCAAATGTGTGTTTAACTTGCCACCTTAGATAAACCATTAATTAACAAACTCACATCTGTCATGGATATCACTCACCCAATCCATGTCCACTAGCATAGCATGGCATAATAGGTAAACGTAGAAGTAACTCCCAAAGGTTTGATAATACAATAGGTAATAGGTACTACCTCAACTACTTCCCATCCCACAATTTAATTAGATCCTAATCATGCAATGTTTGAGGATTGATCTAATGCAATAAAACTGGGTAGTAGGAGGTATGATCAAAGTGTTACTTGCCTTGCTGATAATCCGCGAAACCTAGAGATTCGAAGTAACACGTGGCGCACTCCGGGTATTCTATCGCAGACAAACAAACAAGAATACAATAAGTATTCATCTAATGCATAGGTAAAACTCAAATGAGAGATCTTACCAGAAGCTTCAACTTAAGAACTCTGGTTTGCAAAAAGAATCAAATCAAACGAAGCAACGAAAGTCAAACGGCAAAAGAAACAGCCTTCGTTTACTATTCTGGATCTAGGGCAATTTTTACAGTGGCAAAAACTTGTTTAAGTTGGTTAAACGGATAGAGGGTTTCGAGACGAAACTCTAGGCGCTTGAATCGCTTGAATCCGATAAACGAGCGAAAAGTTATACTAAAACGAAAATCGGATCAGGAATCGCGATCAGAAAAATCGCGAATTTAATCCGAGAAAAAGAAAAAAAGACGAACGTTCGCTAGAACAAATGGATGGACGAACGCTCGCTAAATAAATAAACCCGAAAAACTGATCTATTTAAAAAAAACCAAAAGTAAAAAAACGGCGACTTTTTTTCTCTTTTAAAAAAAACGGGCGATGAAAACGAGGTTGACCTCGAGCGGCGGGTCCGGCGGCGGCTCCGGAGGCGACGGCGGCGGCGGCGGCTCCGGAGGCGACGGCGGCGGCGGCGGCTGATTAGGGTTTCGGGCGCGGTGGGCTGGCGGCTCGGGTCGGGCGGCTTATAAAGGCTGCCCCCGGGCGGAGTCCCGCTCGGGTATGGCCCAAAGTCGGTTCGCGTTTTTTTTAAATAATTCCGCACAAAAAACAAATAAAAGAAATACTAAACGGACTCCAAAAATCCTGAAATAAATTTTCCCGGGCTTCTAAAATCAAGCCGCACAAGGTAAACATTTATTTGGGGCCTAAATGCAATTTTGAAAAACGCACATTTTCCTAAATTCAAATAAAATACCGAAAAACTCTGAAATAAAATCATATTTGATTTTATTATTAAATCCTCAATATTTCTTTATTTTAGGAAAGTCATTTTATTCCCACTCTCATATTTTTGTAATTGAAATAACTGATGATAAAATAATTAAAATCAAATGATCCTATTCGCAAAATTTGAGAAAACTCAAATATGAAAATATGAAATCCCCAACTCTCTCTGTGGGTCCTTGAGTTGCGTGGAATTTCTAGGATCAAAACCAAAAGCAAATAAATTATGATATGCAATGATGGTCTAATGTATAACATTCCAAATTGAAAATTTGGGATTTTACATTGGCCCACAAGCAGAAAAGGCCAGTAACGGGCCGTAAGTAACCGAATGCTGGAAATGAGCCCAAGAATAAATGGGCCTTGAGAAGGCCGAAAGATAACACGGCTTGGAAACGGTCCAATGGAATAATGGATCGTTAATGGGTATAAAGCAGTACATTGTTCATTGCGGGCCAGATTCACCATGGGCCGTTAATGGGCCAAGTGTTACAAATGGCCTCGTATGGGCCGAAAGACATCATGGGCCATACATGGGCCGGAAGTTACAACGGGCTGGAATCATATTGGACGGCCCATATGAAGCTACTGGGCTTAATTCCGATAGGCCATAACGGGTCGTGAGTTAGCGGGTCGTAAATGGGCTATATACAAATAGGTCGTTAACAGGCTTTCCGTGGGCTGACCCGTTACCTTTTGACCAAGTCAAACGGGTCAGCCTTTTCACCATAATGGGCCTCTGTTGGGCCATGCCACGTGTCGACGTATCATAGGCGCCTCCTGTCCAATGAATGGATGACATCCATCCCAACGATAAGCCAACACGTGTTTCCTCCGGCCAATGAAAATTTCACACGTGGAAAATCCTCATTGGTCTGGGCTGTTAGCGGGTTATCGGATCCAAAACCAAACCCGATAGCTTAACGACGACCTGTTATGGTGGATGCCACGTGTCGGTCACCCTTGACGAAAGCACTTCCATGACGCGCCATTTATCGTCATAGAAGTGGTCACTTCCGTGATGATAATTTTGGTAATGTCATGGAACACTTCTACGACAGCACAGGTATGACTATCTTGATTCTGTCATAAAATAGTCATGGATGTACATGCATGACAGAAAACGTGACCTACTGTGACAAACACGTATCATCACAGAAGTGTATTTTTTGTAGTTGAAAGATCGTGGATGTCTCCTAGAGGGGGGTGAATAGGCGTTTTAAAATAATTACGGTTTAGGCTTGAACAAATGCGGAATAAACCTAGCGGTTAATTTGTCAAGCACAAAACCTAAAACAACTAGGCTCACCTATGTGCACCAACAACTTATGCTAAGCAAGATAAGCAACTATGTGATAGCAAGATATATGACAAGAAACAATATGGCTATCACAAAGTAAAGTGCATAAGTAAAGGGCTCGGGTAAGAGATAACCGAGGCACACGGAGACGATGATGTATCCCGAAGTTCACACCCTTGCGGATGCTAATCTCCGTTTGGAGCGGTGTGGAGGCACAGTGCTCCCCAAGAAGCCACTAGGGCCACCGTAATCTCCTCACGCCCTCGCACAATGCAAGATGCCGTGATTCCACTAAGGGACCCTTGAGGGCGATCATCGAACCCATACAAATGGCAACCCTTGGGGGCGGTCACCAAACCCGTACACTTTGGCAACCCTTGGGGGCGGTCACCGGTACCCGTCAAATTGCTCGGGGCGATCTCCACAACCTAATTGGAGACCTCGATGCTTGCCCGGAGCTTTACACAACAATGATTGAGCTCCGAACACCACCAACCGTCTAGGGCGCCCAAGCACCCAAGAGGAACAAGCTCAAGGGTACCAAGCACCCAAGAGTAATAAGCTTCTCAACTTGTAACTTCCACGTATCACCGTGGAGAACTCAAACTGATGCACCAAATGCAATGGCAAGGGACACACGGAGTGCCCAAGTCCTTCTCTCTCAAACCCCACAGAAGCAACTAATGCTGGGGAGGAAAATGAGAGGAAGAACAAGAAAGAGAACACAAAGAACTCCAAGATCTAGATCCAAGGGGTTCCCCTCACATAGAGGAGAAAGTGATTGGTGGAAATGTGGATCTAGATCTCCTCTCTCTTTTCCCTCAAAAACTAGCAAGAATCCATGGAGGGATTGAGAGTTAGCAAGCTCGAAGAAGGTCAACAATGGGGGAAGAACACGAGCTTAAGAGATAAAGTTCATTGGGGAAGAAGACCCGCTTTTATAGGAGGGGGAAAATCCAACCGTTATGTGCTCAGCCCGCACACGAGCGGTACTACCGCTCCACGAGTGGTACTACTGCTGGAGGAGTGGTACTACCGCTTAGCATGGTCAAAACACCCCAACGAGAGAGAAAAACACGAACTGAAAACTGCCAGAGAGGAAGAGCAGTATGAGCGGCACTACCTCTGTAGCCAGCGGTACTACCGTTGGCCGCAGCGGTACTGCCGCTTGGCCCAACGGTACTACCGCTCCTACTGCCGCTGAACCCGACACGAGAAATGCCCCCCTTGAGTCGAGGCGGTAGTGGTCCGGTACCGCAGCGGTACTGCCGTTGAGGACACACAAGCGGTACTACCGCTGGGTACCACGGTACTACCGCTGGGACCCTGACAAAAACCACACTCAAGAAAACAAGAACTGCCATAACTTCTGCATATGAGCTCCGAATTGAGCAAACTCAAGCTTGTTGGAAACAAGACAACGAGTAGCATCAAAACAGCGACTGGTTATAGTAAGAAGAGGCAGGGGAGGTATGCCTAACAAAAAGAGGATTGAAACCTCCAACCAAGAAGAACCGGCAAAACCTCCAACATCGAAAACATCATAGAAGATGCATGCGAACTCCGTTTTCGATGAACCCAAGCTTGTCATCAAGATGACCATAAGCTCTAAGACTCACAAACAGAACCAAACAAGAACCAAGAAAGATGATGAGGGATGCAATGGTTGAGCTCTCTATGAATGATACGGTCAAGCTACTCATCAAGAGCCCCCCTTGATAGTACGGCAACCGATCCTATAACCTGGTCTCCCAACTACCATCATGAGACCGGTAAAATAGAAAACCTATCAAGGGCAAACCTTTGCCTTGCGCATAGTCCCCTTGAGCTAGATGATGACGATCTTGACTCCCTCAAGTTGGACCACCTTTCTTGATTGCGTTGGCTTGATGAAGACTAGTTGATTGCTCCCCCATACTCCACTATGGGTGAGCCACTCTTCCGCACATCTTCACAAGTCCATTGTCACCACAATGGACGACAAGCTTCAAGCATTTGATCTCTTCGCGATGCTTCACTTGAATTTGCACACCGCAACCTAACCCCACAAAGAACTCTCACAAAGATCATGGGTTAGTACACAAAGCATAATTGACAATGCTTGCCATACCATGGGATCGCTTGATCCCTCTCGGTACATCTTCTACTCTTTGTGGGTTGATCAACTTGATTCACTCTTTGACTTAGTCTTGATCAACCTCCCACAAGACCAATCTTTAGGTAATTCCTTGAATAGCACCTTCGTCGACACAAACTCTCCTTGAAACCAACATATGTACTCCAAGAAAAGCCTATGGACAAACCCTTCAAATATAACTCAAGGCAACCATTAGTCCATAGAGATTGTCATCAATTACCAAAACCAAACATGGGGGCACCGCATGTTCTTACAGTAGTGTATCCTCATTGATGCACCACTAGCTGACGAACCTATTGCAGGAGCAGATGCAGACGTTATGAACGTTTTGCAAGCTCAATATGATGACTAATTGATAGTTTAGTGCGCCATGCTTTATGGCTTAGAACCGGGACTTCAAAAACATTTTGAACACCACGGAGCATACGAGATGTTCCAAGAGCTAAAATTGGTATTTCAGACTCATTCCCATGTCGAGAGGTATGAGACCTCTGCAAGTACTTTGCCTACAAGATGGACGAGAATAGCTCAGCCAGTGAGCATGTGCTCAGAATGTCTGGGTACTACAATCGCTTGAAATCAAGTGGGAGTTAATCTTCCAGATAAGATAGTGATCGACAGAGTTCTCTAATCACTATCACCAAGCTACTAGAACTTCATGATGAACTATAATATGCAAGGGGTGAAGAAAATGATTCTCGGAGTTCTACGTGATGCTGAAATCGGTGAAGGTAGAAATCAAGAAAAAGCATCAAGTGTTGATGGTTAACAAAACCACTAGTTTCAAGAAAAAGGGCAAAGGGAAAGAAAGGGAACTTCAAGAAGAATGGCAAGCAAGTTTCCACTCTCGGGAAGAAGCCCAAAGCTGGACCCAAGCCTGAAACTGAGTGCTTCCACTGCAAAGGAAATGGTCACTGGAAGCAGAACTACCCAAAAACATTTGGTGGATAAGAAGGATGGAAAAGTGAACAGGGGTATATTGATATACAAGTTATTGATGTGTACCTTACTAGTTTTTGTAGTAGCCCCTAGGTATTTGATACCGGTTAAGTTGCTAAGATTAGTAACTCGAAACAGGAGTTGCAAAATAAACAAAGACTAGTTAAGGGCGAGGTGGCAATTAATATTGGAATTGATTCCAAGGTTGATATGATCAACATCGCACACTCACTCTACCTTCGGGATTAGTGTTGAACCTAAATAAATGTTATTTGGTGTTTGCGTTAAGCATGAATATGATTAGATCATGTTTATTGCAATACTGTTATTCATTTAAGACAGAGAATAATTGTTGTTCTGTTTACATGAATAAAACCTTCTATGGTCATACACCCAATGTCAATGGTTATTGAATCTCGATCGTAGTGATACACATATTCATAATACTGATGCCAAAGGATGCAAAGTTGATAATGATAGTGCAACACATTTGTGGCACTGCCGTTCAGGTCATATTGGTGTAAAGCACATGAAGAAACTCCATGAGGATGGACTTTTGGAATCACTTGATTATGAATCATTTGATACTTGCGAACCATGCCTCATGGGCAAGATGACTAAAACTCCATTCTCCAGAACAATGGAGCGAGCCAATGACTTATTGGAAATAATACATACCGATGTAGGCGGTCCGATGAGTGTTGAGGCACGCGGGAGGTATCGTTATTTTCTGACCTTCATAGATGATTTGAGCATATATGGGTATATCTACTTAATGAAACACAAATATGAAACATTTGAAAAGTTCAAAGAATTTCAAAGTGAAGTGGAGAATCATCGTAACAAGAAAATAAAGTTTCTACGATCTGATCGCGGAGGCGAATATTTGAGTTACGATTTTGGCCTTCATTTAAAACAATGTGGAATAGTTTCACAACTCACGCCACCTGGAACACCACAGCGTAATGGTGTGTCCGAACATCGTAACCGTACTTTATTAAATATGGTGCGATCTATGATGTCTCTTACTGATTTACCACTATCGTTTTGGGGTTAAGCATTAGAGACATCTGCATTCAAGTTAAATAGGGCACCGTCTAAATCCGTTGAGACGACACCGTATGAACTGTGGTTTGGCAAGAAACCTAAGTTGTCGTTTCTTAAAGTTTGGGGTTCTGACACTTATGTCAAAAGGCTTTAGCCTGATAAGCTCGAACCCAAATCGGAGAAGTGCGTCTTCATAGAATACCCTAAGGAAACAATTGGGTACACCTTCTACCACAGATCCGAAGGCAAGATATTTTGTTGCTTGGAATGGGTCATTTCTAGAGAAGGAGTTTCTCTCGAAAGAAGTGAGTGGGAGGAAAGTAGAACTTGATGAGGTAATCGCACCTTCTCTCGAATTGGAAAGTAGCACATTAGAGAAATCTGTTCCCGTGATGCCTCCACCAACTAGAGAGGAAGCTAATGATGATGATCATGAAACTTCCGATCAAGTTACTACTGGACATTGTAGGTCGAACAGAGCATGTTCTGCACAAGAGTGGTACTGTAATCCTGTCCTAGGAGTCATGTTACTAGACCATGGCGAACCTACGAACTATGAAGAAGCTATGATGAGCCCAGATTCTGACAGATGGCTTGAGGCCATGAAATCTAAGATAGGATCCATGTATGAGAACAAAGTGTGGACTTTGGTGGACTTGCCCGATGATCGGCAAGCCATAGAGAATAAATGGATCTTCAAGAAGAAGACTAACGCTAATGGTAATGTTACTGTCTACAAAGCTTGACTTATCGCAAAAGGTTTTTCGACAAGTTCAAGGGGTTGACTACAATGAGATTTTCTCACCCGTAGCGATGCTTAAGCCCGTCCAAATCATGCTAGCAATTGCCACATTTTATGATTATGAAATTTGGCAAATGGATGTCAAAACTACACTCCTTAATGGATTTCTTAAAGAATAGTTGTATATGATGCAACCAGAAGGTTTTGTTGATCCTAAAGGTGCTAACAAAGTGTGCAAGCTCCAGCGATACATCTATGGACTGGTGCAAGCATCTCGGAGTTGGAATATATGCTTTGATGAGGTGATCAAAGCATATGGTTTTATACAGACTTATGGTGAAGCCTGTATTTACAAGAAAGTGAGTGGGAGCTTTGTAGCATTTCTGATATTATATGTGGATGACATATTGTTGATTGGAAATGATATAGAATTTTTCTGGATAGCATAAAAGGATACTTGAATAAAGAATTTTTTTCAATGAAAGACCTCGGAAGCTACTTATATATTAGGCATCAAGATCTATAGGGATAGATCAAGACGCTTAATATGACTTTCACAAAGCACATACCTTGACAAGATTTTGAAGAAATTCAAAATGGATAAGTCAAATAAAGGGTTCTTGCATGTGTTGTAGGGTGTGAAGTTGAGTAAGACTCAAAACCCGACCACAACAGAAGATAGAGAGAGAATGAAAGTCATTCCCTATGCCTCAGCCATAAGGTTCTATAAAGTATGCCATGTTGTGTACCTTGCCATGAGTTTGGCAAGGGGGTACAATAGTGATCCAGGAGTAGATCACTGGACAACGGTCAAAATTATCCTTAGTTACCTAAGAGGACTAAGGAGATATTTCTCGATTATGGAGATAATAGAGAGTTAGTCGTAAAGGGTTACATCGATGCAAGCTTTAACGCCGATCCAGATGAATCTGAGTCTAAATCTAGATACATATTGAAAGTGGGAGCAATTAGCTAGAGTAGCTCCATGCAGAGCATTGTTGACATAGAAACTTACAAATATACATACGGGTCTGAATGTGGCAGACCCGTTGACTAAACTTCTCTCACAAGCAAAACATGATCACTCTTTGGGTGTTAATCACATGGCGATGGGAACTAGATTATTGACTCTAGTAAACTCTTTGGGTGTTGGTCACATGGCGATGTGAACTATGGGTGTTAAATCACATGGTGATGTGAACTAGATTATTTACTCTAGTGCAAGTGGGAGGCTGAAGAAAATATTCCCTAGAGGCAATAATAAAGTTGTTATTTTATATTTTCCTTATTCATGATAAATGTTTATTATTCATGCTAGAATTGTATTGATCGGAAACCTTAATACATGTGTGAATACATAGACAAACAGGGTGTCCCGTGAGCCTCTACTTGACTAGCTCGTTGATCAAAGATGGTTAAGGTTTCCTAACCATGGACATGAGTTGTCATTTGATAACGGTATCGCATCATTAGGAGAATGATGTGATGGACAAGACCCATTCGTTAGCTTAGCATATTGATCGTTCAGTTTTATTGCTATTGCTTTCTTCATGTCAAATACATATTCCTTCAACTATGAGATGATGCAACTCCCGGATACCGTAGGAATACCTTGTGTGCTATCAAACATCACAACATAACTGGGTGATTATAAATATGCTCTACAGGTATCTCCGAAGGTGTTTGTTGGGTTGGCATAGATCGAGATTAGGATTTGTCAGTCCGAGTATCGGAGAGGTATCTTTGGGCCCTCTCGGTAATGCACATCATAAGAAGCCTTGGAAGCAAAGTGACTAATGAGTTAGTTACAAGATGATGTATTATGGAACGAGTAAAGAGACTTGGCGGTAACGAGATTGAACTAGGTATGTAGATACCGACAATCGTATCTCGGGCAAGTAACATACCGATGACAAAGGGAATGACGTATGTTGTCACAATGGTTCGACTGATAAAGATCTTTGTAGAATATGTAGGAGACAATATGAGCATCCAGGTTCCGCTATTGGTTATTGACCGAATAGGTGTCTCGGTCATGTCTACATAGTTCTCGAACCCGTAGGGTCCGCACGCTTAACATTTGATGATGATTTAGTATTATATGAGTTATGTGATTTGGTGACCGAATGTTGTTCGGAGTCTCGGATGAGAGCACGGACATGACGAGGAGTCTCGAAATGGTCGAGAGGTAAATATTGATATATGGGATGATAGTATTCGGACACCGGAAGTGTTCCGGATAGTATCAAGTATTTATCGGAATACCAGGGGGTTACCGGAACCCCTGGGGGAAGATATGGGCCATAGGAGGGGAGCACACCAAGCCACAAGGGGTGCCCCCCAAGGAAGGAGGCTGAATTGGAGAAGGGAATGAGGGGGTTCGGTGTAACGCCCTCGATGCGGCTATATCTCCTACGTGTCGAAGCACGACTTAGAGGCATAACCGCATTGAAAGCAATGTCGCAATTAAGGCAATCTTCACAACATCCCATGTAAATAGATAATAAAAGGGGAAGGTACATAGTTGGCTTACACTCGCCACGTCAAACAAAGTACATAAATAGCATTACATCATCCAATCACTCATGGCCCGACTATGGTGCCAAAATAAAAGATCAACCCAACATGCGACACGGTCCCGATCGCCACAACTGGGCACCACTACTGATCATCAGGGAAAGACACATAGTAACGGCGTGACTCCTCGTTGAACTCCCACTTGAGCTCAAGCGCATCATCTGGAACAGAGTCGTCTGGCCCTGCATCTGGTTTGGAAGTAATCTGTGAGCCACAGGGACTCAGCAATCTCGCACCCTCGCGATCAAGACTATTTAAGCTTATAGGAAAGGCAAGGTAATATGTGGAGCTGCAGCAAGCGACTAGCATATAAGATGTCTAACCTGGTCGCAAAAGAGAGCGAGAAGAGAAGGCAAAGCATGAACGAAGAACTAGAGAACAACCTGCGGCAAGCATTACTCCAACACCGTGTTCACTTCCCGGACTCCGCCGAGAAGAGACCATCACAGTAACTCACATAGTTGATTCATTTTAATTAAGTTAAGGTTCAAGTTATCTACAACCGGACATTCACAAATTCCCATCTGCCCATAACCGCGGGCACGGCTTTTGAAAGTTCAAATCCCTACAGGGGAGTCCCAACTTAGCCCATGACAAGCTCTCACGGTCAACGAAGGATATACCTTCTCCCGAGACATTCTGATCAGACTCGGTATCCCGATTCTACAAGACAACCCAACAAGTTAAAACCAATCCAGCAACACCGCCCGAATGTGCCGACAAATCCCGATAGGAGTTGCACATATATCGTTCTCAGGGCACACTCAGACGAGACTAGCTACGAGTAAAACCAAACCTCAAGTGGCCCCGAGGTGGCCCCGCAGGCAGCTCAGTCGGACCAACACTCAGAGGAGCACTGGCCCAGGGGGGTTTAAATAAGATGACCCTTGGGCTCCGGAAACCCAAAGGAAAAAGAGGCTAGGTGGAAAATGGTAAAACCAAGGTTGGGCATTGCTGGAAGAGCTTTATTCAAGGCGATTTGTCAAGGGGTTCCCATTATTACCCAACCGCGTAAGGAACGCAAAATCCGGGAACATAACACCGATATGACGGAAACTAGGGCGGCAAGAGTGGAACAAAACACTAGGCAAAAGGCCGAGCCTTCCACCCTTTACCAAGTATATATATGCATTAAGATAACAAGGCAATATAATGATATCCCAACAAGAAAATAATGTTCCAACAAGGAACGGTCTCCAATCTTCACCTTCAACTAGCAACGCTATAAGAAGGGCTGAGCAAAGCGGTAACATAGCCAATCAACTGTTTGCTAGGACATGGTGGGTTAGAGGTTTGACATGGAAATTTGGGAGGCATGATAAGCAAGTGGTAGGCATCGTAGCATAGGCATAGCAAAAGAGCGAGCATCTAGCAAAGCAAAGATAGAAGTGATTTCGAGGGTATGATCATCTTGCCTGCAAAGTTGTCAGAGTTGACTGGATCCTCGAAAGCAAACTCAACGGGCTCCTCGTTATCGAACTCGTCTCCCGGCTCTACCCAAACAAGACAAACAAGCAAAAGGGACACAATCAACTACGTGCAAAGCTCAAACAACATGATGCAAACATGGTATGCTATGCGGGATGCGATATGTGATGCATATGCAAGATTTGACAAGGGATGAATGAACCTGGCCTCAACTTGGAAATCAAAGAGTGCCACTGGAAAGGTGAGGTGATTTCGGATGAAATCGATATAAAGATCACCGGAATCGGATGCACGGTTTGGAAATGGCAAGCAAAACAAATATGGCATCGGTCTGCAATAAACAACAAGTAGCTATCTAAATGCAACAAGTTAAATATGCTGCAGCACTCAAACATGGCAACAAAATACATGGCAGGGATCCACTCATAATGCTTGACAAAAGATGAACAATGAGCTATGGCCAATTCATCCATTAACAGGTTCAAACAAGCATGGCAAAAGTGCAATTGGTAAACAGGTTTCAAACTTGATGAAATTAACACTTGTCTGGAATTTCAGATCAGGTAACACACTTTGGAGCAAGAAAATTATATGCTACAGGAACTTAACATGGCAAAGCAAGGCATGGCATGGAGCTATTCAAAGAGCTTAACAAAAGTCCCTTAGTGACCTTGAGCCAAAATGGATAAGAAAATACAATTGCAATCATGTGAGCATGGCAAAAAATAATCAGATCTCAGACTTAGTGAAAAACTGGAGCATGCAAATATCTTAGCGAGTAGGCATGTTTACGAGCTCGATGCACTCACTACAGAGCATGTCATGACAATCTAAGCATACACCCATCAAGAATACACATTATACAGGCTAGACATGGCAAGAACAACAACATAGCATGCACGGATCAACTACAACATCCTCGACAAAATCGCTAACAAGTAGACAATCTGCCCAGATTCACGAAATAGCAAAAGTAGAGCTAGTTGACTCAAGCTAGGGTGCTCCATAATTGCAAACAAAGACATGGATGGATAGAGCACTACAAGATTAACAAATCATCCTTACTGATCATCCTCAAAAGAGGCACGTATCACTAGGAAACAACATGAACATATGGCATATTGATAAAAACAGATCAAGGACTTAGTGGAATTGCTAAGTCCCTGAAATCAGCATTAACGAATGCACTACTTTGCAAGCTTGTACTAGTCACCACACATATCACAAAAATACATGGGTGGCACCTCTGGAAAGATGGAAAAGCATATAACAAAACTCCTGTAGAGCTCAGGGGCATATCATGCACATATTAATCATGGCAAAAATGACAAATAGCTATTTGGTGCAGCAGATATGACAATTAACTCAAATAGCACTCTTTCAATAGCATTTCTGGCATCAAGATGACCTCAAATGAAAATGATGCAATGAGATTAAATGATGTGCTCTCTAAGACAAACATTTTGATATGCTACACTCCCAAAACGGATCTATGGATGAGGAGATATAGCATGATCAAATATGCAAAAAAATACTGGAAACGGGGCAAAAGTCAACCCTAGGGTTTGGATCCGGATCTGGATCGGATCGGGCTGACACTGTTCACGCGCGGAAATCGATGTTCGTCTGGGAGGTCGGCGCCGGAGTTGCTGAAGCTTGCCGGAGACGTCGCCGGAGTTGGGGAGGAGGCCGGAGCCGGGGCCGGCGAGCTCCGGGCGGCGCGTTGCCGTGGTGCGGCGGGGTCGGCGGCAGCCGGCGCGGTGAGGCGCGCGGCGGCCGGCGCGGTGGCGGAGCGTGGCCGGCGGCG
>NC_041382.1:385209256-385222623 GCF_002162155.2 Triticum dicoccoides | reverse complement strand
CAGGTGGCGGCGGACCCGGGCCTCGGGGGCCGGTGACGGGCTCCCCGGGCCGCGCGGTGGAGGAGGCGGCCGACCACTCGGACGACGACACGTGGCGGTGGCGGCGCGGGTTGGACAATGTCCGGCCTGCAAGATTTCGTCCGGCGGCGGCAAGGAAAAATGGATCTAGGGTTTAGGGGGGGAGAAGAACCGTGAAATTTCGGAGGGGGGCCTTTAAATAGGCATAGAGGGAGCTAGGAGAGTCCAAATGAGGTGAGGTTTTCGGCCACGCGATCGTGATCGAAAGCTCTAGATGATGGAGAGGCTTTTGGTGGGTTTTGGGCCAAATTGGAAGGGTGTTGGGCTGCAACACACATGAGGCCTTCTCGGTCCCTCGGTTAACCGTTGGAGCATCAAACGAAGTCCAAATGGTACGAAACTTGACAGGCGGTCTACCAGTAGTAAACCAAGGCCGCATGGCAAGTCTTGGTCCAATCCGGAAATATTTAACCCCCACACACGAAAGAAAGGTAGAAATGACCACCGGAGGAGAACGGAGCGCCGGAATGCAAAACGGACAACGGGGAAAATGCTCGGATGCATGAGATGAACACGTATGCAAATGCAATGCACATGATTACATGATATGAGATGCATGACAACGACAACAACACACGGAGACAAAAACCCGAACCCGAGAAAATAAAATAACTTAGAGCCGGAAACGGCAAGAGTTGGAGTACATATTAGGTAAATTAGATCCGGGGTGTTACAACACTCCACCACTACGAAAGGATCTCGTCCCGAGATCTAGGACTGGAAGAACACCGGGTACTTAGAACGGAGGTGATCCTCGCGTTCCCAGGTGGCTTCACGGTTGGAATGGTGTGACCACTTGACTTTGAGGAATTTGATTGACTTATTGCGAGTCTTGCGTTCAGTCTCTTCAAGAATAGCAACGGGGTGCTCACGATAAGAGAGATCTTCTTGGACATCAATGTCTTCGAAGTTGATGGTGCAGTCAAGAGTCTTGAAGCACTTGTGGAGCTGAGAGACATGGAACACGTCGTGCACATTAGCAAAGTTTGAAGGAAGCTCGAGTTGATAGGCGAGATCGCCTCTCTTGCTGACGATCTTGAAAGGTCCCACGTATCTAGGGGCAAGCTTCCCTTTGATACCGAAGCGACGAGTACCTTTCATTGGAGAGACGCAGAGGTAAACATGATCTCCGATCTCGAAAACCAAATCACGGTGCTTACTATCATAGTAGCTCTTCTGACGCGATTGCGCTGCTTTGAGGTTATCACGAATGACTTTGCACATTTCCTCTGCCTCTATGATTAAGTCATTTCCAAGAAGTTAACGCTCACCGGTTTCAGACCAGCTGAGAGGGGTACGGCACTTCCTACCATACAGAATTTCGAATGGGGCCTTGCCCGGACTTGCTTGAAAACTGTTGTTGTAGGAGAATTCAACATATGGAAGACAATCCTCCCACTTCATGCCGAAGGAGATCACACAAGCCCTGAGCATATCTTCAAGAATCTGGTTGACACGCTCGACTTGACCGCTAGCTTGAGGATGGAAAGTTGTGCTGAAGCGGATGTTAGTGCCCATGGCCTTCTGAAAAGAATCCCAAAACTTGGAGGTAAAGATGTTGCCTCAGTCTGAAGAGATCACCTGTGAATACCGTGCAGCGAGACAATTCGAGAGGTATACAGCTCTGCCAATTGAGCTGCAGTGATAGACTCTTTGATAGGCAGAAAGTGAGCCACTTTAGTGAGTTTGTTGATGACAATGAATATAGCATCATTGCCATGCTTGGACTTTGGAAACCCAGTCATGAAGTCCATCTCAATGTGGTCAAACTTCCATTCTGGAATGGCAAGAGGTTGGAGGAGACCGGCTGGCCTTTGGTGTTCTGCCTTCGTTCTTTTGCAGACATCACACTCATTCACGAACTGAGCAATCTCGCGCTTCATTCGAGTCCACCAATAAGCCTGCTTGAGGTCCTGATACATCTTCGTACTCCCAGGGTGGATGGAGAGGAGTGAATTGTGAGCGTCGTTCATGATCACTTTACGAAGGTCACCTTTGGGCACAACAATACGATCCTCGAATAAGAGAGTATCCTTGTCATCAAGGCGATAGCACTTGTACTTGGGTTGACTCTTGGCAATCCCAATCTTCATCTTCTTCACCATAGCATCAAGAAGTTGAGCCTGACGAATCTGCTCTTCCAAGGTAGGAGAGACTTGAAGGTTGGCGAGGAAACCTTGAGGAACAACTTGTAGATTGAGTTTGCGGAAAGCTTCACAAAGCTCGGGTTAATAAGGCTTGAGAATCAGGCTGTTGCAATAAGACTTCCTGCTCAATGCGTCAGCAATCACATTGGCCTTGCCTGGAGTATACTCGATACTCGGATTATACTCTTGAATCATTTCGACCCATCGAGTCTGCCTGAGGTTGAGATTAGGCTGAGTGAAGATGTACTTGAGACTCTTGTGGTCAGTGAAGATGTCCACTTTTCTTCCCAATAAGAGATGTCTCCAAGTCAAAAGAGCATGCACAACTGCCGCCAACTCGAGGTCATGAGTGGGGTAGTTCTTCTCGTTGGGCTTTAACTGGCGAGGGGTATAAGCCACAACTTTCTTCTCTTGCATCAACACTGCACCAAGACCTTGGAGAGAGGCATCACAAAAGACCTCAAACGGTTTGGATTCATCAGGAGGAGTCAAAACTGGAGCAGTGACCAATTTCTCTTTCAAAGTGTTGAAAGCGATGTCACATTCTGGAGACCAAACGTACTTGACGTGCTTCTGGAGAAGATTTGAAAGAGGCTTCGCAATCTTTGAAAAGTTCTCAACGAACCTTTGACAGTAGCTTGCGAGACCGAGGAAGCTACGGAGTTGCTTCACGTTCTGAGGTGGTTCCCAATTCACAATTGCGGACACCTTCTCAGGATTCACCGCAATGCCCTTGGCAGAGATGATATGCCCAAGATAAAGAACCTCATCGAGCCAAAATTCGCACTTTGAAAACTTGGCATAGAACTGGTGTTCCCTGAGCTTATCGAGCACCAAACGCAAGTGCTTGGCATGATCTTCCTTGTTCTTCGAAAAGACCAGAATGTCGTCGAGATAGACCAAAACAAAGTCATTTGTGTAGGTGTTGAAGATGAAGTTCATCATGCGAGAGAAAGTCGAAGGAGCGTTGACGAGGCCAAAAGACATGACAGTGTATTCATATGAACCATAGCTTGTCCTAAAAGCCGTCTTGGGAATATCTTGCTCACGGATTCGAATCTGGTGATAACCCATACAGAGATCAAGCTTGGAGAATACTTGGGCACCTTTGAGTTGTTCGAACAGCTCGTTGATGTTGGGAAGTGGGTATTTGTTCTTGATAGTCTTCTTGTTCAATGGACGATAGTCAACACAAAGTCGGTCCGTTCCATCCTTCTTCTTCACAAAAAGTACTCCACAACCCCACGGAGAGGAACTAGGTCGGATGAGGCCCATTCGTTCTTGAATATCGAGTTGCTTCTTCAACTCCTTCAACTCTTCAGGTCCGAGCTTGTAAGGACGCTTGCAAACCGGTTCCGTGCCAGGCTCAAGATCGATGACGAATTCAACTGGCCGGTGCGGAGGCATTCCTGGAAGCTCTTCTAGAAAGACGTCTTGATATTCGCAAACGACTGGAATTTGAGAGATAGCATCCAGTTTGCCCTTCTCATTGAGAGAAAACAGACGGATGGTATTATCCCGAGCAGCAAAGACAATTACATCCTCAGACGAATGAGTCAATTGAATCTGCCTGGCTGCACAATCAAGCTGAGCCTTGTGCTTAGAAAGCCAATCCATCCCGAGAATAAGATCAATATCCGAGTTACCAAGAACCATTGGAGAAGCCAGAAACTTGAAATCACCCATCATGATAGAAATATCCGGAATCATCATACTAGAACTCAAACGCTTAGCCGGAGAGACGACTTGCATAGATCTAGGTAATGCCTTAGTACTAAAATTCTTCTCCGATGCAAATGGGAATGACATGAAGGAATGTGATGCACCAGAGTCAAAAAGTACTTTAGCTAGAATATCGTTAACAGGAAGGTTACCCATGATGACATCTGATGAGTCCTCTGCCTGAGCTGCATTCAGCATGTTGACCTTGGCGTGCTTGGGGTTATGCTTGACCACAACTGTACTTGCCGATCTCACAGGAGGAGGAGGAGGGAGACGCCTCTGATTGAAGCATTTGTTGGCATAGTGACCCTTCTGTTGGCACTTGTTGCACGCGACCTCTGAAAGCGGACGGTGATACGGAGCACTCGATCTTGGAGCTTGAGACGAAGTCTTGTTCTGAAAGCCAGGGTTGGGTGGGTGGGAAGATCCACTGCCACCTTTGCTCTTCTATTGATACGGCTGACGGAACAGAGGAGAAGGAAGACAATACTTCTGCTGCTTGGCCACTTGAGTAGAGGAAGAAGGAGTAGCATCTCTGACTCGCTTCTTGGAAACATCACACTTCAGTTGAGCAGCCTCTTGCTTCAATGCCATGTTGTAGAACTCATCGTACCTCAACGGCTCAAAGAGAACAAGAGCTAGCTAGATTTCTTCTCTGAGACCACCCTGAACTGGTTTATCATGCTCTTCTCGTCAGGGACGTCCTGCTTAGCAAAGCGGACGAGCTTCTGAAACAACTTGTTGTAGTCATAGACAGACATAGAGCCTTGCTTCAGGTTGCGGAATTCCTCATGCTTGTTTTCAACCACGCTCTGAGGAATATGATGAGCTTTGAAGTCTTGATGGAATTCATCCCAGGTAATCACACGACCTCCTCTGGAATCCTTGTACTGCTGAAACCATTCTGCAGCTTGGTCTTTGAGTTGGAAGGAAGCGAACTTGACAAAGTCCTCAGGCCTGACGTTACTGCACTCGAAATGCTTGCACAAGTCCACAAGCCAATCGTCAGCATCAGTTGCCTCAACACAATTGCTGAAGGTCTTTGGCTGGTTAGCAAGGAACTGGTTGAGTGTAGCAAAGTGATTCTGATTGTTGCCCTGGTTTCCTTGGTTGCCTTGGTTCGCTTGATTGCGCTCTTGAAGAATTTGCATAATCAACTGCGTGTTTGCATTGGTAGCGGCCATCACAGCTTGCCATGCCTCCGGAGGAGGGGGAGGTGGTGGCGGATCTTGATTCTGATTCTGATTGTTGCTCTTAGCGGGAGCCATCCTGAAGAGGGTGACATCCATTAGCACATTGACAGATAAAATTGAAGCTAAATCAAGCGGGTTGAAATTGCAACATATAGTCTTCACATCCGAACATAAGAACGAATGCATTCCACTTGAAATGGTCACATATCCATAAATTGAGAAGCCACTTAGAATTTAGGTAGAGGAATAAATCAACAAGGTACGGAGCAAGAACGAATACTCAGTAAAGATCACCCAATCTCAAACCAAATATCCATGGAAGAAGAACTAGAGCTACAAGAATTCCCACCTATGAAACTCCCGAACCTTTCCGGTTATGCAATCAGGTGTTGGGGATACAGGGGAAGCATAATATCTCACCCAATTCTAACAAATCCTACATCCAGCTGTATCCATCCTTCAACACATAACCGAGAAAAACTTCGGAAATCATCCACCTCAACCTTCGAAAAGCATCAGTTATACAAGTTATGGCAATACTGCCGAACTCCCGCCCCAGTACTGGGTGGCGTCGAGGTTATCTCACCAACAACTGCATAAAAGAGATTTTCGATGTCGGCGAACTAAACTCAGGTATTCCAGAACTACAACGATAAAATAGTGACGACAACACCTCGGAGCTCAACTCCCCGGGACACTGCCACAACCCCTAAATGACAGGAGGCACCAAGAACAATGTTCTCGTCACAAATCCATCGGAACGATTCCAAGATACCCGCGTGATCCTAAAAAACAAATTTTGTGAAATTTGAGAAGAGAAGAGTCAAAACTCTACGTCAGGATGCCTTACCAGAGCGATGAAGGACTGGAGAGTAAAAGGAATTCCTAAACTCTCCGATATATAATTCCTAAATGACTCAAAACATTTTTCTAGACTCAACAACGGCTGCTAAAAACGATCAAGCAGTGGGGGCTCCTAAGGTCGGGGAAGGCTCTGATACCAACTTGTAACACCCTCGATGCGGCTATATCTCCTACGTGCCGAAGCACGACTTAGAGGCATAACCGCATTGAAAGCAATGTCGCGAGTAAGGCAATCTTCACAACATCCCATGTAAATAGATAATAAAAGGGGAAGGTACATAGTAGGCTTACACTCGCCACGTCAAACAAAGTACATAAATAGCATTACATCATCCAATCACTCATGGCCCGACTACGGTGCCAAAATAAAAGATCAACCCAACATGCGACACGGTCCCGATCGCCCCAACTGGGCACCACTACTGATCATCAGGGAAAGACACATAGTAACGGCGTGAGTCCTCATCGAACTCCCACTTGAGCTCAAGCGCATCATCTGGAACGGAGTCGTCTGGCCCTGCATCTGGTTTGGAAGTAATCTGTGAGCCACAGGGAATCAGCAATCTCGCACCCTCGCGATCAAGACTATTTAAGCTTATAGGAAAGGCAAGGTAATATGTGGAGCTGCAGCAAGCGACTAGCATATATGGTGTCTAACCTGTTCGCAAAAGAGAGTGAGAAGAGAAGGCAAAGCGCGAACGAAGAACTAGAGAACAACCTGCGGCAAGCATTACTCCAACACCGTGTTCACTTCCCGGACTCCGCCGAGAAGAGACCATCACGGTAACTCACATAGTTGATTCATTTTAATTAAGTTAAGGTTCAAGTTATCTACAACCGGACATTAACAAATTCCCATCTGCCCATAACCGCGGGCACGGCTTCCGAAAGTTCAAATCCCTGCAAGGGAGTCCCAACTTAGCCCATGACAAGCTCTCACGGTCAACGAAGGATATACCTTCTCCCGAGACATTCCGATCAGACTCGGTATCCCGGTTCTACAAGACAACCCGACAAGTTAAAACCAATCCAGCAACACCGCCCGAATGTGCCGACAAATCCCGATAGGAGCTGCACATATCTCGTTCTCAGGGCACACTCAGATGAGACTAGCTACGAGTAAAACCAAATCTCAAGTGGCCCCAAGGTGGCCCCGCAGGCAGCTCACTCGGACCAACACTCAGAGGAGCACTGGCCCACGGGGGTTTAAATAAGATGACCCTTGGGCTCCGGAAACCCAAGGGAAAAAGAGGCTAGGTGGCAAATGGTAAAACCAAGGTTGGGCATTGCTGGAAGAGCTTTATTCAAGGCGATTTGTCAAGGGGTTCCCATTATTACCCAACCGCGTAAGGAACGCAAAATCCGGGAACATAACACCGATATGACGGAAACTAGGGCGGCAAGAGTGGAACAAAACACTAGGCAAAAGGCCGAGCCTTCCACCCTTTACCAAGTATATAGATGCATTAAGATAACAAGGCAATATAATGATATCCCAACATGAAAATAATGTTCCAACAAGGAACGGTCTCCAATCTTCACCTTCAACTAGCAACGCTATAAGAAGGGCTGAGCAAGGCGGTAACATAGCTAATCAACGGTTTGCTAGGACATGGTGGGTTAGAGGTTTGACATGGCAATTTGGGAGGCATGATAAGCAAGTGGTAGGCATCGTAGCATAGGCATAGCAAAAGAGCGAGTATCTAGCAAAGCAAATATAGAAGTGATTTCGAGGGTATGATCATCTTGCCTGCAAAGTTGTCAGAGTTGACTGGATCCTCGAAAGCAAACTCAACGGGCTCCTCGTTAGCGAACTTGTCTCCCGGCTCTACCCAAATAAGACAAACAAGCAAAAGGGACACAATCAACCACGTGCAAAGCTCAAACAACATGATGCAAACATGGTATGCTATGCGGGATGCAATATGTGATGCATATGCAAGATTTGACAAGGGATGAATGAACCTGGCCTTAAGTTGGAAATCCAAGAGTGCCACTGGAAATGTGAGGTGATTTCGGTTGAAATCGATATAAAGATCACCGGAATCGGATGCACGGTTTGGAAATGGCAAGCAAAACAAATATGGCACCGGTCTGCGATAAACAACAAGTAGCTATCTAAATGCAATAAGTTAAATATGCTACATCACTCAAACATGGCAACAAAATACATGGCATGGATCCACTCATAATGCTTGACAAAAGATGAACACTGAGCTACGGCCAATTCATCCATTAACAGGTTCAAACAAGCATGGTAAAAGTGCAATTGGTAAAAAGGTTTCAGACTTAATGAAATTAACACTTGTCTGGAATTTCAGATCAGGTAGCACACTTTGGAGTAAGAAAACTATATGCTACAGGAACTTAACATGGCAAAGCAAGGCATGGCATGGAGCTATTCAAAGAGCTTAACAAAAGTCCCTTAGTGACCTTGAGCCAAAATGGATAAGAAAATACAATTGCAAGCATGTGAACATGGCAAAAACATAATCAGATCTCAGACTCGGTGAAAAACTGGAGCATGCAAATATCTTAGCGAGTAGGCATGTTTACGAGCTCGATGCACTCACTACAGAGCATGTCATGACAATCTAAGCATACACCCATCTAGAATACACATTATACAAGCTAGACATGGCAAGAACAACAACATAGCATGCATGGATCAACTACAACATGCTCGGCCAAATCGCTAACAAGTAGACAATCTACCCAGATTCACGAAATAGCAAAAGTAGAGCTAGATTGACTCAAGCTAGGGTGCTCCATAATTGCAAACAAAGACATGGATGGATAGAGCACTACAAGATTAACAAATCATCCTTACTGATCATCCTCAAAAGAGTCACGTATCACTAGGAAACAACATGAACATATGGCATATTGATAAAAATAGAGCAAGGACTTAGTGGACTACTTTGCAAGCTTGTACTAGTCACCACACATATCACAAAAATACATGGGTGGCACCTTAGGAAATATGGCAAAGCATATAACAAAACACCTGTAGAGCTCAGGGGCATATCATGCACACATTAATCATGGCAAAAATGATAAATATCTATTTGGTGCAGCAGATCTGACAATTAACTCAAATAGCATTCTTCCAACAGCATTTCGGGCATCAAGATGAACTCAAATGAAAATGATGCAATGAGATGAAATGATGTGCTCTCTGAGACGAACATTTTGATATGCTACAGACCCAAAACGGATCTATGGATGAGGAGATATAGCATGATGAAATATGCAAACAAAATACTGGAAACGGGGCAAAAGTCAATCCTAGGGTTTGGATCCGGATCTGGATCGGATCGGGCCGGCACTGTTCACGCGCAGAAATCGATGTTCGTTGGGGAGGTCGGCGCCGGAGTTGCTGAAGCTTGCCGGAGACATCGCCGGAGTTGGGGAGGAGGCCGGAGCCGGGGCCGGTGAGCTCCGGGCGGCGCGTTGCCGTGGTGCGGCGGGGTCGGCGGCGGCCGGCGCGGTGCAGCGTGCGGCGGCAGGCGCGGTGGCATGGTGGCGGAGCGCGGCCGGCGACGGAGCGGCGAGGGAGCTCCGATCACCGGAGATGGGCAGCGGGGCGGCGCGGTGAGGGCGGCGTTCCTTGGGCAGGTGGCTGCGGACCCGGGCCGCGCGGTGGAGGAGGCGGCCGACCACTCGGACGTCGACACGTGGTGGCGGCGGCGCGGGTCGGACAATGTCCGGCCTGCGAGATTTCGTCCGGCGGCGACGGGGAAAAATGGATCTAGGGTTTAGGGGGGAGAAGAATCGTGAAATTTCGGAGGGGGACCTTTAAATAGGCATAGAGGGAGCTAGGAGAGTCCAAATGAGGTGCGGTTTTCGGCCACACGATCGTGATCGAACGCTCTAGATGATGGAGAGGGTTTTGGTGGGTTTTGGGCCAAATTGGAAGGGTGTTGGGCTGCAACACACATGAGGCCTTCTCGGTCCCTCGGTTAATCGTTGGAGCATCAAACGAAGTCCAAATGGTACGAAACTTGACAGGCGGTCTACCGGTAGTAAACCAAGGCTGCATGGAAAGTCTCGGTCCAATCCGGAAATGTTTAACCCCCACACACGAAAGAAAGGTAGAAATGACCACCAGAGGAGAACGGAGCGCCGGAATGCAAAACGGACAACGGGGAAAATGCTCGGATGCATGAGACGAACACGTATGCAAATGCAATGCACATGATGACATGATATGAGATGCATGAAAATGACAACAACACACGGAGACAAAAACCCGAACCCGAGAAAATAAAATAACGTAGCACCGGAAACGGCAAGAGTTGGAGTACATATTAGGTAAATTACATCCGGGGTGTTACATTCGGCCCCCCTTTCCTTCTCTCTTTCCTCTTCCCTTTCCCGCCCTCCGGAAATAAGGAAAGGGGGAGGCCGAAATGGGGAAGATCCCAGGTAGGATTCCTACTACTTGGGGAACCCCATGGTTGCCTCCCCTCCCCTCCCACCTATATATACGCGGGGAGGGGGCGCCCAGAACACATAACAACAATCGTTAGCTGTGTGCGGCGCCCCCCTCCATAGTTTACACACCCGGTCATAGTTTTGTGGTGCTTAGGCGAAGCCGTGTGAGAATCACTTCACCATCACCATCACCACGCCATCCTGCTGACGGAACTCATCTACTTCCTCGACACCGTGCTGGATCAAGAAGGCGAGGGACGTCATCACGCTGAACATGTGCAGAACTCGGAGGTGTCGTACGTTCGGTGCTTGATCAGTCGGAGCTAGAAGAAGTTCGACTACATCAACCGCGTTGTCAAACGCTTCCGCTTTCGGTCTACGAGGGTACGCGGACACACTCTTCCCCTCTCGTTGATATGCATCTCCTAGATAGATCTTGCGTGAGGCGTAGGATTTTTTTAAATTGCATGCTACGTTTCCCAACAGTATCTACCACGAGTGATCGACATTGGTTGACGAACCAATTGTCAAGGAGAATATGGCGAAGAGAGTTTATCTTCCGTGTTAAGTCACAACCCCTCCAACCAGATATAGTCATTGTGCAGAAGGGCGAACTGGTCTACCAAATACCTTGTCGCCATCGAGCATCACTGGTTACCTCTGCTTCTCCTCTTTTACATTCGAACTGGTTCAATCATTAGTTTACATTCCTGTTTTGATTCCTGCTTTTAGTTTCCATTCATTAGTTTACATTCACTTACTGTAATCTGTTTACATTCACTTCGCTGCTGGGTTACGAGAGTTTTGATATTTCCGAAGAATCTTAAAACTCTCATTCACCCCCTCTCTAGTAGACATACTTCGTTCCTACATTACTTCTCTCCGATCTATTGATTTGGTTTGGCCAACTAGATTAATTTTTCTTGCAATGGGAAGGTGCTTTGTGATGGGTTCCATCTTGCGGTGCTCAATCCCAGTGACAGAAGGGGACATGCCACATATTTGTATCATTGCCATTAAGGATAAAAAGATGGTGTTTATTCATGCCTGGGTTTACTTTGTCTACATCATGTCATCTTGCTTAAGACGTTACTCCGTTCTTTATGAACGTAATACTCTAGATGCATAGTAGATAGTGGTCGATGTGTGGAGTGATAGTAGTAGATGTAGAATCGTTTCGGTCTACTTGTCTCGGATGCGATGCCTATATACATGATCATTGCCTTGGATATCATTCATGATTATTTGTTTTTCTATCAATTGCCCAATCGTAATTTGTTTACCCACCGTATGCTATTTTCAAGAGAGAAGCCTGCAGTGAAAACTATGCCCCCTCGGTTTACTTTTTATCCTATATTAAAATCAAATATACCTTGCTGTAATTTTTCTTTCTTTATTTTATTTTGTGTTTGAATTATCTATCTACCACCATACAATTTAATCTTGCAAGTAACCGTCGAGGGATTGTTAACTCCTTGTTCGCGTTGGGTGCAAGGATTTGTTATTTTGTGTGTAGGTAGTGCTAACGAGGTGTTGCGTGGTTTTTCTACTGGATTGACAACCTTGGTTCTTAACTAAGAGAAATACTTATCTCTACTGTACTGCATCATCCCGTCCTCTTCGAGGAAATCCCAACGCAGCTCACAAGTAGCACACCACATCCTGGGAGACCACCCCGACATGCCACCACTCGCTCTCGAGATGCAACGCCACACGCCCCGGATGTTTGCAACCCACGCTACTCTGTCAACCACACGCAGACCACGAACACCGCACCACGTCTGGGGTTGCCTCCCGACGTATCGTCCAACCGCCCCCGTTGGGATGTGTCGACCGAGCCGACAAACCTGCCACCCAAGTGGCCAAAGATTGCCACCCAACCGAAGGCGGAGCCGCCACCCCGCACCATGGAGCCACCGCGCACATCCCTTTTTGAGTCCGCCTCCTCGACGCACATCAGCCGTCCGGGGCCGCATGAAGCACAAGTTACCTCTCCCAAGAAACGCCCCCAAGAGGGAAACAACAAAGAAGCCACTGTCGCCCGCTCCAGAAAATTTGGAGCTTAGGTTTTCACCTGGAGAGCCCAAGCCCCTCATAGAGGAAGAGGAGTTCCACGACGATGCCTCCAAGGAGGAAAGCGACACCCATAAGCGCCGTCGTCGACGCACCGACAGAGTCGAGTTAAGGCTTTCGCCTGGAACTCTCCCATATCTAAAAATCCTGTAGATCAGGAACACCCCTGAGCATGGAGATCATCCGAGCCCTTCTCGATGCGCCCCGCGTCCTTCGTTGTTGACCACCAAACTCAATCGCGTCGGGACTTTCAACCAGATGGGATCCGTCGGATGAGCCACTCCCGGCCACCACCATGACCAATACGCCATGGCCCATAGCCCGTGGCCGCCACCCTGGCTTCCCGCTCGCGCCCCAAGCGCTGAATGCTACCGCCGCCGCAGCCCCCACACAGCTTCGCACCATCCACACCAAGATCGGATCGGGCGACATGACGCACACCACCGGCAACAGCCACCACGCTGCAACTCCCACGCGAGAGCAGCAGCTCCTTGCACCACCCTCACCAACGCAAGTAGGCACCACTACCAGCGTACCAAAGGTGCCGCTAGTTGCCAGCCCTACCCGCCCACCTCAGGTCCAGAGAGGACCCAGATCGGGCCCATGCCCATGCACACAAACCCATGCCAACGACGCCACACCACCACACGCATCACTGCGTCGCCACTCCCAGGCATCGCCGACCCAAGGCAGCCACCACGACGCCATGGATGAATCCGCCACAGCCACGCCGCCACATCAGATATGTGCCTCGTGCCTCCCAGGAAGATGCCGTGCCACCACCCTCCCTGGAGCCTGCTCGGTTTTCGCCAACAGGTTCCTCCGACGGCAACGAAACGAGAAGGATGGGGCG
>NC_041382.1:385179151-385208981 GCF_002162155.2 Triticum dicoccoides | reverse complement strand
GGGGCGACCGGGGAGAAGGGGGGGGGGAGGGGGTGGCGCCGCCGACGGGGTTGTCTCCCGTGTCGCCTAGAAGAGGCGACACGGGGGTGGGGGTGAGGGTGGTGTATGTCGTCTGCGGGGCATGTACGCATATTTGTAGCGGACGATATCGTGGAAATCAAGTCGAGGTAGGAGCAATAAAAAAAACGTGCTACGACAAAATATTATGGCTTAATATAGACTATTAGTGTGTTATAGGCACTGAAAAAAATAGCACGCTATAGCGCTGCTAATAGCACACTATAGCGTGTAAAAAATTATCTCGCTAAATTAATCGATATATAATGTTTCACTAATAGCACGCTAGCACGTTAATAGCATATTTTCAGGTACGATGCTATTTTGTATAGTGTGCTATTTTTTTCCTTGGAACCTGATTCGCATCGAACCTAGCCATAGTGGAGGTTGAGTTATATTGTACGTTTTCTGCAGTCGTACACGTAAATAATAGAACACGTAATACAAGTACGAAGGCAGCAGATCTTTGCCAGTCCATCTGAGAGAGTCAAGAAAAACTTCGTGTCGGTTTTCAGAGTTACTGGTAGAGTTTACAGATCATCATTTTTTCCCGGCATCGTTCGTTCGATCCTCTTCCACCCCCCTGATCCATCCATTCCGGCCATGGACTCAAACGCCAACGGCGGGCGCAGCACGGTGAGTTCTTCCTCGTCCCGGGATTGCATCGATTTGGATCGAGCTCGACGAGATTTCTCGCGTCTCGACTCCATCTCCTCACACCGCAAGGAATCTCACTCAAGCTGTCTGGGATTTTGCCCTTGTGATGATGGGTACAGATGGTAGGGGAGATGGAGAGCAGCTTGGAGCGGGTCAGGCGGCAGCTCTCCTCCACCTCCACCCGCCATATCCTCCAGGGCCCTCTCTTGAAGCGATCCGATACAGTAATTTCTATCCCCCCTTTCATTTCACACTTTCTTACTTGGATGGTTCTGGTTCTGGTTCTGGTCTACTAAATCCATACCTGACAAGTCCAGCCATTCAAACTTTCAAATCGATCAACATGATGATGCCGTGTGGTGTTGAGTGTTGATGACAAGCTGCCAAGGGTGTTTGTTCTACTTTGTGTGCTTGTAGTTCGTCGATATTATGCTGTGAACTAGAAATTTTCGTCTCTCAAGCATGAAAACAGCCTTCTTATAGCTGTAGTGAGGGCATCTCCAACGTGGACCTTCAAACCGCATGCATCCGTCTGGACCAGGTGGTCCGGATGTGTTTTGCTATCCAACGCGGTAGTCCATCCACCAGCAGTCCGGACATCCTTTTCCCCGCATACTGGAAGCAAACCGGGGCGGGGGAGGGGGGGTTGTTTGCGGCTGTAACTCCCTCGCCCTCATGCCGGCCCAGAGCGGACGCGGCCTGGAGCCGGCATTGAAGCGGCGCGCCGGCCGCTGCACGTGCCTTCTCTCCGCATATAAACGGCATCCGTCTGTCCGTTTCCCTCCATTAAACCAGTGCGTTTGTCGAGGAACCTACTCCGGCGCCTGCATGCGAGTGCCACACGTTCGTCTGCCTGTCGGCTGGCATTAAACACCCCGCCGCTTGGCACGTGGCATCCCCCCGCTATTTAAACGTGGCCAGGTGCCCGGTAACAACGGCATCACACCTGTCCTCTCCTGATCTGCTCCTTGGTGCACCACACCCGCCATGGCCTTGAGCTCCAAAGCCCTGTGGGACAGCCTCTCTGGTGAACAGAAGAAGGAACTCTCTGGTATTGAGGCCAGCTAGCAGGCCCGCCGAGCCAGCCGGATACAGGCTGGCTTGCCGGCGAACTCTCCGGAGGGCAGCGACGTGGACGAGCCAATGGACGACTAGCCTGCGCCACCGCCCTCGGCGGTTCAGGCTGGCATCACCATGGGCGAGGCGCGTGTGCACTGCACTGACATGGTAATGGAAGAGCGGGAGGAGGCATTCTGGCAGACGTAGGCCGACTAGCGGTACAACCTCCGGCTCCTCATTAGCACCGACTCGCGGAGGAGAAAATCGCTGGAACGGGCATTGTGGCGGACATGGACGAGTAGAAGGCGTTGCTCCCGTCCTAACGCGCCGCCCGTGACATCCGCCACGAGCGATGGCTGCTCCGTGTCTTGCGACCGGAGAAAGAAGCTATGTCCGTGGAGATCGACGCGGCGGTGGAGGAATTTGACGACGACACCGAGGACGACGAGGCCGACACGTCCACGGCCGCCACCAATAGCGAGGAAGAGTAGAACATGGGAGGCCGGCGGCGCTTGGGTCCCAGGAAGGCCACCACCATCACCTTGCCAGGCCACACAGCCAGTGAGCTTGCTCGCTTTGTGGAGGAGGAGGAGGCCACTATTCTTCCCCTCGCTGAAGCTAAAGCTAAACTTGGTGAGCTCATTACCGACCGGTGAACTTGCCCGCTTTGTGGAGGCTATTCCTCCTTTCCCGTTGAAGCTTCATTTCTCGGGGCTCACGACCGTCTGGTGAGCTTGCTGCCGGACATGGGGAAGGCATGTCGTGGGAAATGGGCGCCGACGATCATTTAGACTACTAAGACTAGGTTAGAATAGGATTTAGTTGAAATATGTTGAAAATGTAATAACTCCGCCTATGTCTTCTAGGCATAGCCGGTCCCAAGCCCGGGTAAAGGAGGAGGGTTGTGATAGGCTTGGCGAGCCAACGTAAAAACTAGCCAGTCCCATAGGTATGAAACCCATTTGAGCGAGAATAGTACTAGGATGGGTGACCTCCTAGGAAGTCCTCGTGAAAGGGTTTCATATCTAAGGGTTGTGATAGGCTTGGCGAGCCAACGTAAAAACTAGCCAGTCTTTTGGGTATGAAACCCATTTGGGCGAGAGTAGTACTAGGATGGGTGACCTCCTGGGAAGTCCTCGTGAAAGGGTTTCATATCTAGCCTACCCCAACTTGTTTGGGATAAAAGGTTTCGTAAGATGATGATGATGTTGAAAATGTAATGAATGTGCTCCGGCTTAGATGAAAATCATCTGGCTTTATCTAAAATTATTTAAGTTTGAATGAAAGTTGTCCAGTTTGTTTAAATTTGCATCAAATGTGACCGGACGTTTGCGGCTATCTTTGGATGGCTGGCTCCCGTATCAATGTCCGGACCCATATCCGGACCGGTCCATGGACGGATGCGTGTTTTAGGGGCCTGCGTTGGAGATGCCCTAAGTAGCAACAGGTGAACTTGTGCAAATTCTCATTCAAGGGAAGGAGCATACACACACTTCTGGTATTTAATTCAGGTACCACTAAGTTGCACATCTGGATGTAGGTGTTATGACCAGCATATCAGGGGCTTAGCCCAGTGGGTTATGGCCCAAGTATCTTAATCATTATTAGGGGCTTAGCCCAATTATCTTATCGTATTAGGATCGTTTGCTTAGGAGTCAAGTAAACCTCTCTATATAAGGAGAGATGTATCAATCTAATCAAGCAAGAAGCAATCAGTATTTGCTCGGCTTCCCTTAGGGAGCCGGGAGACCTAAACCCTAGCCGCCTCTTGCGTCCGCCGCCGTCGCACCAGCCGCAAGGACGGCGCCCAGCTCTGGCTGCCGTGGCCGTCCCAGGGCGCGCCTGCAATTGGCGGGACACCGCTGCTGCCGTTCCAGGCGGGGCACCACAACGGGCTGCCACCGCCGCTGCTGCACCTGTAGCCGCCCCCAGCCGCAGCTCCCCTCTGGCCGCAGTGGCCCCCTACTGCCACCGCGGCTACCTCCGCGTCCGCCCACTCTCCAGAGCAGCCGCTGCAACTCCAGGCGCCACCTTTGCCCAGCTCCGGACTGCCGTCACCGGCCGGCCTACCGATACACCAGGTCAGGTTCCCGCCCTCCCTGTCGCCACTACCAGCTTGGGCGGCTGGGTCTTCGCCATCGCCGGTCTACACCACGGCTCCGGAGCAGCCGACCCCGTTTCCGCAGTCCGGCGGGCCATCCGGCTCCGCGAGTCCCTACCCGGAGTACTCTGACCAGGCGCCACCCGCCTCGCTGCTCCGCACCTTCGAGCCAGCTCGACACGGCGCTCTGACCCAGACACCGCTGCGGTTTGCCAAGATCGACTTCGCTACCTATGACGGCATGGAGGACCCCCTCAACTGGCTCAACCAGTGCAACCAGTTCTTTCGCGGGCAGCGCACCCTCGCCTCGGAGCGCACCTAGCTCGCCCCTTACCACCTCCGTGGCGCGGCATAGACCTGGTACTACGCCCTCGAGCAGGACGAGGGCAGCATGCCCCCTTGGGAGCGCTTCCGCGAGCTCTGCCTCCTTCGTTTTGGGCCCCCGATCCGTGGGAGCCGCCTGGCGGAGCTAGGCTGCCTTCCCTTCACCTCCATGGTTCAGGACTTCGCCGACCGTTTCCAGGCCCTGGCATGCCACGCGTCGGGTGTGACGGCGCAGCAGCGGGCCGACCTCTTTGTCGGTGGACTTCCGGATCACATCCGCGTGGACGTGGAGCTTCGGGGACCCCAGGATCTCCAGACGGCCATGTACTACGCCCGCGCGTTCGAGCGCTGCGCGGTGGCCGTCCAGCAGGAGTCACCGTCCCGGGCCACTGGGTCGCTACCCTGGCCAGATCCCGCTCAAGGTCGGCCTGCTCAGTCTTCCGCGGCACCCCTCTCCGCGACCGCGGCGCGCCCGTTCCGCCGGCTCACCTCGGTCGAGCTACTCGAGTGTCGCCGCCAAGGGTTGTGCTTCAACTGCGACGAGCCCTATACGCCCGGCCACGCCCGCCCGCGACTCTTCTACCTGGAGGTTGCAGACTACATTCCGGAGGACGCCGTCGCCGCCGACCTTGCCGCCCCAGCTGTCGCGAAGGTGTTTGACGCTGGTTGATCACCTCGAGGAGTTTAGCAAGCGCTTCCCCACCTTACAGCTCGAGGACGAGCTGTTTGTGCAGGCGGGGAGAAGTGTTATGACCAGCATATTAGGGCTTAGCCCAGTGGGTTATGGCCCAAGTATCTTAAATCATTATTAAGGGCTTAGCCCAATTATCTTATCGTATTAGGATCGTTTGCTTAGGAGTCAAGTAAACCTCTCTATATAAGGAGAGGAGATGTATCAATCTAATCAAGCAAGAAGCAATCAGTATTTGCTCGGCTTCCCTTAGGGAGCCGGGAGACCTAAACCCTAGCCGCCTCTTGCGTCCGCCGCCGTCGCACCAGCCGCAAGGACGGCGCCCAGCCGCCGGCCGCCGCGCAATCTGCTCCGACCTCCTGCCTCCTTCCCTTACAGGCTACGCCCTAGACCGGGTAGAACCCTAGTTTCTACCAGTAGGGCTATCTACTGTGCAACCCTGCTGGTTGATGCAAAGTTAATGTCCGTTCCCTTTATGTTTTGTTAGCACAGTTTCTTGAATTTAAGACTTTGAGTTACTTAGTCGTCTCCATATTATATTCTGGTTTTGCAGTTATAGTAACAATAATGATACACAACAAATTGCTATTATATTCCAGCACATCCATTTTATTCGTTTGTGATAAATTTTACTTCAATTGACAGCTAAGGAAATGGAATGAGCGGTGGGTTATACTTGATCCAGCTACTGGAAAGATGGAATACAAGTATGGACTGGAAGTTACACACTCCTTTTCTTTTAAAAACAGATGAAGATTTGAAAAAGAGAATGCTAGATCTCATAATTTAACTAATGATTTAGGGTTCGTAGAAGTGATACAACTGTGAGGGGAATAATTGTGTTCGATTCAACAAGCACCGTCACTTTGTCACCTACCAACTTTCAGTATGATCTCTGCTTCATTGCTATTTCATTATTATTTTCAGACTTGTGGTAGTAAAAGCACTGAATGGCCTCATGTTTTACTTGATGCAGTGGACTGCCAAAATATGAAGGATGTTGTGTATGTATCCTTATGGAGTAGCTCTAGGTTATTTTGTTCGCTTTATTATCATATATGGGCTTGATCAATTGTTTTGTTAATTGACTAGTGTTATAGATATTGGGACTCCACAGAAAAAGGAGTACTTTCTTTGTGCAGAAACTCCCAGCGCTGCAAGAGCATGGGTATCTACTTTACAGTAAGCTTGTGTTCTGTGGCCTGTCATTGCACTTGATTTGACCACTATTCATGGGATTACTAACAGATATTTTTATATAGATTAAATGGATGTTGGAAGTACCATCATATTCTTTTTTATGAACTATTTCAAAACAAAGTGACGATTGATATGTTCTTGTAGTTAACATCGTTGAGAGAACCCATGCTCCCTTTTTACATAAACCCATATTAGTAAACACCTTTGCTTCTGTGGTTTACTGCATTTAATTTATCACTGACATAACACCTTCCCAGTCTAGAATATGCGGTTGTAACTCTAGAAGAACCCTAAAATGTATATTGGCATTTATACATGGGCCATGTGGCTCCATGCACTATTATCGCCATCAATTAACACAACCCTCTCATATTCGTACTCTTAGAATTTCTCTACAAATTTCGAGCCACTTGGACTGTGAAGAATTTAAGATATATTGCATGACATGTACCCTTATTTACATATTGTTCTGTATAAATTTGGTCTTCTCCTGAAACATCTCATGTTTGCATTAGTTCTGTTTGTTATTTGCTTACTAATGTAGAAATTGTGCTTAAGGAAAGCACCAATATGTAGTTGTTTCATCAAATGGTTGGCCGATTTACTTTTGCCTTGTTGGGAGGCACCCTCTTTAAATTCTTTGACCCTTTGCTCCCGAAGAACTGAGATGTACCGTTTGTTTCAAAACAATAATTGCTAGTGGCAATATGTGCCCACTTGTCCAACGTTAGGAACAAACTCGTGTAATATCGACTGCATAATTATGTAAATATGCTAACTCGTGAAATATCTGCTGCATAACTATGTAAGCAAGCTAACAGGCTATAATCTGGCTAAAGGCTTGCATTTGGTGCTTTCTGCTATTCTTTTACCCATTTGTTTATTTCAGTTATTTTACTCACTGTCTGTGGGGCTTTAGTATGACCCTTGAAATCTGATAAAAGTTCTTATCTACCTACAGTGCAACTCAGTTGGTCCTACAGGCTCATAAACAGGCGGTGGATTCATTGGGTGGAAATGGTTCTGCAAAATTGGGAACAGTTGCTACTGTTGTGGCTGTGGCCAATGCAACTGCGATTGAAGCATCCAAAGAGGTAGAAGCAGCGATGAAGATCTCCCTGCGGGCAGCTTTAGGCTCAACTACAAATAAACTTAGTAAAGGTCAATTAGATGATCTCACAATCATGATGGTATGCTGTTCTTCAAACTACCAATGAAGGATTACCTAAATTAAAGTTTAGTCATTTTGTTGCATAAGAAACTTATTGATGAATACAGGACCTCTTTTGTAGATAATTGATCTGACACCCAGTTGTCTCCTTTAAACAAAATACGAAAATATTCCTGATGTAGTCAGTTGATCTGCTATTCACTTGTTAGACTATGCTTCCTCCTAAAATAAGTGATTGATTAATTCCATAATTTATCAGACCAGTTGACTACTACGAGGCCGAGTTTCTGATAACAAACCAAATTTCTGATCAATTGAATCTTCACTTTGAAACTTGAAAGCCATTTATAGTGTTGGTAAGACAGGCGAACATGCTTCAGCGTGTTTCACTGAACAACTATTGGGGATGTAACTAGCAATCATGTGATGCGAAAGTTGGCAATATACCTGGAAGGCCATGCCAGAGCATTTGCTTCTCATACGATGAATGAATTTAGTACTTTTTGTGCTGTCTTGTATGGTACTAGTTCTTGATCGTCTAGAATGTATATTTTTCTTTTGGATACTAAAGTTTTTTCCTTTCCTTATTTGTGATGTGCTACACATTGCTACGACAGGAGACCCTTCGAGTTAAAGATGATGAACTGCACCAGCTATTGCAGGATATCCGTGCACGGGATTCCACCATCAGGGAGATTACAGATAAATTACAGGAGACTGCTGAGGCAGCTGAATCTGCTGCTTCTGCTGCTCATGCAATTGATGAAGCAAGAAGATTTTTATCTTCAGAACTTGAACGCCTGAAACAAGATCAGGAAAATCAAGTTGAATTGTCCTTGCTTAGGGTAACAACCACTTCGTGGATCTCTATACATTATTCATCTTATAGTACATATTTGTTTCATACTTTTACCCCCCTATAGACCAGATTTTGTTCCTATGATTTATGTTTTATGCACCTGATGAGCACAGTTCATGTTAAGTATATGAACTGACACATTTTTATTTTTAGTTTGAACTGGCTTTTATGTTAACAGCTAAGGGAATCAGAAGAGAAGTCAAAGCTTCTTGCTGAAGAAAGAGAGCATTTACTCAAGGAAAGAGATTCTGCTCTTCAAGAAGCTCAGATGTGGCGCTCTGAACTTGGAAAAGCTAGAGGAAATGCTGTCATTTTAGAAGCAGCTGTCGTGAGAGCTGAAGAGAAAGCTAGGGTTTCAGCAGCCGATGCTGACATGCGAATAAAGGAAGCTGTGAGTAAGCTTGAGTCTGCTGCGAAAGAAAAAGAAGAACTCTTAGCTCTCCTGGATGCTCTAAAATCACAAATACAAAGGTTCCGAGTACATCATATGCTATTTTAATCTCTCTTGCTTCCGTGTAAAATGAGATTATTCTAAAAGAAATTTGATGGATAATTTGGATATCTGTTGTTTGCAGGCAAGAGACTAGCACAAAACAAATCTGTGAGGAAAGGTCAGAGCTATGCTCTACTTCAAAGCACATGGACATGGACGAAGATAACGTGGATAAGGCTTGTTTAAGCGATACAGACCTGATACCCATTGCGGAGAACATAGTCGAGTTGGATGACGAGGGAGTCGATATACGTACGATCGGGGATACGGAGTGGGAAAATCCTCATTCCTCTGAAGTATCTGATGTAAGGGAGGTGACCACAGAAGCTGAAGAAAACAGCTTGGATATTCCTGTTGATAGCCAGCCAGTTGCTGACGATACTTTCCAAGGCTAGACTGGACTTTTCATCTCGGTTCATGGCGAACATTCTTATAATCTTATTCCGTTTTCGCATTGACCCAGAGTTCCGTCACAGCTTTTGTTGCTCATCTGTAAACCTGAGTGAAACAAGAAGAAGAGTTGGATCATCAAGTGTACCATTGGCTATCATGTTGAACAGTTTACACCTACTGTTGTAAGGTTAGTCTTTTTTTTTTGAAGCTCTGCACTCCGGAATTTATTCAATCAGCGGTGTAGAAGACCACTCAGAAAGCCAGGGATTACAAAATAGTACTCCCTCTGTTCCTAAATACTTGTCTTTCTAGAGATTTCAACAAGTGACTACATACGGCGCAAAATGAGTGAATCTACACTTTAAAATATGTCTACATACATCCGTATGTTGAGTTCATTTGAAATGCCTAGAAAAACAAGTATTTGGGAACGGAGGGAGTATGTTAAAACATCTCCTATGCCTAGAGCTTCTTTAGCGCACCCATGTGCTACATTATTTGCATTCCGGCTAACATACCGAAGCTCAAATCCCTGAAAACAAGGTAGTTCGGTTTGCATTTCCTGCAGAATATGAAAACCTATGGAACGTCCTTCCAACCTTGCCTCCCACATGCTCTTTGCATTGAGACAATCTGTCTCAATGATAACTGAATTGTATCCCTTTTCTATTGCTAGTAACATACCATCACGACACGCCAGAATTTCCAAGCTCAGCGGATCAGTAATACCATCATACTTCACACACCTTGCTGA
This sequence comes from Triticum dicoccoides, assembly GCF_002162155.2. NCBI lineage: Eukaryota > Viridiplantae > Streptophyta > Magnoliopsida > Poales > Poaceae > Triticum > Triticum dicoccoides. The sequence goes on along the minus strand of NC_041382.1, from coordinate 385,199,222 downwards.
AAGAAAGAGACCCGCATGGTCTCGAGCCACCATACCAGTGCCGCCTACACCCGTACATTGCTCCGTCGACATTGATCTTGATCCACCCTGGCGTCGGGGCTGCCCATCTAACTGTAGGTTGCATCCTCTCCCGAACAGTCTCCGGGATCTCTAAAGTTCGAACAATTTCAGCAATGAGGATCATCGATTGCCTGGGTTGAAGCTTGTTCTCACCATTTTTTTTTTGAAAGGAGGCAAAAGATTTGCCATTTCATTGATTAAGAAGAAGGTTTCAGACAAAGCCGCAAGCGGCACAAGGTAAAAGATTACTCGCGGCATTACAATACCCAAGTGCTTGGCACCTGCCAAAGCCCAAAGCGACACCTCTTGCTTGATCTTGTTAATGATTACCACCGGAGGGACTGCAACGTTGCGAAAGACTCTCGCGTTGCGCTCGGACCAAATCTCCCATGAGATGAGCATCATCAATGAGGCAAGGGCTTTGGGCGAGCCGAGACGAATCTGAAGGTCATCGTTCCACCATCCTTTGACCGAAGCGCTCGCCGACCAAGAAGAAGTAGAGATGTGGTGCATTCCGAGCCACGGGAGAATGTTGTTCCAGATTCGCAAAGAGAAGCGACATTGGAAGAGAAGGTGGGCCGCAGACTCCTGCACTTGCTTGCAGAGAGGACACAAGCCGCAGTTGGGCCACCCACGACGGATCAAGCGGTCTGATGTCCAGACCCTATTTTGAAGAACCAGCCAAGCAAAGAATTTGCACCTCGGCGGAGCCCACGCACTCCACACTGACTGGACAAGATCAGAGGAGGTGAGGCCTTCGAATTGCGCCTTGTAAGCCGAGGAAGCTGAGTATGTTCCGTCCTTAGAAAACTTCCATATAATCGAGTCTTCCACTTCATCCTCGAGGGCCACCGTTGAAACCTTCTCCCAAAGGTCAGCAAATTGCTCAATCTGCACGAGGGACAGACCGTTGGTGACGTCAATATTTGCGATACAAAGATTGTTGGCCATGGCTTGCCGGACTGAGGAGTTTTTCTTGCGAGAAAGATGGAAGAGGTCCGGTGCAATGTCACGGGGGCGCAAGCCATTGAGCCACGACGAGTTTTGCGCAGTTCGTCCGTTCCCAACAGTGACCGAAGTGGCAGCCGCAAAGAAGTGGCGATCCTCATCAGTACACGGAGTCCCCATGCCAATCCAGGGCTTGCTCCTATCACTCCATTCGAACCAAAGCCATCGGAGCCGTAGAGCCTTAGCAAACTTGTCCAGATTAAGCACTCCAAGCCCACCCTTTTCCTTAGGTTTGCAGAAAAGCTCCCAGTTAACCTTACATTTTCCTCCAGAGACCTTGTCCGAGCCCGCCCAAAGGTATGCACGGCGAATACTATCAATTTTCTTGAGGACCTCCATCGGGATGTCGAGGGGCGTGAGGTGATAGATGGCAATGGCGGTTAGGACAGCCTTAACAAGAACAATACGGCCTGCAGAGGCCACAAGCCTTCCTTGCCATGGAGGGAGCTTGCCTGCAATTTTATCCTCAAGGTACTGGAAGTGGATTCGTTCGAGGCGTTTAACAGCAAGCGGGAGTCCAAGGTAACACATTGGGAACGAGGTGCGCACCGCCGGGAAAGCATGAAGAACCTCATCAAGGTTGATGTTGTCGTATCGGATGGGGGCAACCAAACTTTTTGCACAGTTGGTGACAAGGCCAGTTACCGCTCCAAAGGAGGTCAGAGTTGCAGCAAGGAATTGGACATCTTCCTTAATGGGCTTAACAAATATGGCTGCATTGTCGGCATAGAGCGAGGCCCGAACGGGGGAAGATCTGCCACACAGAGGGTGAAGGTGCCCTTGGGTCGTGGCCTTGCAGAGGAGGTGGTGGAGCGGATCGATGGCCAAGACGAAGAGTAGGGGAGAGAGCGGGTCTCCCTGACGAAGACCACATCCATGCTTTAGCGGATCACCCAACACTCCATTGATCAACACCCTCAAAGTGGCTGTAGAGAGCAAAGCCGAAACCCAGTCGCGAAATCTGTCCGGGAATCCAAGGTGCTTCAACAAATCCATGAGAAAGTCCCAACGCACAGAATCGAAAGCCTTTTTGATGTCAAGCTTGAACAAAAGCGTCGGGGAGCGGCTGCGATGGAACTTTCTTGCCAAGTTTCTGACGTACATGAAGTTGTCGTGGATGCTTCTCTTTTTGATGAAGGCACTTTGAGCATTTGAGACAAGGTCGTGCATGTGAGGGGCCAGCCGGTTTGCCATCATTTTTGCAATAATCTTCGCGACGGCGTGGATGAGACTAATGGGACGGAAATCTGAGATACACTCCGCCCCATCCTTCTTCGGGATGAGAGCAATGTTCGCCGAGTTGAGCCAGCTTAAGTTTGAGGAGCGCAGGTTTGAGAAGTGATTGACAGCAAGCAAGATATCATCTTTTATGATCTCCCAACATGCCTTGAAGAAGGCCCCAGAGTAGCCATCCGGACCCGGTGCTTTGTCGCCGGGGAGATCAAAAATCGCCTTTTTCACCTCCTCCTCTGAGAAGGCAGTCCCCAGATCTGTGAGATCGCAAGCAGGCACCGGGATGTTGTCCCAGTTGATGTCGGTGGTGCGCGGCTGACCGTGCTTCGTGACCTCTGAGAAGTGGTTTTGAATGATGGACTTCTTGTGGTCGTGAGAAGTAACCCACCCGTTGTTGTGCCTGAGCCGGTGAATGAAGTTCTTCCTTCGCCTATGGTTAATGCGAAGGTGGAAGAAACAAGTGTTGGCGTTACCGTCTTTCAAGTTCGTGATTCTTGAGCTTTGTCTTTTCCGCGCACGCTCAAGAAAAGCAAGGCCAATCACTTTTCTCTTAAGTCTCTTTCGAAGTTCTCGCTCGCTGGTACTAAGGGGGCGAAGATCTTGAGCCACATCCAAGCGAAGAATAAGCTCCAGGGCCATGTGAATTTGCACCTTCGAGTGCGCGAACATTGTCCTACTCCATTTCCTAAGCTTTTTGCCCACCTCTGTTAGCTTGTGAAAGAGGTTGAGGTATGGGTCAGAGTGACCCGAGTTGGCGCTCCAAGCTCCTTGGACAACCTCTTTAAAACCAGGCATTTTGATCCAAAAGTTTTCAAAGCGGAAGGGTTTTGATCTCTGCGGGCCTTTGTCATTCGCGAGGAGGAGAGGGCAGTGGTCTGATAAGGATGACGAGAGCGCGTGGAGGATGTGCGTGCCAAAGTCCAAGTCCCAATCTTCGTTGCAAAAGAAAGAGTCAAGTTTGCTGAGAGTTGGGTTGGTCTGCTCATTGCTCCATGTGAATTTTCTGTTTTGCAAATGGCTCTCTTTGAGCTCACAGAGATTGAGCGCGTTTCTGAAGCGGACGATACGACTTCGATCGACATTTGGCTTGTTCTTATCTTGCGCATGGTAGATTTGGTTGAAATCACCGGAAACCAACCACTTTGAACCTGGGGGTGGCTTCTCGCTGATCAACTCTTGGAAGAAGGCGTCCTTGAGATTGCTTCGTGTCAGGCCATAGACAGTGGTGAGCTTGAAGGTTGTGGTCGAGGAAACGATCGTGACTGTGCAGGAGAGGAAGAAGGTGCCAATGCACACATCCTTTACATCAACCACACTCTCATCCCAAAGCAGCAGAATGCCACCAATGCCAAATTGCGCACATTACAGTAACCAGAATTGCTACTGTATCCTTCCTGACTATTCTCACATCTAGCATGTCTTTGGTCCACGTTCCTGGGTGAAGCTTAGGAAGTTTAACACCAAAAAATCGCTCTGCTTCCTCCCAGAACAGTCGCGCACCAAAACAGTCGCGCCTGATCACATGTATTCAAACAGTGATATAATGTTTCCTCCCAGAATGGCAACATGTCCTTCACTACTCGCCACCAGAAAACACGTATCTTTGGTAGAACATTCAATTTCCAAAGTGCCTTCCAGGTCTAATCCGTACCTGTGGAGCCTCCAATTTCCTCATCCCTTCTCAGCATTGTCTCACGATACGTTGACCTTCCTGAGAAATCTTCAGTCTTAGCATCGTTAGAATTGCATCCGCATCCGGCGCCAAAAAAATCCGGCTAATGAGAGGGCCGTTCCAAGCCCCTGTATCCTGATCAGTGAGGTCGCTGACAAGCTGAACCCACGTCTCAACGAGTTTATTATGGCACATTGTTGTAGGGTGGAATCCTAGATGGAGATCTTTCACGAATGAGAGGGGAAATCCGCCAAGAACACGAAGAACACAAGAGAGGTGAAACACTCAAATTACTAGATTCAATCACACATATGCTAGATACAAGAACACACAAGAGGTCACAATGATTCTAGGACAACAAAGGAAAGATACAAGGTAACTAGTTCATCACAATCCTATGAGGAGAGAGGTCTTGATGATCCTACGATGGGGATCCTTCTTCAAGAGGAGGCCTTGATATCCGCAAGAGGATCTTCTCCCTTAGGAGGTCATGATCTCCATGAGGAGGAAGATGAGCCAAGCTCTCTCTTTGTCTATCAAATACTTTGCTATCCTCTCTAATGAGCTAGGGGAAGAGTTTATATAGGCTAGGGACGAATTGGGGGTCAAACAAGGGTACAAGGGTCATTTACCCTTAGTGCACGCAGGCATGAACCGGACGTGTCCGGGCTCCCGGTGCAAAGGGGTCCGGGCACCCGGAGGTCACTGAGAGGAGCGGGCCGGGCACCCGGGGGTGTGAGGCCTGGGCACCTGGTGTGGGCTGGGGCAATGCCCAGGATGAGGCCGGGCACCCGGGGTTTGAGGGCCCGGGCACCCGGGGCGGTGCCCAGGCAAAGGGCCGGGCACCCGGGGCCAAGTGGTCAGGTACCCGGGGCGGCTGAGGCCAACGCCCAGGCAGGGGCCGGGCACCCGGGGCCCTTCCAGCCGGCTGTAGGAGGTGGACGGGCACCCGGGCTGCTAGTGGCCGGGCACCTGGGGTAGTCCGGGACCTCCTTTGCTTCGCGTTCCGAGCGTCCTTCTCCCTTCTCCTCCATAGGTGCTCGTGTCTTTGTCCTCGCCTCTTCACGGTCTTCTTCTTGGTACCTAAGAGTGCATAGAGTTTCCATTTGAGGTAGAATCCGACTCTCGTGTGAATCCGAATGAAACTTGAAGAGGAAAGAGTTAACCTCGGTTTTGACGGCACGTGCATGTGCTCTTGTCATTGGTTCTCTTCGTCCTTGCGGTGGTGGTGTGATGTCCATGGTGATGGTTGAGGGATGCTCCGCGTCATCTCTCTCCCCCCTGGGAGAGATCCGTCCGCGGATCGTGATCTTCATCACCATGGTAAAGTGAGGGCGTCGCTGTGTAGAACTGGACGACCACCAAGCACCTGTCATGTGGAAGCTCGAAAGGGGCACTCTCCAATGTCGCACCGTCTTGTGATTCCTTCAAAAGGAGCAAGTACAACAAACACTTGGAAAAACAAATGTGGTTAGCATTAGTGCAAAACCAAGCATTCAAGAGGCGATTCACCAAACATGTGTCGTCATCAAGCATAGCATATGGTGTGGCAAGGGATTGTGACATGTCATGTAAGCAAATAAATTGAGCAAAATCAAGGACATCATGGAAACAAGCATGTAAATGTGAGGTAGCGATGCAAATATGTGTGTCAAGAGAATAAGCATCTACCTCAAGCTCATAGCAAGCACTGCATAAGGCGCTCAACAAATGGTCTATGATATGCATATGAAGCATTCACAACACCAAAATAAATGAAGTATCTAAAGTGCAAGACAATCCAAGCGTAACGTGCATGGGGTGTAGTGAAAATAGTGTGGCACTCAACACAATAGAAAGAGAAATTGTTCATCATGTGTGAGGCAATCAAGTCATTCAAGCTACTAGTGGGAAGATGCAACATACTATAGGTAATCAAGGCAATCATGTCATGTGTGCAAATAGTAGGCATGGGCAATGGACATGGCATACCGCAAGCACGAACACAAAGCAAGATCAAGGTATCATCATAGGAATGGATCACAAAGAAAACATGGCAAGAACAAGCAATATCTCCACCAAGCTTGCAAATACACATACAAGTACTAGAATCGATCATCATGTGTAATGCCAAGCATGGGTCACAAATGCATGGAAAATGTATAGAAATGAGCATATCATGCAAAGTGAACATGGCAATATGGGCATAAAGTGAGAAGTGGTATATAACCCATAACCAAGTGAGGGCCATGTAGAAGAAATGCGCGAAGTCTTTGCGTGAAGAGAGAAGTGGGAAAACCAATCCAAGGGATCCCAAGTCATCATTGCTCTCTAGAGCTCGTTTTGTCAACTCGTGGGATTGCGAGGTTGACAAGTATTCATGGGTACATACACAAAACAACTACACAGGAAAAAATGTGTGTGCATGATAGATGTACACATCATCCATTATGATGCATACGTGCATGTGTTGGTTAACATGAAATATCCAATGCTCAAATAAACGAGACGCGTGATATAAAAACATGTCATCCATCATGAGAGGTTTGTTGTTATGTATAGCATAATGGAGACTCAAATTGTGTAATGCATCATGAGAAATATGTAGATCATTGTTATTCATGGAATGCATATGGTGCACGTAATCATGGAAATCATGCAAAGTATGGAATACATCAAAATCTCCTAATATGTATGAGGAAACTATGGGGGTCTCCTCATGAGCATCCGTGGAAACATCACATTGAGAATATTGACAACATCCAAAACAATGCATATCCAAAGCTAGGTGGTCATGGCATGGCGTATGCGATAAATGATGCAAAGGGAGCATATCAATATCATCACAAGAAAAACAAATTCCAATAACCATGTGCTTGTCATCTATGTTGTATGTGCAAATTGGGTTAATTTTAATGGCATATGCATAGTCACTATGATGAGACTGCAAATATGACAAATTGTTGATCTCATGCATAGCATATGACAAGGCAAGCGGATTATCAAGCATGATGTGACCTAAATAATTGTCACAAGAAATCCTATGCAACATGGCATCGCACCTAATAGACTCCACACGACAATCATCATACTCATCATAAATAGGCGATAAATCATCACATGGGGAAGTCGAACTAGCATGAAGCATGACAATAGATGGATCAACATCATGCAAGCAATCATTGGTAAGATAGTCCACTAGTGGGACAAATGAAGCACCATAACCTATGTTACCTTGGTCATTCCACTCATGTGGTGTAGGTGAGGTATCAAAGACCAAGTTGTGGTCAACGTCATCATCGTGATGGAATCATATGGGGGGTGCATCATCGTCCACCATGGCCATCGTCGTCTTCATTGGAGGTATGGACTCATCGAGGATAGGCATGTCATCATGTAGGAGACCTAGCACCAAAGAAGAAAACACACTCGGAGTATAGGTTAAGTTGTTAGAAATCAAAGTGGCCTGACGTGCCATCTCAACTACCTCACTCACTAAGTGTTGTGGCTCACTCACTCCCGGTAAGATGCTCTCACTCATATGATTGGTCGAGTCACTCAAATGGCTCTCAACCTCACATAGGATGTGTGGCATAATCCCGTGTGAGGGGCTAGTGGTGGCCACACTCATCCTCTCAAAGGAAATGCTCTCAATGTCACATATGGTGGAGTCACTCATATCACTCATGGTGGGGTGGCTCTCTTCACATGGGACTTGGGGCATCTTGTCATATGTGGGTGTCGGAGAGATGTAGGTGCAACTGTCTCCATGCTCAACTCCTATCGCCGCCTTGGTTGAAGGGATAGTCCCATGCTCAACCTCCTCATCCATAATGCCTCCAAAGGTGAATGCCGTAGGAAGTGGCAAATCATCATGCTCCTCTCAGACCAAAGATAATGTCTCATGTGCGGTGTCGTAGCTTGACTCGGAGTAAGAGTCCCATTGGGGCGCCGTCTTCATATTGTTGAAGTGGTTGCGCTCGTTGCCATTGTCGAAGGGGATGGCTCTTGTTCGATCGTCTTATCGCCGTCTTGTATGAGGCCCATATGACGTGGCACCTTGTAGCTTGTCTCCATAACCGAAGGGAATTTCCCGTGCTCGGCCATCTTCCTTGAGGGGCTTCGAAGATGGAAGTGTCGCCCTTTCTTGTAGGTGGTCGCCTTGGACTTGATGAGCTTGATGTAGGCATACTCGTCGGAGGTAGGCGAAGATGCCGTACGTCCAAAGGAGAAGATGCCATACGTCCAAAGGCAAAGATGCCTTGATAACACTTGATGAAGATGCCGAAGTGGTGGTAGTAGTCATAGCTCCGTCTTGTTGGTGCTCGTCTCGCAGTCTTCTCTTGTGCTCATGAAGTTTGGCCGTAGCTTAATGTAGAGATTTTTGGGACTTGTAGGTGTACGCATCACGAGCATATTCATCTTGATGGTGTTGTAGTGCTTGAGCTCGATGGCGTTCCGAAGATTTGCTACTCGAACGTCACCGCCTTGAAGATGATGAAGGGGAAGAAGACTTGTAGTTGGCCACCATGTCTTGTACTTGATCCATTTGTTCGTCCAACTTGGTGTCGATGTAGTCCCTTTTCCTTGCTTCATTTTGGCGAATGTCGATGGCGAGTCTCTCAATGCCTTGCATAGCTCGTTGTAGTCTTAGATGGATGTTTTGGTGATGTAGTTGTTCATGCCGTCATTGTCGTGGAAGACCGGAGATGAAATGCTTCGCCTATCCATCACAAGACTCGAGCAAATGTGAGTGGAAGAAAGGAAAGAACTAGACCAAATGTACCTTTCCAATGTTGAAGGTGGATCAGTGATCACTCAATAATGTATGAAGGAGATAGCACAATTGGTACCGGATCTTGTCAATTCTCACACCTACACAAGTAAGGCTTATGGAGTAGCTTGGTGAGGATAGTGGCACAAAAAAATTGATGCAAAATGTTAGCAAGAGTCAATAAAGTTGGAAAAGATTCACAAATTTGCAAGTGAAACAAGTAGATCAATAGCAATGGGTGGCACACGGAAACACACACACGTATAGATAAATGGGGTCGTGCAACCAAGGAATGAGCACAAAATGTGGAATCCATGGAAAACGCTCGTGTTGCACAACTCTAAAGAGACGCTAGCACGATTTCTCTATAGGCGGATACGACACTTGTGCACAACCTATGAGATGCCAAATGTATCAACTTTGTATCCCAAGTATGCTATAGATGTATGATGTTCCGGTGTTTCACACACGATGATCCAACATGATCAATATGGTAGTATGGTATGCAATGTGGCGGTGCTATGGCTCTTGCTTACAAGCTTCTTTGCTCTCTTTTTTGCTTAAAAGCTTATTCTCTTTTTCTTTTCTTTTTGATATGGCCACTTACGCGAAATGCTCGAACCAAGATAGCAATTGTGTATATGCAGGAACAATCTTGTGACACAAGGGATGATATGATACCAAGATGATAGCAATATGATATGGTATGTATGCAATGGAAGGTACGGATCACTAATGTGCACAAGGAACATTGCCGGCAATACTCAATGGCTAGTCTCGATAGGAAAGTGACGCAAAATGGGATAAGGGGTTAACAATGTAATGGCAAGAATGTACAATGATGGGATACCACGATACCAAGATGATATAGAGGTTACTGTTCTTGCTTACGGTTAGGTGTAAAAATGGTGAAGGTGGCCGATGTTGAATCCTTGGCGAAGTTGAGCGGCGGTGTTGATGACATCGAACCGTTCCTAGTTAGCCGAAACACCCTAGGAAAGGAAAAAGCCACAAACTCAAAATCTCAACGAAAAATGTCAAATGGTGGTAGCGGAATGCGTTGGTGGTTCCGGAGTTAGCAATGTGGAAGTGGTGGTGGTGGTTGATGAAGAAGCAACCATCCTGTAGGATCGAAAGTATGTCTAGAGGGGGGGGGGGTGATTAGACTACTTGACCAAATAAAAATCTAGCCTTTTCCCAATTTTAGTTCTTGGCAGATTTTAGCTATCTTAGCACAAGTCAAGCAATCTCCACACAATTCAAGCAAGCATGCAAAAGAGTATATGAGCAGCGGAAAGTAAAGCATGCAACTTGCAAGAATGTAAAGGGAAGGGTTTGGATGATTCAAACGCAATTGGAGACACGGATGTTTTTGTCGTGGTTCCGATAGGTGGTGCTATCGTACATCCACGTTGATGGAGACTTCAACCCACAGAGGGTAACGGTTGCCCGAGTCCACGGAGGGCTCCACCCATGAAGGGTCCACGAAGAAGCAACCTTGTCTATTCCATCACGGCCATCGCCCACGAAGGACTTGCCTCACTAGCGGTAGATCTTCACGAAGTAGGCGATCTCCTTGCCCTTACAAACTCCTTGGTTCAACTCCACAATCTTGTCGGAGGCTCCCAAGTGACACCTAGCCAATCTAGGAGACACCACTCTCCAAGAAGTAACAAATGGTGTGTTGATGATGAACTCCTTGCTCTTGTGCTTCAAATGATAGTCTCCCCAATACTCAACTCTCTCTCACAGGATTTGGATTTGGTGGAAAGAAGATTTGAGTGGAAAGCAACTTGGGGAAGGCTAGAGATCAAGATTCATATGGTTGGAATGGAATATCTTGACCTCAACACAAGTGTAGGTGGTTCTCTCTCAGAAAATGTGTATTGAAAGTGTAGGTATGTTGTGACGGCTCTCTCCACGAATGAAGAGTGGGTGGAGGGGTATATATAGCCTCCACACAAAATCTAACCGTTACACATAATTTGCCAAACTCGGTGGGACCGAATGGTTAAACTCGGCCGGACCTATTCAGCAAACCTAGTGACCATTAGGATTTTCGATGGGACTGAGATGCAACTCGGTAGGACCGATATGGTTAGGGTTAGGGCATAACGTAATCTCGGTGTGACCGATTACACAAACTCGGTAGGACCGATTTTGGTAATAAGCTAACCAGAGAGTTGGTCAGGTAAACTCGGTGGGACCGATTCGCTCATCTCTGTGAGACCGAAGTGTTACAAAAGGGAAACAGAAAGTTTACATTGCAATCTCGGTGGGACCGATCGCTCATCTCGGTAAGACCGAAACGTTATGAAGGGAAACAGAGAGATTACAATCCCATCTCGGTGAGACCGAGATCCCTATCGGTGAGACCGATTTGCCTAGGGTTTGTGGCAGTGGCTATGACATTTGAAACTCGGTGGCGCCGGATAGAAAGAATCGGTGGGGCCGAGTTTGACTTTTGGTTTAGGTCATATGTGGATGTGGGAAGGTAGTTGAGGATTTTGGGGCATATCACTAAGCATTTTGAGCAAGCAAGCCATTAAGCAACACCTCATCCCTCCTTGATAGTATTGGCTTTTCCTATAGACTCAATGTGATCTTGGATCACTAAAATATAAAATGTAGAGTCTTGAGATTCAAGCTTGAGCCAAACTTTTTGTCCTTAGAATTTTGAGGGATCCACTTTCCTCATCCATGCCATGCCATTCATTGAGCTTTTCCTGAAATATTAATCTTGAAATAATGTTAGCTCAATGAGCTATATGTTGTTAGGAATTACCAAAACCACCCAGGGATAGTTGCAATTTCAATCTCCCCTTTTTGGTAATTGATGACAACATATAGATCAAAGCTTCGACAAATGATAATAAGAGTGAAAGATATTGTCGCTTTGAGAAGTATGTGAAAAGCAAGAGCTCCCCCTAAATTTGTGCATATCTTAAGATTTGCTTTGGACTGCAAATGCACAATGAGTTAGGATCATGGATTACTCTTCCATGTCACATACATCTTGATGGAGCGCTCAAAATAATAAAGATTGAATACATGCACTCATCACCAAGCAAAGTGAATGATCATATAAGGATAAGTAAGATAATATCATCTAACAAGCATAAGTGTAGCTTATGATCAACCACATGATCATCAATGTCTCACAGATAATAGCATAGTATCTCAAGCAATCAAAAACAAACAAAGTTCAACCACCAAAGCAAGAGAGAATAAAAAGCAACGCTCTCTCTCAAAGCCTATGATCTATACATGTTTCTCCCCCTTTGGCAACAAGTTACCAAAAAGTTCAAAGAAAATGCATAGCACTAAAACGTCTCTCAAGCTTGGTCTTCAGGTGGTGGTGTCCGGAGAACTCCAAGAATGAAGGCTTCAGTCGAAGTAGATGGAGCTGGTTGCGCTGAAGCTGTAGCTGGTGCAGATGAAGTGGCTCTGGTGTCTGGAACATGCACTGCAGCAGACCTCTGAGCTCTAGGCACTCTGGCAAATGCATCAGTGGTTGTCTTGCCCTTCCTCTCCTGCATATCATCTTGAAGTTGCTCCACAACAGACTGAATCTCAGTTACCTTCACATCCAAGTCATAGAATTTTTGCTCCATGATTCTTTCCAAGCTCTCTTGGTTTTGAGTCAGGGTGGCCAGTCCCTTCTCAATCCTCAGAGTGGATGCAATCAGGTAGCCAAACTGATCTTGCTTTCTCTTCAGGAGATACTAAGATGCTTCCTCAGTAGTTGGCATCCCTGCAGCTTTTTCTGTTTTTGCCTTCTCTCTTTTGGCTTGTGCTTGTACTGAGGATGGTTCATCTTCATCCATAACCACTTGGTTGTCCTCAAAGTCAGGATAGAGAACAAAGTGTTCCTTATCCAACAGATATTTCCCTGTGCCCATCTTTGAGTTAATCAACTCCTGAATTTGTGGGGCATATCCACAACTTCTTTTTTGGTCTGCTGCTGTCCTCTTGATAGTCTCAACCATGAGGCTCATGACCTTGAATTTCTATGGCACATCAAATATGTGTAGAAAATTAATTGCATGCCCTCTGATCATGTTGTGGTCACCTGACTTGGGCAAAAGAGTGTGCCTTAGGATCCAGTTGATCGTTGGCAGTCCTGACAGAAGAAAATGGACTGACCCAAACTTGAAAGTCTCAAGAGCTTTTTCTGGGATCTCCTTGTACATCTGTGACATAGAATTGTGATCCATCTTTTTCTTGGCATAAACATCCAAGTCATCTTCACTTTCCTTTGGGGCATTGATCAGATTGGCCCATTCCTCAATAGTTGATTGGTATCTCGTTCCTTCACACATCCAAACTATTCTGCCATCTGGATAGAAATGTGCTGTGGAGTAGAATTGCATAATGATCTTATCATTCCAGTTTGTGAGCTTCTGCCCAACAAAGTCTGCAACTCCACATGCACTGAAGCTGTCATACACTCCAGGATAGTGTTCTTCATTCTCCTTCATGTAGGTCCAGTCGACCCACCTCATATCACACACTATAGGCTTCTTGTCTAACAAGATTGTCTCATAGAAGTCCTGCTGTTCCTTTGTGTGCAACCTGTAATCAACAACAGTCCTTCTCCTGGCGGCATATGGATCTGACTCTCTCCATAGCCTCAACCCCGAGTCTCTCCTGATCTTCATGTTCTCAGCCACAGGATGAGCATCATTGTGGTCTAGAATCTTGGGTTTGAGCTTTCTCAGGACTTGTCCTTCATCATCTTCATCAGCAGCAACTTCAGGCACTGGGGCCTTGTTCTTCTCAGCAGCTGGTATACTCCTGGTATTCCTCTTAGTTGCACTCTTGGGCTTGGAGGCTGCTTTGGGTGCTTCTTTGGGCTTTGATGTTGCAGCCCCTGACTTTATAGCATCACCCATCAGCTTTTGTGCCTTGGGTGCCGGTGCAGCAACCTCTTCTTCCTCTTCCTCTTCAGAATCTCTCATGATTAAGGATCTCCCAAGCACTCTAGCAGTGGTCTTTTTGATCCTATCCTTCCTCTTCTTCCCTTCTGCAGCAGCCTCTTTGGATTCAGATCCCAAAGGGACTTGAGTAGATGCTTTGGCCTTAGACATTGGAATTCTCTTTGCAGGAACCTTTTGCTTCATGCCTGGCTTGGTGGCAGCAGCAGTGCTATATTCCTTCTTAACCACTTTCTTCTTGGAAGTGGCCTCATCCTCAACTGCCACATAGTCTTCATCCTCAGATTCAGAGGTCTTCTTCTTTCTGGCCCTGGTGGCAGCTTTGGGTAAGTTGCTTGGGGTGCTCCTGCTACCATCATCTGAACTGCTAGAGGGACTAGTGCCCTCACTCAGGTGAACCTGCTCCTCTGACCTGTTCTGGTTGTCACTCTGATCAGACATATTGCAAACACTGACAGCAGACCCTGTGAATAGATATAGATGAGATAGAGTGGATGAGCATCACAAAATGTAGAGGTTTTTGCAAAAGAATGAGTCAAAAAATTAGTTTTAGTTTTCCACAGAAAGCATTTCGGATCAACCGATTTGTAAACTCGGTGATACCGAAGCAGCTGTTGGAACCTAAACTAGTGAACTCGGTCAGACCGAGTCACAGTTCGGTGGCACTGAAACTGCTAGGGTTTCACAAAGTCCTGAACTCGGTCACACCGATTTGCAATTCTCGGTCAGACCGAAAATTACATGTGCAATGGCCTGAGCCGAATTGGTGGTACCGAGTTCCACAACTCGGTGGGTCCGAGATGGTTTCGGCGGAAACCTAACCCTAAATTTTCAATTCATGACTAAACTACGGAGTGTTTTGACTGGATAAGAATGATCTTAATCGTGGCAAGATACATGGCGAACACAATGTGCTAGGAATCAGATAGGGATAGCACAGTGATCGAGTTCATACCCTAGTTTGGTGATGAACTCGCTACGGCGGCAACGGCGGGGATGATTCCCGTTGACGGTGGCGGAGACCAGCGGCAGGAGGCGGCTGGCGATGAGGAAGACGATCAGGAGACCCTGGAGGCAGAGCGGGCTAAGCGCGGGTCGAGGAGGTTCGGAAAGTTCTCCAAAATTTGACCCGTGGGTATATATAGCCCGAACCTGTCGGTGTGACCGAGTGGAGCAACTCAGTGGCACCGAGATTCATAACTACAAACAGTTACTGAAACTCGGTGTGACCGAAAGGTTCAAATTGGTTGCACCGAGATTGAAAACCTAGATCTACTTAGTGATCTCGGTATGACCGAAATGATGAATCGGTTAGACCGAAACACACAAAGAAGTTTTGGAAGTTTAAGTCTATGACGAATCGGGACTCCGAGTGCTCCTCACACAGAGTGGTTCGAATATGACTTGATCAAATTTTATGATGTAGCATGAATAGAGTTTGAGACGAGAAAAGCATAGATAGCTAGAGAGAGTTCTTAGGCATTCTTGTCCATCCACTTGGCAAAAGAAAATAAAACCAATCAATCAAAACAATAAGTGGATGTCCTCGAATGAGTAAAATATGCAATCAACATGCTCACACAATAAAATGGCAATTGAAATATGTGGCAAAGCATGCACAACCAATTCTAGCATCTATGAAACAATTTGCGATGACTAGGTCATCTATATATATGAGTATATTGACTTAGGAGTCAAATGAGAACATTTGATCATAGGTCATACTCATCGTTTAAGCACAAGTGGGGTTACCACTTTTACATAAAGCATTGTTGTGTTCACACCATTAGAGTTGCTTTAGCTCAATTCTTAGAGTAAAGCTCCCCCTAGATGTGAGATCCCCCCTAAGAGGGATGAACTAACCTTGGGTTTTGTCGATGATGACTTCATGTAGATGTTGAAGACGTGGATGCTTAATGTTGATGTAGATCATTTGAAGCTATCCATTGGAGTGAGTTGCACTTTCAATACCTACACGGGTTAGTCCCACAAGGAACAAACAAGGATATCCATAGACATAAAGTGATGCACACACGAGATGATGTCTATGAAAGCTTTTAGGTTACCTTGTCCCTTGTCTTACCAACAAGAGGGTTTGTGACTCCTTGAACTAGTGCAAGATGTGGAAGTTGATTGCACTTGTTCTTGCCCAGATGATAAGAGTGAAGTATGTTGGCGGAGTCACCCTCAAGAACTCTCTAGTTCTTCTTCTTCGGGATCCACACCATCTTGATGGGAATCCTCGGTGTTGTAGTTGTACTTGATGAAGTGGAACTTGAAGTAGTCTTGGGAACCCACTTGACCAAGGCCTTAGGAGCTTCTTCAAATGCATCAATTTCCTCTTGAAGCTTGTCCTTGCCTTTTTGCTTGTGGTCTTGTGGTGGAAGATCATCTTGAGCTTGTGTCCCTTTGAAAGAAGTAGGATCATACTTCTCTTGTTGAGGAACAAACTTCGTCTTGGGGTATTGATCTTCTTCCCACTCAACTCCATTGGCATTGAACTTTCGTTCAAAACCAACACCTTGATTCTTCTGGTGCCTTCCTTGCTTGCGTACAATTTCCTCGAATTGCTTACTTCCGGCAAGGCTCTTGTAAACACCTTTCTCTATAATTCCCTTCAATAAGCTATTTTCTTGCTCAAGTATAACTTGGCTAAGAGAATCATTAGTGGAATCAATAGAACTACTAGAAGCAACAATATTGGATTTAGCATGATTATTGTTACTACTAGAGGAAGAATCTTTCTTGTTCTTGTTACTAGACTTGACTTGAGGCATGTAAGTGGATAAGAGTAAACGCTTGGCAATGTAAGAAGAACTTTTCTTACGAAGATCATCATTGATTGCTTTTAAGAACTCATGCTCTTGCTCAAGGTTGAGCTTTTCAAAGCGTAATTTCTCATGAGTCCTTAAAAGTTCTCGATGATCTCCTAAGATAGTTTCATGAGCTAACTTAAGAGTGTTTAGTTCTTTAGTTAGAGACTCGATCTTCTCCTTATCATTGTCATTCGTTTTATCTTGATTAGCATGATTAATTGACGTTTCATCACAGTATTCATCACTAGAGTTGTCAACAAGTAAATCATCATCACCTAACAAGTCATCTTCATCACTATTGAAATCAACATACTCGGGGTGTGATACCTTTGGGCCTTTAGCCATGAAGCATATTCCAACTCCTTCATTTGGTGAGTCAAATATGTCGTAGGAGTTGGTTGTCACAAGTGCTAGACCGGCAACACCTTCATCTTGAGTATATTCGGAGTCGGAGTGATAGCTTCTCTCAGAGTGGTTGTCGGAGTCGCAGCCGGATACCCATTCACCAACATGAGCTTGATCTCTTCATTTTGTATAGCTCCTTGATGACTTGTCCTTTCTTTCCGAATCCTTGCTTCTCCGTGAGGGTCTTCGTTCATAAGATCATCTCTACTCCTTCTTTCTCTAGATGGCGATTCCTCTCTTCTACTTCTTCTCTTGGGAGAATTTTCTCTTCTCTTGTAGGGGGCGTACACTCATTGGAATAGTGTCCGGGCTTTCCACAATTGTAGCAGTTTCACTCTCGACTAGAAGATCTTTTGTCATTGTAGGACCTTGACTTGGAGCTTCTCTCTTTGCTTCTACTCTTGTAGAACTTGTTGAAGTTCTTCACCATTAAGCTCAATTCTTCATTGAAGGTTTGTTTCTCACTCGATGATGTGGGGGCTTCCATGAGGCTTTGTAAGCACCACTTGATTTGTTGTGAAGTTCCTCTTTATCCTTGAGTGACATCTCATGAGCTACAATTCTTCCGATGACTTCCGTTGGCTTGAGATCTTTGTAATTTGGCATCATTTGGATCAATGTGCACACGGTATCATATTTTCCATCCAAGGCTCTTAGGATCTTCTTGATGATGAATCTATCGGTCACCTCTTCACTCCCTAAGCCGGCAATCTCATTTGTGATAAGAGCAAGCCTAGAGTACATTTCAGCAACACCTTCACCATCCTTCATTTTGAACTTGTCAAGTTGACTTTGAAGCACATCCAATTTGGATTCCTTGACGGAGTCGGTACCTTCGTGCATATCAATCAAAAGTATCCCAAATTTCCTTTGCATTCTCAAGACGGCTGATTTTGTTGAATTCTTCGGGGCACAATCTGTTGAAGAGGATATCACAAGCTTGAGCGTTGTATTGCACCATTTTCAACTCTTCCGCGGTGGCTTCACGGTTCGGTTCTTTCCCGTCAAAGAATTCACCTTGCAAGCCAATACACACAATAGCCCAAACGGCGGGGTTATGTCCAAGAATATGCATTTTCATCTTATGCTTCCAACTAGCAAAATTAGTGCCATCAAAGTAAGGACCTCTACGGTGATAATTTCCCTCGCTAGACGCCATACTCTCCTAGGTTGTGAAACCAAGGCTATGACCGCCAAAAGCTATGGAAATCAAAGCAAATGTAGACCAAAGCTCTGATACCAATTGTAGAATCGAAAGTATGTCTAGAGGGGGGGTGATTAGACTACTTGACCAAATAAAAATCTAGCCTTTCCCAATTTTAGTTCTTGGCAGATTTTAGCTATCTTAGCACAAGTCAAGCAATCTCCACACAATTCAAGCAAGCATTCAAAAGAGTATATGAGCAGCGGAAAGTAAAGCATGCAACTTGCAAGAATGTAAAGGGAAGGGTTTGGATGATTCAAACGCAATTGGAGACACGGATGTTTTTGTCGTGGTTCCGATAGGTGGTGCTATCGTATATCCACGTTGATGGAGACTTCAACCCACGGAGGGTAACGGTTGCGCGAGTCCACGGAGGGCTCCACCCACGAAGGGTCCACGAAGAAGCAACCTTGTCTATTCCATCACGGCCATCGCCCACGAAGGACTTGCCTCACTAGCGGTAGATCTTCACGAAGTAGGCGATCTCCTTGCCCTTACAAACTCCTTGGTTCAACTCCACAATCTTGTCGGAGGCTCCCAAGTGACACCTAGCCAATCTAGGAGACACCACTCTCCAAGAAGTAACAAATGGTGTGTTGATGATGAACTCCTTACTCTTGTGCTTCAAATGATAGTCTCCCCAACACTCAACTCTCTCTCACAGGATTTGGATTTGGTGGAAAGAAGATTTGAGTGGAAAGCAACTTGGGGAAGGCTAGAGATCAAGATTCATATGGTTGGAATGGAATATCTTGACCTCAACACAAGTGTAGGTGGTTCTCTCTCAGAAAATGTGTATTGGAAGTGTAGGTATGTTGTGACGGCTCTCTCCACGAATGAAGAGTGGGTGGAGGGGTATATATAGCCTCCACACAAAATCTAACCGTTACACACAATTTGCCAAACTCGGTGGGACCGAATGGTTAAACTCGGTCGGACCGATTCAGCAAACCTAGTGACCGTTAGGATTTTCGGTGGGACTGAGATGCAACTCGGTAGGACCAATATGGTTAGGGTTAGGTCATAACGTAATCTCGGTGTGACCGATTACACAAACTCGGTAGGACCGATTTTGGTAATAAGCTAACCAGAGAGTTGGTCAGGTAAACTTGCTGGGACCGATTCGCTCATCTCGGTGAGACCGAAGTGTTACAAAAGGGAAACAGAGAGTTTACATTGCAATCTCGGTGGGACCGATCGCTCATCTCGGTAAGACCGAAACGTTACGAAGGGAAACAGAGAGATTACAATCCCATCTCGATGAGACCGAGATCCCTATCGGTGAGACCGATTTGCCTAGGGTTTGTGGCAGTGGCTATGACATTTAAAACTCGGTGGGGCCGAGTTTGACTTTTGGTTTAGGTCATATGTGGATGTGGGAAGGTAGTTGAGGATTTTGGGGCATATCACTAAGCATTTTGAGCAAGCAAGCCATTAAGCAACACCTCATCCCTCCTTGATAGTATTGGCTTTTCCTATAGACTCAATGTGATCTTGGATCACTAAAATATAAAATGTAGAGTCTTGAGCTTCAAGCTTGAGCCAAACTTTTTGTCCTTAGAATTTTGAGGGATCCACTTTCCTCATCCATGCCATGCCATTCATTGAGCTTTTCCTGAAATATTAATCTTGGAATAATGTTAGCTCAATGAGCTATATGTTGTTAGGAATTACCAAAACCACCCAGGGATAGTTGCACTTGCACATCCCTAAGTAGCCGAAACACCTTAGGAGACTCAAGTCACCACTCAAGCAACCATAAATGCTATAGGGATCAAAATGGGTTATGTTGAAGAAAGCTATGGTGGTTTTTCGAATGATATGGTGGATGGCCTAGGCAAAGATGCAAAAATTCCAAAATTTTGACGGAGTCAAATGGTGTTGGAACCTATCTATATGGATGGGGGATGTCAATAGCTACTCAACGAGCTAAAGAACATCTAAATCAGACTCCGGGAGTGAAAGTTATGGCGGAAACGGTTT
>NC_041382.1:385174802-385178701 GCF_002162155.2 Triticum dicoccoides | reverse complement strand
GGGGGGGGGGTCTGGATGCTCGGGGTTTGAGGTCCGGGTGCCCGGGGGTCACGGATTTGGGCGGAAATTTGTGGGAAAATGGGAGAAATTGGTGGATTTCATGGAGGGAAAGGTGGAGATGGATGAGGGGAAGGCTAGATCCACTTGAAACCAAGCAAATCCATGGATCAAATCCAACAAAACCTCAACAAACCAACAAACCACAAAAAAAATTGGGGCTATTTTTGGTGGGGAATTTCGAAATTGGGGAAGAACACAACAAAATTAGGCTAGAGAACAAGAAGGGGAGCTCAAATTTTGTGAGAAACCATGGCTCATGATACCAAGATGCTGTAGGGTGGAACTCTAGATGGAGATCTTTCACGAATTGGAGGGGAAATCCCCCAAGAACACGAAGAACACAAGAGAGGGGAAACACTCAAATTACTAGATCCAATCACACATATGCTAGATCCAAGAACACATAAGCGGTCACAATGATTCTAGGACAACAAAGGAAAGATACAAGGTAACTAGTTCATCCCAATCCTATGAGGAGAGAGGTCTTGATGATTCTATGATGGGGATCCTTCTCCAAGAGGAGGCCTTGATATCCACAAGAGGATCTTCTCCCTTAGGAGGTCATGATCTCCATGAGGAGGAAGATGATCAAAGCTCTCTCTTTGTCTATCAAATCTTTGTTATACTCTCTAATGAGCTAGGGGAGGAGTTTATATAGGCTAGGGACGAATTGGGGGTCAAACAAGGGTACATGGGTCATTTGCTCTTAGTGCACGCAGGCACGAACCAGACGTGTCCGGGCACCCGGTGCAAAGGGGTAAGGGCACCCGGAGGTCACCGAGAGGAGGGGGCCGGGCACCCGGTGCGGGCTGGGGCAGTGCCGATAAGGAGGCCGGGCACCCAGGGTTTGAGGGCCCGGGCACCTGGGGCGGCTGAGGCTAGCGGCCAGGCAGGGGCCGGGTACCCGAGGACAACATGGCCGGGCACTTGGGGCGGCCAGGGGCCCTTCCAGCCGGCTGTAGGAGGTGGCCGGGCACCCGGGCTGCTAGTGGCCGGGCACCTGGGGGGTCCGGGACCTCCTTTGCTTCGCGTCCCGAGCGTCCTTCTTCCTTTTCCTCCTCCATAGGTGCTTGTGTCTCTCTCCTCGCCTCTTCGCGATCTTTTTCTTGGTACCTAAGAGTGCATAGAGTTTCCATTTGAGGTAGAATCCGACTCTCGTGTGAATCCGAATGAAACTTGAAGAGGAAAGAGTTAACCTCAGTTTTGATGGCACATGCGTGTGCTCTTGTCATTGGTTCTCTTCGTCCTTGCGGTGGTGGTGTGATGTCCATGGTGATGGTCGAGGGATGCTCCGCATCACACATAGTACTAGACCCCATGATCCAATTATCATGCCACGCCTCAGGTCTCCTTCCATCTATTTTAAAATTCACAAAGGTCTTGCTGTCCATTGAAATTTTGTTTGGTAAGATATAAAAAAGGAGACGAGGCATGACCAACTTGTTAAGTGCATCTACAACCGCCCCTCCCCCAATTTCCGCTCCAAACGCCCGGAGGTCACTGTTTGGATAAGAAATTGTCACCCAACCAGGCTCCTCAAACACAACCCTCGTATCCAGCCCATATTTGGGGCAGATACGGGGAGGCCTGGACATCGTCACCATGTCGGACCGGCCCGCTATTGCACACGCTGCCCCACTGTCGGTGTCAAAACCGGCCGATCTCGGGTAGGGGGTTCCGAACTGTGCGTCTGAGGATCGAAGGTAAAAGGAGACAAGGGAGACACGATGTTTACCCAGGTTCGGGCCCTCTTAATGTAGATAAAACCCTACGTCCTTCTTGATTTTATTTGATGAGTATAGGGGTTACAAGAGTTGATCTACCTCGAGATCGTAATGGCTAAACCCTAGATGTCTAGCCTATATGATTTGTCTTAGCCTCTACGAACTAAACCCTCCAGTTTATATAAACACTGGAGGGGCCTAGGGTTGTACAGAGTCGGTTTACAGAGAAAGGAAATTATACATGCAGACGCTAGGCTTGCCATCCACGTAAAGGAGAGTCCCATCCGGACACGGGGGCATGTATTCTACCTTGTATCTTCATGACCCATCCACGCAAAGGAGAGCCACATATGGACACGGGGGAAGATCTTCTGCCTTGTTTCTTCACATCCCATCAGTCCAGCCCATATCAGATAGCCCGGACACCCGAGGACCCCTTAGTCCAGGACTCCCTCAGTAGCCGCTGAACCAGTCTTCAATGACGATGTGTTCGGCTCATAGATTGTCTTCGGCATTGCAAGGCGGGTTCCTTCTCTACATACAAAGCAGTCTTCTGAACAAGAGAACTGTATCCGGCTCTATATAATAGTTACAACCCTCAACCATAAGGGTTCAACACTTAATAAGGTATGTCTATCGACAACTTTCTCGGTGAAACGTCATGTCTGGCCCTTTTATTATTTTGAACCGTTTTGGCCTCCCGCTTCATGTTTCGAGGCACAGCCTCCATTGACATGTCTTGTCAAAGTAGAGATCGTGTCCCCTTATTGCGGGATTTTCATCAAAACGGGTTTGGGTAATCCAACCATGCCATTCGCACGAACCCTTGGGAATAGGCGAGTTTTAAGGCTAGTGGGGGGCGTTTGATATTCACTGCCTATATAAGCGGATAAAGATCCATCTTTTTACCCCACACCTTCTTCCTTCCTCAACCTTCCCATCCTTGAGCTCCAGCGCCCAAGTTTCAATCTTTCTCGCCGCCCAACCTTTCCAGCCATGGCCGGATCCGGCTCGCAGGGCAAGTGGATGACTCCCTCCATCACGGAGAGGAACGTCAAGGAACTCCGGGAAGCGGGGTACCTGGCTGCGAGTATCGCGCACCGGCTCCCTGCCAAAAAACAGATCATCCCTACTCTGGAGCCTGGTGAGAGAGTGGTGTTTATCCCCCACTTCCTCCGTGGACTAGGGTTTCCTCTCCACCCTTTCATCCACGGCCTCATGTTCCATTACGGGCTAGATTTCCACAATCTAGCCCCAAATTCCTTCCTCCACATTTCGGCGTTCATCGTCGTGTGCGAGGCGCTCCTCCGCATTCCCCACTTCGGCCTATGGCTTAAGGTCTTCAACGTGCAGCCGAAAGTGGTCGACGGGCAACATGCGGACTGTGGTGGCGCCATGGTGAGCAAGCTCCCCAACGTCACCTGGCCCAAAGGGGCCTTCGTGGAGATCGTGAAGGGATGGCAACAGGAGTGGTTCTACATCACCGAACCTCACGGCGCCACATGGGCAGCCACTCCTCAGTTTAAATCCGAACCCTAATGCGGCTCACGTCATGGATTAACAAGGGCCTGGATTGGGCGTCATCCGATGAGGTGATGGTGCTGCAAAAGCGCATAAAAAATATGATGGAGAAGAACACCAGTCTCGCTGATGTGATTCAGGTGATGCTTTTCTGCCGGATTCTTCCCTGCCAGCGCCGGTCTCTCCACATGTGGGAGTTCAATCCGGATGGTCCACGGATCCTGCAGCGATTCTTCGGCACGATGCACGAAGAGATCTGGAAGCTACTTTTCAAGGCCGAGAAGTCGTGGCCGGAGACGATCGAAGACATCGGCCTCGACTGCGCTCATCCAACCACCCCAGTAACTTTTCTAATTTCCAAACA
Organism: Triticum dicoccoides; assembly: GCF_002162155.2. Classification (NCBI taxonomy): domain Eukaryota; kingdom Viridiplantae; phylum Streptophyta; class Magnoliopsida; order Poales; family Poaceae; genus Triticum; species Triticum dicoccoides. The sequence continues at coordinate 385,175,032 of NC_041382.1, read as the reverse complement.
CAACTTCAGTTCGTAGATCAAAGGGCTGGACAAAGAAGGCGGAGCGGATCTAGTGTCCTGCTCCGCTACCCGAAGACCCAGCCATTTCTCTGCTAACGAGGATGCTGGTCCTGGCGCCGTACCAGGCGCCGAAGAAGAAGGCCAAGAAGAAGGGCAAGGAGGCCAAGAGTGGCCTCCGCCGTAAAGGTACTTCGGACGCTGCGTCTGGAGATACTGAAGCTCCCTCCTCC
>NC_041382.1:385158107-385174430 GCF_002162155.2 Triticum dicoccoides | reverse complement strand
AGGCGTCCAAGAAGGGGAAGATCTCCCTTTCGGACGACTCAGACTCGGATGCCGAAGCCGTCCCCGAGTGGCGCCCCAGGTCGAAGCCCCTGGCCGCATCGTAAGTGTCCAAGGATAATGTATATATATCCGGTTTTTATGATTGCAGTTTTAACACATTTAAATTGTGTGCTGCAGTCCGGCCCGCGATCTCCCCCAACTATCATCGTCTTCTAGGAGCCCGTTGGGGCCGGAGATGGTGGAGAGCGAGACGCCTCCGCGAGCCTCCCCGCCAACTGCCGAAGTGTTGTCCCGAAGAGCCTCTTCGGGCTATGGAGAGGTGCGGGAGGCCGCCCAAACGACGCCAGAGGGTAACACCTTGGCTGCCGAGAACATGGGGGAACCGACCCCCATGGAGAATGGTAACAAGGGCCATGACCAATCCAGCCCCCAGCCGAATATTATTCTGGAGACCCGTACAGTTTTGGAATCGAGCGAGCGACCTCCTTTGAAGGAGGGGGAGCGTCGACTCCACCGGCGACCTCTGTCAATCCAGAGGCGCCGAACACTCTGGTGGAAGCACTTCGACGCGCTTCCATTGTGGAGGAGCACCGTACCCTCATGGGTACGGTGGTTCAGAAGGTTCAATCCGCCAAAAGCGAGCCGAACGAAGCCTTTGCCAGCCTATTAACAAGCTTTGAGGTACGTGATGTAATATTCTTAGCTGCTTTGCGTATCCAAAGAATATGCCTGTGTATAGATAGTAGCCCCTGAGACTCTATTCGACTTTTGAAAAGAAGGGCCGAATAGAGGATCAAGTAATATTCGCACACACTAGTACAACAAGGTGCTAAACAAACGGTTTTTAACCCATTTACGGGACGACATTTGGAACTATCGCCAAGTGAGTGTGGGCGATAGGGGGGGTCCTTCCCACCCGACCTAGAAACCGTCGGGGATATGCCCTCCTAGCACACACGCTCGGCAAAATGAGGTCGTGTGTGACCGGCGAGCACTCAAATACAGAAATACATACAGTAGTGCTAAAAAATACAATTATACAGGCGGAATCTTTTCCGGCCGTAAGTACACCCCACAGAGTCAGCCAACACTAAACGTTTCCGTTCGTATATACATCCCGCACAGTCGCTCCAAGGAAAACGTTTCTGTTTGCAATTACATCACACACAATTTTCCCGGTTAAATCGTTTATGATAGCGTTTCCATTGCACACGGTATTAACAATTTTGTCGTTTGCGTTATTGAATTCATCACACACGGTGCCTAGAAGAAACTGTGTGTCAAGGGCTGTTCATCACACACAGTTTTTATGTGGTAAACATTTGCGCCAGGTGGCCTAACGCAAACAGTTTTCATGAGGATGTCGTGTGTGATTGTTCATTAATCTAACACGGTTTATTCCTAAAACTGTGTGCGTTATTGAACGCATCGCACACGGTGTTTTCTCAATAACCGTTTGCTATAAAAAACAGTTATCGGGCTAATTATCTGATTATTCATAATCCATTTATTAATCTAATTGACATTTCATATTAAGCACACAATATATTTCATTTTCATAATTGAAATACATCAGAGTACAACATCATATAGCTTCAGCACTCAGCTACCCCATTACACAACTACACCAGGACCAAGTTTCACATGCAACATCTATAACCTTTCAAAATTAGCATCATAGACGGTACATAGACAGATATATCTCATCTGGAAAACTGCTGAAGCAGAAGGCGAATATTGAGCCTTCATTGATGTTGAAGGTTTTTATAACTTTAGACCAGTGCCTGTGGATGATTGACCGTCCATCCTTTATCCTCTTCAGGAACACTTCAATATTGAACCGTGGGTGTTGTATGAATACCGACGGTGTCCTGGACTAGGGGGTACTCACCATGTCGTCTCTCGGTCAGTTAGATTGCGCCAAGGACCCCCATGGCTGTATACTCATGGACCAGTTCGGATAGATGCCGCATACAAGGAAGATTCCACAAGACTTTGTGGTCAAGACAAGGACTCCTCCCCCACCGGTGTATTCGGCTAGGACTCTTGTTATCCTAGGCCTCTGGTGCATTATATAAACCAGGGTCAGGCTAGTCAATAGATATACAAACAATCATACCATAGCTAGCTTCTAGGGTTTAGCCTCTTTGATCTCGTAGTAGATCAACTCTTATAACACTCATATTATCAAGAACAATCAAGCAGGACGTAGGGTATTACCTCCATCAAGAGAGCCCGAACCTGGGTAAACATCGTGTCCCCTGCCTCCTGTTACCATCCGCCTTGGACGCACAGTTCGGGACCCCCTACCCGAGATCCGCCGGTTTTGACACCGACATTGGTGCTTTCATTGAGAGTTCCGATGTGTGATCGGTAAAAGGATCGATGGCTCGTATGCAGGTCAACTACGATGCCGGCATCTTCGTCGCCGGCTCGACTGGTCACCTTGGCTCGACCGAGGACCATACTCTATCTCCGGTCGTCATGTTCGGACGAGGGCCTTCATCAACATCAACTCTGATCTCTATCAAGATCATGGAGGAATCATCCATGGAGCTCGGGGGCTCAACGTCAACATTGCCCTCGGGCAACCGTGCTGTTTTTCCGAACAGCGAACTTGTATCCGCTGCCACCACCTCTTAGAGCATCGCTTTGACGATCCCTTTGGTGGAATTATGCGGAATTGATTCTACAACAACCGTGCAAAATTTCGTCGAGTTCTGATGGAGGAATCTCCGGCAATCTACGATGTACCCGAGCCCTGTCAAATCTGGACGGGAATCTGGACGAGTTTAGGGCGTGGTCTCCAGCACCTAGCCAGGACGTCCTTTGGAAGATCCAACCGTTGATCCTCTGCAGAATTCCTATATCTAACACCCCTCAAATTTTCAGCTCGATCCGACCGTCCAAACTCTGGGAACCTTCCGATTAGTGCATCACTTTTCGGGTCTATTTTCTGTGCGAATACGGATCCGACCCGAATTAAACGTGATATGGGACAACCTTCTTAAATGAATTTTCTCCCAGGGTTTTGTGCGTTGTTTTTAAACACGTGCCCATAAAACTTTAAGCCTCCTCTGAGGCAATCTTCACTATCATGCTGGTGTCAAACCAGTCCGGCAATGCTGCTCCACGGCTACCGACCTGCGCTAGACACGTCGTCGCCTTTTGATCCGAGCTCAACTTGTTCCGATCATCATCTCGGCGAGCGAACAAGAGTTCGGAAAGACCAAGGATAAATCATCACCAACATCGCCGCCCCATGGATTACACGGAGCGGGCACACAAGCATCGCCGCATGGTCACTTCATCAAACCGGCATTGACCGCATCACAAGTTACGACCTGCGTCAGCATGGCCGCACTGTTGCTTCTTCAAACCGATGTCCATCACGCTGAACTGCTTCAACACCTTGGCAGACACAGCAGCTGCAACGTCTCCTTACCGACCTGCTCCGTCTCCTCGGCGAGACCGAGGGCTTCACCATCTCTTCATCAACTTACTTCTGAGACTTCGGCGTCACCACCCGACCAGCTTCATCACATTAGCTGGACCACGGGCTTTTCCTCGGCGAGCCAACCTTTGCCAGCATCTCCATGCCACCGCTTCATCACCCATCAGACATTGGGTGTGCAGATCTAGTCCCATGTTTGGGAGTATCCTTTCTCAGATTGCTACAACAGACAAACCAGGTGCTACCTATGTTTATTTTTCCCAAGGAATTATTACTCCAGTTTGTTTCGTCATCTATACACAGGTCTATCAAATGGTGGCCGTATTAATAATGGTGACGTAGTGGTTCGGTCAGTTTCCGTATACAGTTCGGCGAATGCCGCATCCGAAACTCACACCGGCCTGCGAATTCGGGCTTGGCCACGCCTTCACCGCGTCACACCAACACCCTGCATCGACATGACTTTGACGCCAGGCCACATCTTTTTCAATAAATTATTTTTTACGAAAAGCAACTATCCTTTTCGGACCGCACTATTTTATGTGTATAGGTGATCGACTTCGACTGCGCCACGTGGTCTCTTCGGCAAGCCGACGCCGTCGTCCCAATCGGCGTAAATCGGCTCACGTGATCACCTTGTTGGTCGTGTTGCCATACCGACGTGTTCGGTTGCGCCGGGGACTCCGACATCACCGAGAGAGCTCTACCTCATCGAGTGTTCGGCGCACAGGCCATATTTCTTTTATTATTCACTTTTCTTAAATTATTAATTATGCAGAGATTTATTATTATTATTATCATTATTATCTCCGGATTGCACTATTTTTTGTGCATAGGTAAATGATTTCGGCCGGGCAGCGCTATTGCCTTGGCGCACCAATGTGCTAATGTGGGGGTTCTGTCGTCACCTCGCCGACCTACCGCATCACCTCGGCTGGACCGGGGCTTTGTCATCACTTCATTAACACACACTGGGGGCTTTGGCGTCACACTGCCGGCCTGCTCCGTCGCCGCGGTCGGACTGGGTTTTCACCTTCCCCATTGACTATGCTGTGTCACCACTTCATCAAGCCGAGTTCTTTACTCGGACATCTCGGGACCGGCTTGGGGGCCGGGATCTCGTCCTACCACAATCTCGGCCTGCGTCATCAAGATTGAGCACATTAACCAACTAAGTCGCTTTCATGCTCAAAAACTTTCAGTTTTAAATTTTGTTCGGTTCGACCAAGCATTATAATTTTCGGTACAAAGTTGTTTGGGACAAAGTTCCTTGTCATAACTTTGTTTGTGAATCGCATGTTCAAATACCCCTTTTATTTGGGGGCTCCCTTGATGGAGCTTTTCCTCTTGCATATGATTATACTTGTATGGCTTCGTTCCTTGTTCGTGTATTACGCCACAATATGCACCATATTGACCTAAGCGATTTGCAAGCTGGGTTGCCTCGCTCCTGTGTTTACACCTACGTTCCCGATTGTTCGGCTAGGGATTAAGGGAACACCTCTGCGATTGTCACGACCGGGTCATCTGAGCTCTGACCTCAGACTGGGTGAAGCCGAAAGCTAGCGCTCTTATTGTTTTCAATCATGGTCGGCACACAACGGAACTCATGAGTACAAAAAATCTATTGCACAGGTCTCATAGTAATAATGAGCACCGAATAAAGGTATCGGTGGGGGTACTATTTTCTTCGAAGATGCTTCTTACACTTCGTTAGTAATATAGCATAAGTTCCCTGAGCACGCTTTGTCTGTTACAGCCTTATGGCCTGATTGCCTAGTCATCGGAAACACCGTCGATACTCTCGACAGGCGGAGTACATGACACTTTTTGGCCCTTGGCCGAAGAGGGAGAAGCCGACGGTCGGTTAAGACGCGTTTAAAGTTCGGGTGAACACAGATATGATATAAGTACTTCGGTACATACAATCATTATATATAAAATTCTTTTACCCAAGTCACTTGGGGGCTCTTAAAATTTATATATGACCTGTAAATGTGTTTTCTTCTTGGTCGTTGTCAAAACACGACAGAAGCACATTTTTTTTTCTTTTCTCTCTTCCAATTTTCGGATTGGCACCGAACACTTGATCTTGTTCGGACGTCATGTTTTTACTGACGTTTTTTGGTTTTCCAAGCTTTTGGCACTTTTAAAGTATTTGTGTGTTTTCAGCACAAGTCTCGCAGTGCAACGCCGGACACCTTTAGAGATTCGGCAAAAAAATTCTCGGATATTGCTATATACGCATCAGTTTCGAATTGTGTCTTCGGTCAATAGTTGGGTTGGCCGGCTCCTGCGCTTGCCTCCTACGTTCCGCTTTGTTCGGCTAGCTGTGCAAAGGGAGAACCACTGCGATTGTGCTTCTAGCTCACATGGTTAAGCACCTCAGTGGAGAAAGCCAAAAACTGACTGTCACAAATAAGCGTAAACTGGTCAGCGATCCGATGACTATGTTAAATGATGGGCCATTCATAACATTGGCCGAAGTGTTTACGGCTTGACCTCGACTGTCGCCGAATACTACCGGGGGATAGTAACTGGCATCCCAAACTAAATCCTCAATATTTTGCTCTTACATTAGAGCTGAGGTTTCATGATCATGCTTAGCATTACAACCCAAAGAAAGGAACCGATAGTGGGACTATTTTCTTTGGAAGACATTTCTTATGTTAAACAGTAATATAACATATCTCTCTACGTACCTTGATTTATAAAACCGTATGGCCAGATTGCCTTGTTTGTCGTAAATCTTTGCCCTCATAAAGGCTTTATAAAGTAGGACAAACACTCCTCGGCTACAGGCCGAGGAGGTGGAAGCCGATGGTCGGTCAACAAAGTTTTGTACAATGCGGATCCGAGCATTAATGACGTAAAGTACTTCGATACATAGAGTCATTACACATAATTTGTGATTTTACTATGGATATCGATCCTTAATTCGGCCACCCGTGCCCGCATTAAGGCTTGGGGGCTACTGGGCTCCGGGCTTATTATTTACAAATATTAAAGGGGCACACCGATCCCCTGATCTGGTGTTGCCACCCGACCAGTGTCTCGGGGGCTACTGCATTGCTTGTCCAATGCAGAAAATTTTAAGTGCAATACAGTTTCCGAGGAGATTTTGATCCTCAGGTTGGTCGGCCGCACCCAACCTGAGTCTCGAGGACTGAGCACGCCGCCTTTTGTGTCCCGAAGTATTCTGCCGAGCTAGGACTTGATCCTCAGGCCGATTTTGCAAATCAACCTGAGTCTCAGCGGCTACTGGGATCAGCGGTCTTATGTCATCCTTCAGGTGCATCTCGGGTTTTAGACCGATACACACCTTGAGGGCTACTGGCTATATATCTCGGCAGAGAATAAATTGCACCAAATAAAAATATTGACAAAAAATCGGCCCACAGTCGGGGTGGTGCACCACCTCGGAAGCAGTCCGACATAAAGCTCGGGCGCGAGTGCCTGGCTCCATAGAGGGCATTTCCGGCATTAAGCTCGGCTAAACTCCTTCAACTTTTTTGAACCAAGGTGATTTATGACACCTCGGATATAGTCCGGCGTTGGAGCTCGGATAACAGTCCGGCGTTGGAGCTTGGACATAGTCCGGCGTTGGAGCTCGGATACATTCCGATGTTGGAGCTTAGAAGCGGTCCGGCATTGGTGCTCGTCTGCAAAAGATACCACGAATATAGTCCGGCGTTGGAGCTCGGACTCAAGAGGACGCTGCCGCCCGGGAACAACTTCAAACCCAAGGTGTGGCATAAAAATAACAAGGCATTGATAAAGGCCGAAAACTTAAAGGGGCTCCTCGGATACCCGACGTATAAACTCTTCGGATGCACGTTGGTGATCCTCAAGATCGAAGAAGATTTGTTGAACTAGTTTTCAAGACCAACGACCGAAGATGAAGAACAATTCAAAAGAATCGAGGAGTGTCCCCAACTTGAAGACCGATTCAGGGGGCTACTGACGGTGTCCTGGACTAGGGGGTACTCACCATGTCGTCTCTCGGTCAGTTAGATTGGGCCAAGGACCCCCATGGCCGTATACTCATGGGCCAGTTCGAACAGCTGCCGCATACAAGGAAGATTCCACAAGACTTGGTGGTCAAGACAAGGACTCCTCCCCCACCGGTGTATTCGGCTAGGACTCTTGTTATCCTAGGCCTCTGGTGCATTATATAAACCAGGGCCAGGCTAGTCAATAGATATACAAACAATCATACCATAGGCTAGCTTATATGGTTTACCTCTTTGATCTCGTGGTAGATTAACTCTTGTAACACTCATATTATCAAGAACAATCAAGCAGGACGTAGGGTATTACCTCCATCAAGAGGGCCCGAACCTAGGTAAACATCGTGTCCCCTGCCTCCTGTTACCATCCACCTTAGACGCACAGTTCGGGACCCCCTACCCGAGATCCGCCGGTTTTGACACCGACAAATACCTTCCTTGCCTCCTGACCATACAAGTGGTTTGAGAGGTAATCATCAATGAACTGCTTTGGAAAGGCCCGAAAACAAGGATGTGCATAAATATCTTCTCTATATTGGAAATGGGGCAAAGGAATAAAAAAAGGCAAGGTATAATAGTTAGTACCATCCTGTAGTGAACTGATGTCTTCTTCATTGTGCAGACAAAGATCTTGTTTTTTTTGTTGCTAATTTCTTTATCCTAACAATATTTTTGAGTTCCTTGACTTGACTGATATTCATGGAAAACTCATTTCCCCATATGGAAAAAGGGTCAAATAGTGGGTCAGAACCTCTGACAGCAGGACCTACATGTGCAAGACCAAATTGTTAAAAACCTAAATATTAGAATGGTTCCTGCAATTTGCCAATAATGTGCTATTAGACAATGGACCATGCACGTGCTAACCTCGATTGTAAACCTTAGTGCTTCCCATTGTTTCCCTGCAACACATATAAGGTAGTTAGTCATTAGGTTAAGTAAGAGTTCGCATGCTATCAGTAAAATATGTTGATGAAAAATAAGCACATTGCAGATTCATCAGATTAATTCAAGCCACATGGAAAACCCATTTATCCAAACCAAGCATGATTAAGATCTAGGAAATATAGAACTTGTATATGTTTCTCATGTATTAAGTGCAGCCAAATTCGATTTATTCCTCACATGCACAAAAATACAAAATTCTACCCATGACAATTGGACATCGCAATGTAGAATTGAACCAAGTAGTTAGCTAAACACCATAACAAATGAATCAAACATTAACTAAGCACCACATTGCACAATATAACATACTCCTAATGAAGATCAGACAGTTAACCAAACCAAGCATGCTTAACAACTTGGAAATATAGCAATTGTATTTTTTGTCATGTATTTACTACAACCAAATTCAATTTATTCCTCACATGGTATACAATAACAGAATGCACCCACAACTATTGAACATCGCATTGCAGAATTGAACCAAACAAAACAGTTAACTAAACACCACAACAAATGAACCAAACGTTAACTGAGCACCACATTGCACAATATAAAATACTCCTAATAGAAGATCAGACAGTTAACCAAACCATGCATTCTTAACAACATGGAAATATAGCAATTGTATTTGTTTCTCATGTATTTAGTACAACCAAATTAGATTTATTTCTCACATGGTATATGATGTCTACTACACAACCTTCTTCTTGTAGACGTTGTTGGGCCTCCAAGTGTAGAGGTTTGTAGGACAGTAGAAAATTTCCCTCAAGTGGATGACCTAAGGTTTATCAATCCGTGGCAGGCGTAGGATGAAGATGGTCTCTCTCAAGCAACCCTGCAACCAAATAACAAAGAGTCTCTTGTGTCCCCAACACACCCAATACAATGGTAAATTGTATAGGTGCACTAGTTCGGCGAAGAGATGGTGATACAAGTGCAATATGGATGGTAGATATAGGTTTTTGTAATCTGAAAATATAAAAACAACAAGGTAACTAATGATAAAAGTGAGCAAAAACGGTATTGCAGTGCGTTGAAACAAGGCCTAGGGTTCATACTTTCACTAGTGCAAGTTCTCTCAACAATAATAACATAATTGGATCATATAACTATCCCTCGACATGCAACAAAGAGTCACTCCAAAGTCACTAATAGCGGAGAACAAAAGAAGAGATTATTGTAGGGTACGAAACCACCTCAAAGTTATCCTTTCTGATCGATCTATTCAAGAGTCCGTAGTAAAATAACACGAAGCTATTCTTTCCGTTCAATCTGTCCTAGAGTTCATACTAGAATAACACCTTAAGACACAAATCAACCAAAACCCTAATGTCACCTAGATACTCCAATGTTACCTCAAGTATCCGTGGGTATGATTATACGATATGCATCACACAATCTCAGATTCATCTATTCAACCAACACAAAGAACTTCAAAGAGTGCCCCAAAGTTTCTACCGGAGAGTCAAGACGAAAACATGTGCCAACCCCTATGCATAAGTTCACGAGGTCACAGAACTCGCAAGTTGATCACCAAAACATACATCAAGTGGATCACGTGATATCCCATTGTCACCACAGATAAGCACATGCAAGACATACATCAACTGTTCTCAAATCCTTAAAGACTCAACCCGATAAGATAACTTCAAAGGGAAAACTCAATCCATTACAAGAGAGTAGAGGTGGAGAAACATCATAAGATCCAACTATAATAGCAAAGCTCACGATACATCAAGATCGTGCCGAATCAAGAACACGAGAGAGAGAGAGAGAGAGAGAGAGAGAGAGAGAGAGAGATCAAACACATAGCTACTGGTACATACCCTCAGCCCCGAGGGTGGACTACTTCCTCCTTGTCATGGAGAGCGCCGGGATGATGAAGATGGCCACCGGAGAGGGATTCCCCCCCTCCGGTAGGGTGCCGGAACGGGTCCAGATTGGTTTTCGGTGGCTATGGAGGCTTCTGGCGGCGGAACTCCCGATCTAGGTTATTTTCTGGAGGTTTCTGTATTTATAGTAATTTTTGGCGTCCGGAACAAGTCAGGGGGTCCCCGAGTCGTCCACGAGGGTGGAGGGCACGCCCTACCCCTGGGCTCGCCCTCCTATCTCATGGACAACTCGGGACTCTTTTGGCCCAACTATTTTACTCCGGGGGCTTCTTTGGTCCATAAAAAATCATCAAAAATTGGCACGTCAATTGGACTCCGTTTGGTATTCCTTTTTTGTAAAACTCAAAAACAAGGAAAAAACAGAAACTGGCACTGGGCTTTAGGTTAATAGGTTAGTCCCAAAAATCATATAAAATAGCATATAAATGTATATAAAACATCCTAGATGGATAATATAATAGTATGGAACAATCAAAAATTATAGATACGTTGGAGACGTATCAAGCATCCCCAAACTTAATTCATGCTTGTCCACGAGTAGGTAAATGATAAAAACAGAATTTTTGATGTGGAATGCTACCTAACATAATTTTCAATGTAAGTCTCTTTATTGTGGCATGAATATTCAGATCCAAAAGATTCAAGACAAAAGTTTAATATTGACACAAAAATAATAATACTTCAAGCATACTAACAAAGTAATCATGTCTTCTCAAAATAACATGGCCAAAGGAAGCTATCCCTACAAAATCATATAGTTTGGCTATGCTCTATCTTCATCACACAAAATATTTAAATCATGCACAACCCCGATAACAAGCCAAGCAATTGTTTCATAATTTTGATGTTCTCAGACATTTTCAATCTTCACGCAATACATGAGCGTGAGCCATGGATATAGCACAACAGGTGAAATAGAATGGTGGTTGTGGAGAAGAAAAAATGGAGGAGATAGTCTCACATCAACTAGGCGTATCAACGGGCTATGGAGATGCCCATCAATAGATATTAATGTGAGTGAGTAGGGATTGCCATGAAACGGATGCACTAGAGCTATAAGTGTATGAAAGCTCAAAAAGAAACTAAGTGGGTGTGCATCCAACTCGCTTGCTCACGAAGACCTAGGGCATTTTGAGGAAGCCCATCATTGGAATATACAAGCCAAGTTCTATAATGTAAAATTCCCACTAGTATATGAAAATGACAACATAGGAGACTCTCTATCATGAAGATCATGGTGCTACTTTGAAACACAAGTGTGGAAAAAGGATAGTAGCATTGCCCCTTCTCTCTTTTTCACTCATTTATATATATTTTTTATTTGGGCCTTTTCTCTTTTTTATGGCCTCTTTTTTTTCTTTTTTTTTCTATTTTCGTCCGGAGTCTCATCCCGACTTGTGGGGGAATCATAGTCTCCATCATCCTTTCCTCACTGGGACAATGCTCTAATAATGAAGATCATCACACTTTTAATTACTTACAACTCGAGAATTACAACTCAATACTTAGAACAAAATATGACACTATGTGAATGCCTCCGGCGGTGTACCAGGATGTGCAATGAATCAAGAGTGACATGTATGAAAGAATTATGAATGGTGGCTTTGCCACAAATACGATGCCAACTACATGATCATGCAAAGCAATATGACAATGATGGAGCATGTCATAATAAACGGAACGGTGGAAAGTTGCATGGCAATATATCTCGGAATGGCTATGGAAATGCCATAATAGGTAGGTATGGTGGCTGTTTTGAGGAAGGTAAATGGTGGGTTTATGGTACCGGCGAAAGCTGCGCGGTACTAGAGAGGCTAGCAATGGTGGAAGGGTGAGAGTGTGTATAATCCATGGACTCAACATTAGTCATAAAGAACTCACATACTTATTGCAAAATCAATTAGTTATCAAAACAAAGTATTACGCGCATGCTACTAGGGGGATAGATTGGTAGGAAAAGACCGTCGCTCGTCCCCGACCGCCACTCATAAGGAAGACAATCAAAAAATAAATCATGCTCCGACTTCATCACATAACGGTTCACCATACGTGCATGCTATGGGAATCACAAACTTTAACACAAGTATCTCTCAAATTCACAACTACTCAGCTAGCATGACTTTAATATCACCATCTTCATATCTCAAAACAATCATCAAGTATCAAACTTCTCATAGTATTCAATGCACTTTATATGGAAGTTTTTATTATATCCCTCTTGGATGCCCATCATATTAGGACTAAATTCATAACCAAAGCAAATTACCATGCTGTTCTAAAGACTCTCAAAATAATATAAGTGAAGCACGAGAGTTCATCTATTTCTTCAAAATAAAATCACCGCCGTGCTCTAAAAGATATAAGTGAAGCACTAGAGCAAATGACAAACTACTCCGAAAGATATAAGTGAAGATCAATGAGTAGTCGAATAATTATGCAACTATGTGAAGACTCTCTAACATTTAAGAATTTCAGATCTTGGTATATTATTCAAGCAGAAAGCAAAACAAAATAAAATAAAATGATGCTCCAAGCAAAACACATATCATGTGGTGAATAAAAATATAGCCTCAAGTAAAGTTACCGATGAACAGAGACGAAAGAGGGGATGCCATCCGGGGCATCCCCAAGCTTAGGCTCTTGGTAGTCCTTGAATATCACCTTGGGGTGCCTTGGGCATCCCCAAGATTAGGCTCTCGCCACTCCTTATTCCGTAGTCCATCGAATCTTTACCCAAAACTTGAAAACTTCACAACACAAAACTCAACAGAAAATCTCATGAGCTCCGTTAGTATAAGAAAATAAATCACCACTTGAGTACTATTGTGAACTCATTCTAAATTCATATTGATGTAATATCTACTGTATTCCAACTTCACTACGGTTCATACCCTCTGATACTACTCATAGATTCATCAAAATAAGCAAACAACACAATGAAAACAGAATCTGTCAAAAACAGAACATCTGTAGTAATCTGTATCATTCGAATACTTCTGTCACACCAAAAATTCTGAAATAAATTTGTGGACCTGAGGAATTTGTCTATTAATCATCTTCAAATAAAGGTATGCCGCACAGGAATGGACAGCTGCTCGAACTCTCTCGGCGATTGCTAACTCTTCGGCCGTGGGTTGCCGACCGTTGTCGGAGAAGCTCCGTTCGATTTGTGCAGTGACCGCCACGAGCTAGGCATGGACGGCCTTGACATGGTAGTGGGCGGCCTCCATCAGGGCTAAGGCCGCAGCTGCGGAACGAATAGCTATTGTGCCGCTCTTGCCAGTTGCTATCCCTGAGGCAGATGTTGCTGCCGCCGCCTGAGAAGCAACAACGGTCATTTGGGCTGCCTTGGCCGCCCGGATGCAGACTGCGGTCGCCCTCACAAAGCTTGTTAGCACGCGCCTGGCAGCTGTCGCCGTGCTCTCCCCGGAGTGGGCCACCGAAGTTGCCCTCACGACGTGGGTCCATGTCCCCATCTTTCACCGGCGACGAATGAACAGTGAAATGGCACTTGGGGAGTGAGCTAGTGTGCTTGACACGCCAGCTGTGGACTATAGCCGACGCACCTTCTTGCGTAAGCCATAGGCGTACTATACACCTACAGTGCTCCAAGATATTTTGTGCTGCATCTCACACGGTTGGTGATAATAAACTGTGTGCGATCTACTTGATTTATCGTCTTGATTTGAATTACGTAATGGGGTCACAACTACAAAGGATGGTGTTTGATTGCGAGAACTTTTATCTGCAGTGAACATGCAACTATAGGTGTGTCGTCAAAAAATAGAATTATTCAGGGTTCGTTTGGACGTTTTTATACATTAACTTGGTTTTGTAGGCATTTCAGGTGCATAATTCTAATTTGAACTACATGCACATGCTCCAGTGCATATAAACGGGTTAAAAAATCAAATATGTGTCCTTGCTTGCATGCTTAGGTCCCATGCAAGAAATGGGAATGAATGTCACACACCCTGCCACCGTCACTCGGCCGCAAATATTGAGATACCTGATTTTTAAATTCTAGTAAATCCAAAACTTGTTTGAAATTCATGGAACTTGACATGCTATCCGTTTGGGGTAGGTTTGGGTATAAGCTTCTCACAAACGTTAGCTTCTCACAACAAGCATGATGATTTTGATAGGGAACGTACCAACTTCGGGGACGAAACGATATCCATTGCCTCTTATTGCTTTCAAAAATTTTCGAGTGTCAACATAGAACAACAGGAGTGTTGTGTTCAATTTTGGAATTTTTCGGGGTTTGTTTGGACATTTTTATACATTAATTGGGGTTTCCAGGCATTTTATGTGCATAATTCAAATCGAACTATAAGCACATTCTCCAGTGCACATAAACTGGTTGAAAAATCAAATATGTGTCCTTGGTTGCATGCTTAGGTCCCATGCAAGAAATGAGAATGAATTTCAAACACCAGGGCACTGTTGATTGCCGACAAAATGTTGATATACTTTGTTTTTAAATTCTAGTAAATCCAAAACTTGTCTGAAATTCATAAAACTTGGCATGCTATCATGGAATAGCACCCGACATACTGTGGTATTTTTGTGTCCATTTTGAGAGAAGGCGCACAAGAATAACAACCAACAAAGGCATTTTGAAACAAATAGCTGCCACTGTAACATCTCAAATGTTTTGTATAATTTAAATTGTGTGCGTTCTGTTAATCATTCACGTGACGCCACGCCTCACTCTTTTAATGGCTAGGAGGTGCCGTGCGGACAGGTGCTTGAGTGCTTGACTAAACGGAAAACGTGCGAGCTGTACTCCAGCGCGGAGACTCACCGGGAAGAGGGCGAGCTGTACGCCGCGTAGGCTCACCGGGAAGCAAGCCCTTTGATTTCCATGGCCACCCGCCTTGCTCGCATCCTCTACATTAATGGCGTCCAAGCCACAGTTTAATACAGTTTTTAAATATAAAACACTCATCGCAAACGTTTTAGTTAGAACACCCATATGAAAAACCGACAATTTCCCCAGGATGCCAAGGGAAAATGTGCCTAGCAAGATTTGTGCAACTCTTGATCGCAAACAGTTTAGTTAGAATACTTGTATGCAAACCGACAGCTTCCTCAAGAAGCCAAGAGAAAATGTGCCGAGGAGGATTTCTGCAGCTCTTGATCGCAAACGTTTTAGATAGAACACCGGTATGCAAAGTGAGAGCTATGGTCTTCCCCCTTAAGTCGAGGGAAAATCCGCAACACAGGATTTGTGCATCCCTTCAACGCAAATGGTTGTTTTAGATGACCCGTGTGCAACCACGTACAAAGGGTTTTTATAACAGACCAGTAAGCATTGGGATTTTGGGGGATTTCACCGAGTCGGGCGGGAAGCTTGCGCGGGAACCTGCGAGGTTGCGTGGGAACGGGCTCACCGACAATTCATGGTCGCCATCGTTTGGCCAAAAGAACGCCCCCACACGTTGCGCAAGCTTGCGCTGTAAGCCGTATGCGGCAGCGGGGTCACAAGACATGCGAGAGGAGGATGAAAGGCCACATACACATACGGTTAATACAAAAAAACGTTTGCTATTTTATTACCTACTATACTCTGTCTTGGTTTATGAGTAGGATTTAAGTAATAAAATACGAATGCATGTCGCTAAAGATTATATCGTTGGAGTCGTATTTGCACATAGTGTCTAGCTATACAATTTTTGTAACATGCATTAACACTTTTTTGTTAAATTTAAGGTTATATACCAGCAAGCGTTTGCCCGCAACACACACAACTTATTCCATCACAAACAGCTCGGATCGATCAACTGTATGCCATGTATCGGACACGCAACTCTAATCTGATTCATGCTTGATGTCTCCGACATCACTCACACAATTCGTCTTCTTTGCCATGTATCACTGTGCCAGCCTCTGCTCGCGTCCCTCGGCAAGCTCTGCTCGCCATTAGACGCCGCAGCGCGCTGTGCTCGCCATTAGGCACCGCGGCGCGCTCTGCTCGCGTTCGTCGGCGCGCTCGGCTTGTGGACAGCTTTTCCTT